>NC_054055.1:48869744-49184190 GCF_017639655.2 Falco naumanni
TGGGTGTACTAGGAGGAGGTGGAAGACAGGAAAGGCTAGACATCCTGCAGGCTGCTGTTCAGAACAGGGTTTCCTCGTTCAGCGGGAGCTTTTGGCCTTGTAATACAGTTCTGTAGACTGGCAGCCCCACCCAAACATAATGCAGGTGTGCCCTCCCCACAGAAATGTATTTGCCCTGACCTGTCCTGTCTGACCTCTAGAAATCTCTGCATTTGAAGGCTTCTGATATTGGATAGATATCTCACTGAAGTAGGAATGTGAGCAGGGTTACTCATCCAGATCATATCATAGATCAAAATTGTCTGGACATGATACAAAATCTGTTGCTTCCCCGCCCCTCATGAGCTTCTACAGTCTGCACTGCTGATACATGTATACACATGTGTATGCATATGCATACACACAGGTGTACATATATATACACACACATAAAAAAACATACAATCATAGAATCATTTAGCTTGGAAAAGAACTTTAAGATCATCAAGTCTTGCCATTAACCTAGCACTGCCAAGTCCACCACTATAACATGTCCCTAAGCACCACATCTACATGTCTTCAAATACCCCCACGGATGATGACTCAACCACTTCCCTGGGCAGCCTGTTCCAGTGCTTGACAACCCTTTCCATAACAAAATTTTTTCTAATATCCAATCTAGACCTCCCCTAGTGCAGCCTGAAGCCACTCCCTCTTGTCCTATCACTTGCTATTTGGGAAGAGACCTGCCTCCACCTGCCTACAGCCTCCTTTCAGGTAGATGTAGAGATGCAGAGAGGCATATGGTCTCTCCTGGGCCTTCTTTTTTCCAGGCTAAACAACCCCTGTTCACTCAGCCACTCCTCCTGAGATTTGTGCTCTAGACTCTTCACCAGCTTTGCTGCCACTCCAGCGTCTCTACGTCCCTCTTGAAGTGAGGGACCCAAAACTGAACACGGTATTTGAGGTACAGCCTCATCAGTGCCAAGTACGGGGGGACAATCACTGCCCCAGCCCTGCTGGCCACACTCTTTCTGTTTCAAGCCAGGATGCTGTTGGCCTTCTTGGCCAGCTGGGCACACCGATGGCTCGTATTCAACCAGCTGTTGATCAGCATCTCCAGGTCCTTTTCCACTGTGTGGCTTTCCAGCCACTCTTCCCTAGGTTCATAATGTTGCAAGAGATTGTTGTGACCCAGGTGCAGGACCCAGCACTTCTCCTTGTTCAACCTCACACAGCTGACCTCGGTTCATTGATCCAGCCTGTCCAGATCCCTCTGCAGACCATCAGGTCAACACTCCTGCTCAGCTTAGTGTCACCTGCAAACTGACTGAAGGTGCACTCAATGCCTTCGTCTAGATCATTGACAAAGACATTAAACAGAACTGGCCCCAATACTGAGCCCTGGTGAACACCACTTGTGGCCAGCCTCTTGTGACTGGATGTAACTCCATTCACCACCTGCCTTAGGGCACAGCCGTCCAGCCAGTTTTTTACCTAGCAAAGAGTACACCCACCCAAGCCATGAACAACCGGTTTCTCCAGGAGAATTCTGTAGGAAATGGTGCCAAAGACTTTAATAACATCTAGGTAGAAAACATCATCTGTTTGTCTTGCACGTGGTGGTAATCAAGATCACCTGCTCCATAGCCTTCCTCAGTACAAAGGTCAGACGAACAGGCCTGTAATACCCTGGGTGCTTTTTACAGCTTGCCTTGTAGATGGGCTTCACATTTGCTAACTTTCCATCAACTGGGACCTTCACAGTTTGCCAGGAGTGCTGGTAAATGATGGCAAGTGGCTTGGTAAGCACTTCCACCATCTTCCTCAGTATCCTCGGGTGGATTGTATCTGGGCCCACATACTTGTGTGTGTCTAAGTGGTGCAGCAGGTTGCTAAACATTTGCATTTTGATTATGGGAGCTTCATTCTTCTCTTTGTCTCTGTCTCACATGTATGCAACTCTGCCACAGATCTTTTTCCAACAGTGAGTTTGATGAATACTTTAAAAAAAAGGACAGCCAGATTTCCTTTTCTTTGGACTAACATGTCTATGAATGTCTCAGTAGATTTTTAGTTATAGAAGGGAAATATTGCTCAAGTAAACAATTTTTTTCCAAACAGACAAATATCTTAAGTGCACATAATAACTCAATAAATACTATTTGAACAGTCAGTAGATTTTAAATTACTGCATGATAGTTTTTGAATTAATTCTAAACAACAATATTTTTGAACACCATATCCAATGTTTTTTCAATCTTTATCTACCTATAGATAAACGGACTCTTATGGGCACACTCATGGCATTGTTGGACTGCTTTGCATGCACAAAAAAATTTCAGTGTGATTTATCCTTTCAAAGATCAGAACTCTCTCACAGTGCCACAATGGGAATTTATGATGATGTCAGCAAAATTCCTGAGAAACATTTCATGTACCGAACAGACTACAGTATGAAGAACTAATGCAGGTCTAACCAGAATTTTAAAAGGCTATCAAACTGAGTATGTACTTCAATCAGGGCAAAATTATCTCTGAATTGAATAGTTAGGTTAGCCTTCTTTCCATCTGTAATTTTACTAAAGACAGTATTTCTTTTTTTAAAACTTCATGTATAGTTCTACTTCATGAGTAAAGAATAATGTTACTGTAAATTGAAGCAAAAAATGAATATTTATTTTTTAGTGTTTTCTTTTCCATCACTTGGTTTGGTACAATTAATTTTAATGTCATGCTAAATTCAGTTGGATCAGTAACTCAGATTTTCTTAACTTTTAGGCCTCTGTCATTGTTGGAATGGTTAATGAGAACACATCCCAAATGTGTATGAGAATCAGTTTTTAATCCTGAGAAATTATAGAGAGTATGTGCAGCAAGTATACATCAGCCTTCAAGCCCCTTCTCTTTACTGGGCTGCCTGCTTCTGTGTGCAAGGGGTCATTAAATATTTGCTGTAAAAGAATAATGAATAAGAGAGGTTGTTACTGAAGTCAGTGAGGGAACTCACATGTTGGAAGTGTGGCACATTTTTCTTTAAGACCTCAATCCTGTGACCCTCAGTTACCCAGGATGTTCCGTGGAAGTGAAAGAGCAAAATTCTGGAGCTTTTCAAATCAGTGGATTTACTGTCAATGTGTGTGTGTAGTCAGGACTGGACAAAATATGTTCTGGCTCTTTTAAGGAGGGGCTGCAGGACTGAGATGAACTGAGTTCCCATTCCTTACATGTTTACATGCTTTTAAACCATCATGAAGAAAAAGTCAAATGAAAAACCCCTTGCATTTTACTCGCTTCATAAAAGGTTTAGAGAAACTTAAGCAAAAAAGGATTTACTTATATGATTAGAGCTGGCAAAGTTAGAACCCAACTATTCCCGAGTGCTGAACAGATGCCCATAAAAAGTGGAGTTCTTTCTCTCTCCACATTGGTGTAATTTATTAGTTTACTGACAGATTGCTCAAGACTGAGATGGTTGCTTACCACAGTTATGACTTGGATTGATTTTAGCAATACATGGTTTGTACAATTAAGGCCATTGTGTGGCTTCAAGTCATAGCCTGTTTGTTTACATAAGAATAAGAACTGTATATATTCCATTCAGTAAACTTATTTGTGAAAGTCTTGGTGGTTTAGCCCTGTAATCTCAAAGGAAAAATAAGGATGTTAGAATTGTCTGTATCCCTAGATTGCATTAGACAGTAGACCACATCACATAAATACCACAGATCTCAGTTGAATCTCATTTTTACCTACGTTCTAGTTACAGAATATTTTCAAATCTTTCAAGTACCTTTTATCCTAAATAAGTGCATATGTAAGACTTAGAAATCATAGTGTTCTGTACATGAACGTCCTGTATGAAACAGACAAGTCTTATTTTTTTCCTCTGTTTAAACAGTCTGTCTTTATTAGCCTCAGTATATGTATAATGATGAAATGAGGAAAAAGGAAAGAGTATGTCAAGAAAGAGAAAGAAAAATAACTAAAAAAAAACACAAAAGAAAGGGAAAAAAAGAGAAAGAAAATACCTGAATTCAAGAAAACAGGTCTAGAAAAATGAATACAAATGTTGATATTAATGTGAGATTGAAGCCAGTGGTATTATAATGTTTTAAAACTTATTTCAATTACTCTTTGTACAATATATGTCCAAAATTAAACTGTATTAACATTTTCCATTGCTTTGAATTTATTAACTAAAAGCTTGGTATTTTTTTCAGTTATACTTCAATTATTTTTGTTGATATTTAAGAAGCTGTTTGAAGCCACTGATTGTGATATCAGCTCATTAAGTACTGTACACGGTAAAAACACAAACCAAGAAACAGCCAAGGAAATGCATGAGAACTTCTCATAGTACTTGTCCATATGGTAAACAGTGGTTTCAAAGAGTCAGAGTTTTAATTATATTAATGTCTTTTGTAGACATCAAGGCTGAAGACAGGTTTAAGTGCATGGAGAAAAACAATGAGCTGTTTTTAAAGATGGTAAGGACAGAATCTGCTGCCTATGAAGGGCAGCATCAAAGCAAGAAGTTGCTGCTTCAATAAAAAATAAATAAATGGATGACAATGTAAGTGGAAGTAGGAGCTGGCTTCCTGACAGTCACTGAAGGTCGCTAGGCTGCTTAAATGGTCTTGGCCATCAAATACTTTGAAATATATACTGTAATTATGTTCCACATATCGTCACAAGACAAGTCCATTGAGAATTGAAAAGGGAATGGACAATTCTTCCAACCTCTTGGGTTACAGAGCACAGAAATTCTGCAGTTTCTGGGCAAGTAGTCTAACCATTAGGAAGCACTATGAAAGACAGGGTTAATACATCTACCCTTGCTTAAGAGAAAGGGAGAGAGAGGAAACAAGCACTCAGAATTTTGTCAGAAGAGGAAACCTGTAACACGAGTGGTAAAGGCACTAAAGTGTTTATTATTGGTTCCTTATAAACAAGAGGTAGAAGTTTAACTAAAGTGCTCTTGGGAGGTCTTGATATGTGCCCAGCTTTCATTTACTGACAGTGTTTATCTAAAAAGGACTCCTTTCTTCTACTGAGTATGAAGTTCAGGAGCAATCGTAATGATCTTATGAATGTCAGGCTGTTACACTGGCTCTAGTGTAATGTCATTATTTCCCATTCATCCAAAATGTTCTGATTGCCTCCAAGAATTTTCAGGTGATGTTTAAAGGGAGCCCACTGCCTCAATTTAAACATGATACACATAAGCAAGTTATTACAAAGCTACTGGAAGGTAAAGAAAAAATTGAATTTTATCTTTCCATTTTTTTCATAATCTTTCTAAATGAGTTTATATAGACATGTATTTTTCCTCATGTATACTCTGATTGGTGTCAAGAGCAAGAGTTATCAAAATAGTGAGAAAGTGAAGGGGAAATGGAAATAGAAAAATTAGAGGAGTTGTGAAAGATATAGAAAAAAAGGAAGAGGATTGGGTAGTCACAAGTTTAGGGATTAGCACCAAACCCCACATTTTACATTCATGTATCTAAACTTAGTCCTGAATTCCCTTCTTGAATTTTGTAACACATTGAGTTCTGGGAAGATTAGTGTTGGCTCACAGGTTTCCATAAATATCACAAGGATCATGTTGTCAGGACATGGTATTCCTTAAAGGATTTCGTCCTCAAGTGGGAGAAGTAATATGAGGAACATTTTCTTGCATCTGATTATTTCTGGTTGGAAGATTTTACAATTTAGTAGTAGAAGAACAACTTCTGGGGGCAAAAAAAAAAGGAAAAAAAAAAAAAAAAAGAAAATAAAGAGCTCAGCACCTGAGTGTCCTGAGTGACAGTCTGGGTAGCAGAGTATTGCAGAAAAAAGGCACACACATAGCTGATAGCCATACTAGGACCAGGTATCCTCAGAAGGAGCTTTCCCCTATGCTGTAGAAAGGAAATGGGTGAGGATTAGTATTTAGTAGTGACTATGGTGTCTCAGGTCCAAGGAAATTTTGAAAACAGACTCTTAATAATCTCTTGAAATAAGCTGTGTCCAGAAATGTAACAATCTTTTTTTTCTTCTACATTTTAAAATATGGTTCTATATACAGATCCAATGTTTGTGTAATTTTACTTTGCAGCCACAGAGACCAGTGTAACATTTTATATTATTAAAATGTTAATGACTGGAAAGTTGGTAAGGGATTTCTGTAACAACTCATCTCATAGTTCAACTTATTCAGTGATTTTATGCAATTGGTACATATTTTTTTAAGAATGTGCTCTGAAAAGAATTCCTAAAATGACTCACCCTCTCCAATCCATCTGCAAAAAACATCTTTAGCCAGCAGACTGGTTACAAATGTTTGTGATTTTCACAGCCTTTCTAACGGTAGAAATTCTTTGGAGGCACATGGCTATAGTAGCACCATAGCAGACTCTGCAAGCTCTTTCTGCTGATGTTTTCATATTGTTCAATTAGAATGAACAAAGTTTTACAATGTAAATATCCTCCAGCTCTTTGTAGAGCCTTGAACTGGCACTGATATGTCATTCTAACTTCAAATCAGTGTAAAGTTGGTTTTTTATTTCTTTTTTTATCTCTTTTCCCTCTATCCCTTCCTCTCTCCCAATCTCTTTCCTCACCCCCACCCCTTTATTTCTTCATTCATTTTGGCTGAGTGTTTAAGTAACTGGCAGAAATTTGCTAAACACCACATGATCTATTGCAAACAATATTCAGAGGACTTCTGAAGTACTTACATGCTGTCTTATAGATACTCTTAATGCTTTGAAAAAGTGTACTTATTTTGGTTGAATACTAAAGAACATACACCAAGATCAAATAGATTCTTATTTCAGATAAAATGTTTATGGAACTCCAATGTCATTAATGAAGAAATTCAGGAAAAAGGTTATTTTCTGTGTTTTTTTTTTCAGCAGACTGCCTATAAGCCTATCATTCTGCAGCATGCACATTGCTTCCCCACACCTTAGACAAATATTTATATTCCACTGTGGTACATATTTGGCATTGTTCATACTAACTTTGACTTGTTCCTTGTAAAATGTCATTATGCAATCTAGTAAATGCTTTGAGTTAAGAATGTGAATTTACTTTTATTCTGTTCTCTAGAGGAACAATCTTCAGAACCTTTACTTTGCTTCTCCATTTTCCTGCCTCAATGGCTTAGCTATAGAAGAAAGACCAAGTTGTCTTTGCTTTCTTGCTTCTGCTTGTTCAAATTTGAATTGCTTGGGTGTAGAGAATGAGTTCATGCTGTTTCCCCTAATCACTTTCAGAGTAGACCTTTTTTAGATTTGAACATTTGCAGAAAAGGTGATTATTTTTTTTTTTTCTAACTGTGGCATTTAATACAAATCTGATCTGGTTTCAAACCTTTAGGTTAGAAATTAAACAGCAATCAGTATAACTTCAGTCCTCAGACAGTGTGAAAGCAAGTAATCAAAATTTGTATGTTACAGAATATGGCACAAAAATAGGATGAATTCCCCAGACAAATGATTACAGACCAGATTAACGTTTTCTATAATAGATTAACAGGCACTGTAAATATAAGAGAATGTCATATGTCTTGACTTGAATAAAATTAATAGCATAGAGTCACATGAAGTTCTTTTAAGTAGATTAGAGAAACATATTACCATAAGGTGATGCAAAGCTGGCTGAAAGCCAAAGTACTTACCAATGGCTCATTGTCAAACTGGTGGATGCATAGATTTGAGTCTTCACAGTTCTGTTTAACTGTTCCTCAGTTCTGCAGTAAAGGGTACTTTAAAAAAATCAGATGATAGAGATTACAAGCATACTTGAGACCTAATTAGCATACCAAAAGGGAGTTAAAAGTTGAAAAAAGTTTTTTTGAAGGATGTAGTTTGTCAAGAAACGAGAAAGTTTCTATATTTAGAGGTGTTCTGCAGGGTGGAGTGGAATTCAATTTGAACATCAACAGAAAGTTGTGTAAAAGGATCTTAGAGAGAAGAAAGGATAATATGTTTATATATCCATAGCAGGTAAGAAGAAAAATAATGGGTTTAAATTACAGCAAGGAAGATCTGTGTTAGATATAACAAGAAAGAATTCAAACAGGAACGCCAAGGAAATACTGGAATACATTGCCTGTGGAGACAGCAAAATTTCCATTACCTGGAGACTAGATTAAGACAGTTGAAACCATGGAATGGCATGCCATTTCTTGGTGAGTCTGGTGATTCTGGGAAGTATACTGTGAAAGGGTGGCATGTATCTATGTTGTATTCAGATTGCAAAGTCAGAAACCTTTTCTTTCATTGTTAATACTTGGAAGAAAGAAACAAAAGCATATGTTGAATTTTTGATAGACTCAGTTTCTCAGTTTCCATTATGTAGCTATTGCTGAGGTCCCAGTCTCCTCCTGTCAGTTTGTGGAGCCCAATCTGATAGCTCGTCTACAAGAGTTAGGGTTCACTTCCAGCCCCAAGTTAACTTATTGCTTAGTCTTCTTTCTGAGACTGTAAACAAGGGTATCAATAGATACCAAATGTGACTGTGGTTTTGGTAAACTAGATATTGATTGAGACCAGGGCTTCATTTAATGTAGGCTGAGAAAGGGTTAGAACATAGAAACACATTTTAGTCACCACAACCATAGGCCAAAACCATAACTGGGAATATTCCAGATCTTGTAACAAAACTTTTGAAAGGCCTCGTTCCCTAATTTAACTTTTTTTTTTTTTTTTTGATTGCACTCCACAGAATTACTGCTGTGTTAAATTTCATAACTGTTAAATTGCTGAAAAATGAATGCTATCCTCTATCCTTTAGAGGTTAGAGATTGCATACAGGTTGAAGGCTACACTTATGTGCAGGTATTTTAATTCAATGAGATATGAATATGTGGCATCTCCCTTGGAACACCAATATTTGTTGTTTTGTTTTGGTATTTTTGTGGTAATTCAAGATAAATCATTAAAATTATGTAAAGAAACTTCTAACAAATTCTATGGTTGGAATAATATCGATTCCAAGTTTCTGGTTATAATTTAAAAATATATATTACAGAAATCAAATATGTTGTTCATAGCTGCCAATATTTTTTCTGCCTACTCCAATGACAACCCAGTACTTGAATGATGCAAGAACCTAGTCACATCATGCTTTAATATATTTTACAGTAGGATAACAACCTAATTTTTTATAATATTTCCTTTTTAGTTGACAGTATATATTGGCATGTGCATCATAAGTAAAACAGGGAATTCTAGGGAAAATATGAAATTAATCTTTTGAGCTTGACCTGTGAGGGCTTACAAATAGTACCACTTGGCAAGCATTCTCCTAAGGGCTTTATTTCTGTCATGATTTATCATTTGTAGAACATGGAGTTTCATGCAGCAGTAGAGACTACTTCCTATTCACAAGTACATTATTCCACCTCTGGTAATGACGAAATCAGGTATTCTACTTCCCTCTTTTCCAGGGGCAAAAGCTGTTAAGTTTCTCATAGCTGGTGATGTCAGAGAATACATAAGATTGTACAGAATGAGTTTTCTAGCAACGAGAAAAAGAATTATTTCTTCCTTGGTAGCTGGACTGTCATTTGTTACGCCTTGTTATTTTTATTTTTTTAAATTCAATTAAACTAAGAAGATACAGTAAAACTAGAAGTTATACATGTAAAGAATTCTTATCTCATAATGTACTAATTTTCAAGAATAAGTCATTTTAAGAATGTAAGAAAAGCTGTAGTGGGTCAGGTCATATTTTTTATTCTGAGGCATTCTGTACCCAGTGGCAGGACTTAAAGAGAGAAAAGATAAAATAACACAACCTTTGCAGTGTATCTTCTCAGCCTCCAGAATTCTGCAGGCCAGGAACTTGCTGAGCTGGAGCCTGGAGATGTTCTTGATAGCCCCCAGTGAATCCATACGCAAGAAATTTCTCTAATTAGTTTATGGAACTGCTTTTGCTTCTGGCTTCTGCAGCATCCTGTATCAATGAGTTCCACCACTCAACTGTGTCTTAAATTAGATCTCGTGCAATGTAGGAGATGAGTAGGTTGTCTCCAGGACTTACTTGATCAGATCTAAAGCTCACTTTTCATGAAATCTGGGAACTTCTGTGGTTGACTTAGCTATCAGTGTAGGATGGCTTACAGCCAGAATCTGTGACATTTTTAGGCTTCTGTTGTCCAGCAGACCAGTTTCATTGTCTGGATTCTGCCCTAAGGCGATAGCTGTTTTTTCCTCAATGATAATATTTAGCAATAGGGAGCAAAAGGACTTAGAAAAAGTATGAGATTATACTGAAATACTTAAAAGCACGGATAAAAGAGGATGATGCTATCTAATTATTGACAGAAGTGACTTAGAGAACAGGATTTTTGCTCTTCGTGAGAAAGGCAGTCTCATTTCACAGCTTTTTCAGGGATTATGCAAAGGCAATGCAACATTACAGTTTTATTTGTAGGAACAGCATACACACTCTATATCCCATGTTGCTTTTCGGTATAATTTTTACAGGACATAAGAAACAGTGAAACAAAAGCACACTACTTTCCTGCCACTTCA
Source organism: Falco naumanni (assembly GCF_017639655.2). Taxonomy (NCBI): domain Eukaryota; kingdom Metazoa; phylum Chordata; class Aves; order Falconiformes; family Falconidae; genus Falco; species Falco naumanni. The sequence continues at coordinate 48,880,256 of NC_054055.1, forward strand.
GTTATAATTCAGAGATTGACCAAGGGAAATGCTCAGGGTTTAATAAATTGAAATGGTCTCAGTTATGTCTAGAATAGAAAAGCTAATTAAAAATAATAATTTTCACAACTGCAGATAGTATTAGTTGGTACCCTTTTAATTTTAAAAGGATTGTTTATTCTCATTGTGTATAAATACATACTTCAAGAGTACATAAGATTAGGGATAAGTGGTTAAGTTCTATTTAATGTAAGAATCGATCATTTAAAAATGTTAAGATAATATTTACATCCTGTTAAAATGAGAAATGTACAGAAGCACTACTAAAATCATACAAAGAAAACACATGGAGATTTTTGTGGAGGATGGTTGTCTGCAAAAGAATCACCTACAACTTTTCCAAATGTATATCTCAATGTTTCCCTTAACTTGGGCCCTGATTCTTTTCCTACTCTGTTTGTTTTCACAAATTTTAACTTCATTGATTTCAAAAGAGTCCTTCTCCTGTGCTCTGAAATTGCACCAAATGATGATTATAAACTCCTCAAGACAGGGACATTTGTTTCTTAGTCAAATAGAGTACACAGAGTGAATCAGTTGCAGAATGGATCAATTTAACTATGCAACAAATTGGATGTAAGCAGTTCTAGACCTTATTCTCAACAAATAATTGCTTATAAACATGATATTTTGTTAACTGTACTATTTTTAATATCCAAGACACTTGTTGGCCATAATAATTTATTCCATAATGTACTTCAATATGTATTTATTTAGACTCAAATGATATTCTTCTATTTTATTAAAAGATAATAGCTAATAAATTTCTTATTTGCCTGTCATGTATGAAGATTTTTCCCATTATTTGTATTTTGACATTTTGATGTTTGAGATTAAAATGCCTAAATGATACCTTTTATGGTAGCTTATTAGTTAAAAATCAATTGCTGTCAGAAACAACCTTAAACATGCTGGACGCATAAGGAAGTAAATCTGTTAAAATATTTAAAGCTTATTGAAACATTATATAAATTACGTATAGTTATACACATAGACATAAATGTAGTTAACAAACTGAACAAACTATCTCTGGTAATCATTCTCCTGAAGATTTAGAACTGTAAGACATCCTCCTTCAGTTTGATTTTTCATGTGCTGTGACAGAAAACAGACTTTCTGGCTTTTTGAAATCCCAGTTTGTTACTTAGATTTAAAAGACCTAGAGACTGAATTCAGTAATATAATCTGAATAAATGATGATTTTGTTGATGTTTGCTTGAAATTTGTTGATGCATCTTTTATCAGTTTTGAGTCATTTGTATCTTCAGCTGTTGAGTTTGTGTTTTTTTGTAATAATAATAGCAGAAAAAGCCCAAAGTAGCAAAGAAATATAAATTAGGTTATTTCAGCGATCACTCATCCTAGAGGCCATCTTGTAAGAATCAGTGTAACAAACAGCACATAAGATCTAGCAATCTCTCCATAAATGTCACGATGGATTACAAAAATCCAATGGAGCCATTTCTTGTTAACTTACTTCAAAATTAAATTCAATAGGCTTCCTTTTGAGGGATGCTCCAACTTTTGCTAGAATTTATCTAACAAATTTTGATGGTAATATTTATATGAAGATGAACTTAAGTAATTTTATGAGGTAAAATTTCATAGCTAACAAATTTCACCCTGTGTGGTAGGCAGACTAAGAATTAGTTAAGTGGACTTAAGTAACCCTTTTTTAAAAGTACTAGGTGTAGGAAAGATGGAAAAATACTAATCTGAAAAAATAACACATCAGTTATGAATTTCATAGGATATATCAGTTACAGATATATGAGCTGCTAGCTGGCTTATTCCTCAAAGCATCCAAAAATGTTCCAAAAAGCTGATTTTTTTTACCAACATAAACTTTGTATATTAGATTGCCCATGTATCTGTATTTTTCATTTTAAACAACTCTGCCATCTTCTTGTTTTTATATTATTGTCCAATCATTAAGTAATGAGGACAAATAGATATAAAATGGTTGGCATCAATGCCCCATTGTCCATAGCACTTCAGTTTGGAGGGCAGGCTGCTTACTTCAGACTAGTTATGGTTTAATTCTGTGAAGTGAATCCTGCCGGTAGATTGGGTACATTAGGTGAACCTCTGAATGACATCTTCCAGTAACTGCATCCAAAAGGAACATAATTTATGTCCTCCAAGCGTGCTTTGTGATATATATCAAAACAGGTAATATCCTGGTATTGTTCTGATGGTCAGGACATTTGTTTTGAAAATACATTCCTGATTCTAACTAAAATGCTCTGTAAAGAAGCTCTCAGTACTGAATAAAAATATTTGTCTCAAATAATTTTGGAGAAACTTTGGATGTTGTCTATTAATCTTTTTCTATGTTGAAAATGGACTATTATCTTCTTTTATTATTTATGTTTCCTTTACTTGCCTTTGGTCAAGATATCAAATAACTTTATTACATGGGAGATGGTTGTGCATTTCTCTGCAAATGTTTCGCTGACTTTCTTCCAATGTTAATGCAGGAATTAACTAGATGCTTTTATGCTACACAGGCAAATACTCTTAGTAGTAAAGCATTGTATATAATTTCCTGAAAATTTCTTTATGTGATTTAATCTGCAGGTGCAACATTCTCTCACTTATTTCTTACCTGTTTAATAAGAGAGCAAAGGTATAAGACGATGGTAGTGGCAATGGGAGCAGAGGCGTAAAAAATATATCCAGTACCAAAAGAAACACCTGGATAAATGTAATGTGTAGATTGTGATTCTTTGTCTCTCCTTGCTCCACTACCACCCTCCTCTCCATCCCTTCCCCTGCCGGGCCACACCCCCACCCCCACCCCCACCCCCACCCCCACCCCCACCCCTTTTATGGGTCTCCTTATGTTACTTTGACCCACTTAGTGATGAGGGAAAGGTTGTGGATGTTTTCTACCTAGACATTAGTAAAGCCTTTGACACCATTTCCTACAGAATTCTCCTGGAGAAACCGGTTGCTCATGGCTTGGGTGGGTGTACTCTTTGCTAGGTAAAAAACTGGCTGGACGGCTGTGCCCTAAGGCAGGTGGTGAATGGAGTTACATCCAGTCACAAGAGGCTGGCCACAAGTGGTGTTCACCAGGGCTCAGTATTGGGGCCAGTTCTGTTTAATGTCTTTGTCAATGATCTAGATGAAGGCATTGAGTGCACCTTCAGTCAGTTTGCAGGTGACACTAAGCTGAGCAGGAGTGTTGACCTGATGGTCTGCAGAGGGATCTGGACAGGCTGGATCAATGAACCGAGGTCAGCTGTGTGAGGTTGAACAAGGAGAAGTGCTGGGTCCTGCACCTGGGTCACAACAATCTCTTGCAACATTATGAACCTAGGGAAGAGTGGCTGGAAAGCCACACAGTGGAAAAGGACCTGGAGATGCTGATCAACAGCTGGTTGAATACGAGCCATCGGTGTGCCCAGCTGGCCAAGAAGGCCAACAGCATCCTGGCTTGAAACAGAAAGAGTGTGGCCAGCAGGGCTGGGGCAGTGATTGTCCCCCCGTACTTGGCACTGATGAAGCTGTACCTCAAATACCGTGTTCAGTTTTGGGTCCCTCACTTCAAGAGGGACGTAGAGATGCTGGAGTGGCAGCAAAGCTGGTGAAGAGTCTAGAGCACAAATCTCAGGAGGAGTGGCTGAGTGAACAGGGGTTGTTTAGCCTGGAAAAAAGAAGGCCCAGGAGAGACCATATGCCTCTCTGCATCTCTACATCTACCTGAAAGGAGGCTGTAGGCAGGTGGAGGCAGGTCTCTTCCCAAATAGCAAGTGATAGGACAAGAGGGAATGGCTTCAGGCTGCACTAGGGGAGGTTTAGATTGGATATTAGAAAAAATTTTGTTATGGAAAGGGTTGTCAAGCACTGGAACAGGCTGCCCAGGGAAGTGGTTGAGTCATCATCCGTGGGGGTATTTGAAGACATGTAGATTTGGTGCTTAGGGACATGTTATAGTGGTGGACTTGGCAGTGCTAGGTTAATGGCAAGACTTGATGATCTTAAAGGTCTTTTCCAAGTGAAGTGATTTTAGGATTATATTATTCTATCTTTCCATCTAATATCTAAACCAAGATGATACTAGGAAGTCCATGAGGATAACACATTTTATCTCAGAACTATGCATTTTTCATAGGCCTAATGGGAAATTTTCAGATGAAATATGATTTCATTAAAGAAAAAGACAGTAATTTTAAGGAACAGAACATTTGTCTGTTATACATTCTTCTTTCTTAAGTATCAGGCAATGTTTCTTAAACTTTTTGGGGTATGCATCTCAATAAATAAATAAGTAAAGAAATAAATAAGTAAAGGAATAAGTAAATAAATAAATAAATAAAAGATGTGCTTGAGCTACGATAGCTGGTAGCTTTTAGCGTTAGTATATAGTAGCACCTCACGAAATTCATAAGCATGGAAAGGGGGTGGTATATACTTGGCATTGATCCTGTTTGACAGTGGAGCACAGCTACTCTGTCCTGGGATGCAAGAGAAACTGTCTGGATGCACACCATGTTGGCCCATCTGGCATCAGGGGCATCAGGGTTGGAGGGTGGTATTAGACATTTTCATTTAGGAACATAGGTATAGCTGTGATTTCAAAGTAACTAGCTCGTGCTGGATGTAAGTTATGATGGCAGATTTAGGTCTTCTACCACAACAATGAGTATTTTATACTTCAGAAAATGTCTAGAAGGTTTTCCTGAATTTGCCTCTGTATCTTCTTGTAGCTTCCAAACATCCTGGAAGTTTTCTGGGGATAAAGGACCAGGTTTCTCACTTAGATTCTTTCCCAATGTATGAAATCCTACTCATTCCTCTAAACTACTGCTTTATCATAATACAGAACTAGGCTTGCCATGTATTAATTCCTAATATAATTAAGAAATTTATGTTCCAGTATCTGTCTGCTTCTCTTGATGAACTTTGCTGTCTCTAGATGGGGCCAAGGGATGGTTCTGTAAAATTGTAGCTTCCTTAACAGCAATGTAGATAATTTGGTGACTTCTGATGGGATTTCTTTTCAGTGGTATGCAAAGCAGACTAAGCTTTTAAGGGATGGGTTAGATTAGCAATGACTATTTATTGAGTATATTTCCTAGTAAAGATGGTCTTTTCCTGTCACAAATAAGTAACCTGCCAAATTTCAGCATGTTTGAAATCTTGCTTTCTCTGTTGTCAGAGTGACTATTACTTATTTGTGAGTAGCATAATACTGGTGAAATTTTGATTACTCAGAAAGGTATCGGTCAAGGTGTTGGTATTGGAACATGGCCTCAAATGACCATCTAACTTCTAAACCTGAAAGTAAAACATGCCAAAGTATATGCATATCTCAGATATATCCTCCTAAGTGGCAGTACATATTTGGTGATTTGTATTCAACAGTTTCTTTTTTATTTGCCTGCATATTGGAAAATTAATTTTAAATCATATTACTACTGTCTTTGCATATTAAAACATTCTGTAAAGGTTTGAAGTCATTTTGATGTGTACTCAACTCTTGTAAAACTTGTGTAGTAGAAAGTTATGGAATATAAACCAGCTTTTGTAGTTCATAGGAAACAGTCTGGAAGCTTTGTAAACACTGAAACCTAAGTCAAAACCAAAGTGATTATGTTTAGTACTGCAGGGCACTTATCAATTACATATGCAAACAGAAAACGTTTCTTACAGAACTCACTTCTAAATGAGCTTCTGTTTCTGGTTGAAAACTAAATCTTTGTAAGCTGCAGTACTGCAGAAATTAGAGAGAGTAAGGTGATATTTTCTTGCTTAAATCATTAGTGCTTTAAGCTTCTCTCACCTTTTTTCACCCCCATCAGTTTCTTTATCAACCAGTTCTTCATGTGAGGGGTCAGTTTTTCAGGGTCTTATTGTGGGGTTCTATTTCCTACCTCCCTCACTGTGTTTACAGTGAATGCACTGTTTGTATATATATAGAGGACATCAAAAATTCCACAACTTACTGGAGTTTAGTCTATGAATTGTAAAGAGCTGGTTGTAAACAAAACCGAGAAAAGACCAATTTGCTTTGCACAGGAACGCTGTGTGGTGGGTTGGTGTGTTGTTTTTGTGGCTTTAAATACTCTTCTTGCAGTTTATTGGTGCTTTCTTAACCATTCAAACAAACCATAAATACTATCTCTATGAGATATGGTGGCTCATAAATAGTCATTTACATTTCTGCTTTCTGTTGTAATTATTTTTAATGCAAATACACCTTTTTGTAATTAGCACTTTTTGCAATCATGCCTACTTGACTCAGCATGGAAGGCAAAAAATAATCTAAATGCTCCAAAATCTAATACAAAATAATCTAAATGCTCTAAAAGGCTACTCTATGCCCTGACTATTGCATGAATCTGCAACTGACAACACTCAAAAGAAGGTGTATGGGCACATTTGGGGCACAACTGTGAGTGACTTCATCGTACTTATCTCCAGATTGCTGCTGGCAGAGTACTGTCTTGCTGAAAAAAGTAACAAAGTTTAGAAATGCAGTAGTAAAGAACTCAGTGCATAAAATTCTGATTCACTTCTCATCTTTTATTTAGATGTTAAAGGCTTGTATTTAAAGTGCTTTTATTTTTTATAATCAGTATGTAAACAATTAATTAATAATTGAGTGGTATTACTATTCAGAAACATGAGAGCTTTTAAAAATACTTTAGTCTCAGGGTATTCTGTGGGTTCAGTTATGTTTCCATTTGCCTGTGGTGATCACTGCTGAAGTATCAGGATTTTCAAAATCCTTTTAGTATGACCTAGCTTTCCTCTGCACCAGATTATTTCATGAAGTTTGGAACAAGAGAGTCAGAATTTTCCTGGTTTTGAGACCTTTCTCTTACTTTTGAGGGCTATTTTGTAGTTGTCCTAACTCTTCACCTTCTGAGGGAAGTGGAAGGAAAAATTCAGTCTTCATACAGTCTGAATCCCTCTGGAGGCTTCCTCTCTTTTCTTCGACTGTGAAGGAAGCCTTGGATGACTTTATTCTTAAAAGAGGCATTCAAGATGCAAAAAGCTGCAGTTTGCACAAACTAAAATGTTAACATTTGTTAGTTTTGGAGCTCATAATCATGTAAAATACACATTCCCTCTCTGTAGTCTTTCTCTTTAAAATGTATGAGACAAAAAAAAAGAGAAGGTTTGGTGTTGGTTGGTGGGTTGTTTTTTGTTTTTTTTTTTTTTAATTATTAGGATATTTAGCAGATATCACCAGAATACACTGTACTTTAGGAAATGTAGCCTCAACAGGTGACACATAAAAGAAGTTCATGTAGCTTCTGGCCTGCTTCAGATGTTTCGTGCACCATGCTGGGGAGATGTCAGGAAAACTCTGAGCCAGATACAACAGTTCTGGCAGCAAGAGCAGCCTTGTCTTTGCCTCTGTCTTCTTCAGACACTTCCCAAGTCATAAAGCCACTTGATATGTGCGTGTTCCATGTGCACAGCAAAACTGCATTGAGCATGAGACTCCCTGACAAGGAGCGGTCTTCCTGCTCATTCGATCAGGCCATGCCTGACAGCACATTCAGTATGCCTGGGGAATGCAGCATTTCCTGAAGATGCATTGAAATAATGTACTTCTTGCATACATAGAAGGGTATTTCCACATTTTTCCTCCTTAACATTTTATTTCTGTTGATTAAATTTCTAGTAAACTTTTCTGCAGGCTGCCTTTGGAAATGGTGTATTTTGATGCACGGATGTTGCAATAAAGAACACTGAAAGAGCTGGAAGACTCGAGGGACTTTTCACTGTACATTCTCTGTTGCAGGCAGAATGAGATTTTCCTCAATCTGGTAAAGTCAGATACAGTCCATTAAAAATTACAGAATCAACAGAGGTTACAGATATCCACATGCATTTTAAAACTGCCTTTTAAGCTAGATTTGATCAGATCTAGGATTGGGCTTTTAGGAATATTCAGAATGCATATATTCCCTTTCTCCTTTTAGTGTTTGAGAGTTCATAATTTCTGTAGAGCTGTGCCTGGTCTTTTCCAAGGAAAGGAGTTACTGATAAGTATCATAAGATAGTTTCACTTGGCTCATATAATTAGCTATGAAGACAAGCTATGGCTCATAATTTTTCTAGTTTAAACAGTGATTGGTTATATATTTCAAAGTGCTTATTAATAGTAAAATTCCGTTTGAGAAGATGAGAAGTCTTTTTTTTCACTAGATGATCTCGCTGTTTAGAATTAAAAAATACACACATGAACACATAAAATGTGCACAGCAAACACTTTTCTAACTTGAAAGAAAAAAGTTCAGTTTTTAAGGCAACGAACCTGAGAAGATTATATAAATTAGATAAAGAGTATGTGCTTTGATTGCCTGGGAATAGTGATGTCTGAATTTCCCCCAAACAGGTTGTTAGTTTGAAAGATCTGCAGTTGGGCAGGATATAAAACAAGCAGTTGCAGTAGATACAACAGTAACAAAATGAAAATGGCTAATAGGCATGAAAACATGCAAGAAATGGTTGATTATTCCAGACATCTGAGAGAAATGTAAAAAAAAAAAAAAAAAAAAAAAAAAAAAAAAAAGCTAAGAGAAGTTTCCTTTGCATGTTATATAATGGGGGTTTTGGCATTCTTGCATGTATTTGTACACAGACTTTAAACAGCAGTCCAAATGTTATTTGCATTGGAAGAGAAAATATTAATGGCAAAGATAAGGGGGTTAGGGTTCTGTTGTTTTGGTTTTTGACTTTTTTTTTTTTTTTTTTTAAGCAATCTTGTCAGTGTAAGCCCTCACAATTCACGTAGCCTCTGCTACCATCTGCAAAGCTGGGACAAAAGTTATTAGCATCACAGAAATGAAAGAAAGATTATTAGTTAATCCCACCATCCACAAACTGATAATGAAGAACATTGTAACTGTTTCCTTTCTTTCTGGAATTAAAGAGAAGTGTAAATGTGGCATATCTCCATCTAAAAAGTTAAAACAGATTCTGACAGATGTGATCGGGTGCTTCCTTTTAACCTTTGGCTGCTTAGCTATTTCTTTGAAGTCATTCCTGGTACAGGTAGTGAAAGCTGAGTGCATGTTATTTTAGTTATTCCTCCTTCCCAAACAGGAAACAGTTCTTTCATAACGTGCATTTTTTATCATCTGATTTATAGTCTTTGTTTGCTTTACCATTCTGTCCTTCTTTCTTTGCAGAAAAAAATATCTCATGCATACCTTTGTCTAAGTTGCTTCCTACTCTTTACAAGATCTGCAAAGGCTTTTTTGGGAAGAAAGTTCAGAATTCATTGAAATGTAAGTCAAATATTCAAATGATCATATTCTTATTTAAAGTTTGAAAAAGGTAACTCTAATTAGAAGACTGAAGTTTTTTGATTTTTCTCTTTTTTCTCTTTTTTCTCCCTTTGCAGCATTAGTTTAAAGACTTATTTTCAGGAAATTTGAAGGCAAAGGGGGAGAAGATACCTTTAAGTATTATATTTGTTTACTCATTTCAAGGATTACTTTGTGTCACCAAAGAAGACACAGTCCATTCTTTCAGTACAAAAACATCTGTAATTCTTTTCCCATTGAAAGCAACACATCTCCTCAGCTACAACACGTCCCACTAAAGTCTTCAAGGAATGAAATAAAAAATATTATTACAACAGAAATAGAGAGAAAGAAAATAAAGTAGAAAGGTGCAGATACTGAAAAACATTTAGGATGAAAGGGGCTGTGGTTTTGTCTGTATTTCTTATACATCCTGACTTTTTGTATATTTACAAAGTAATGTAAAAAACATTCTTTCAAACAGTAATCTGATAACTATGCACCTACTGTTTAGTATCTCTATATTGTGCCATATCTGGTTTTTATGCAATGACTGCAAAACCAATTTTGTCTGAATTCTGTAGTGTGTTGGGCAAGATCTCACATTAGATAACCGAAAATTTAGTTCTGTGTCCTGGCACAGATATATTTTTTTTAAAAAAGAAGCTGAAGGATATTACAAATTAAAGAAATATATCTCTAATATAAAAAGTACAGATTAAGCAAATTATTTTTCTCAATGGAGTCAACCTTGACTATTCTCAGAATGTACATTACATCATGATTATGTATCTATAGCCTACATTTGATTGCTCCCAAGTTACTTAAAAAAATAATCTCCAAATAACATAATGTGCATTTTAAAACATCTGCTATTGACTATGCCTTTTGGGGGAACAACTATGCTAACTCAGCCTCTGGTCAATGAGAACTGCATGTGCTGAACAACAATATAACAGCAGATGCACAATAAGGGCCGGAAGGCTGGAATATTTTGGCTACTGCCTCTTCCTTGGTAACAGGAAATGAACAGCTCGTGGCATAATCTGTCTAAATATTTCTTTGTCATTCTTTGCCTGACTCCAGCATGAACTCACTAAGACAGCACTTCGTTCTCTTAAAACATCCGTATTCCACCACCTAAGTTTCAATGTTTCTTTTGCTCAAGCAATGCTTTTGTACCAGCTTACCAAACGCAAATATTTTCGTTGGGCTTTGAATGTTTTTTAATTGTTTTTTTGCAGTGTTTCTGTACTTTCAAAGAGTGCTTAAACTAGTGCTAAAGTTCTGTTTTGTATTTAATGTTTACAAGCTATATGAACATAAAAGAAATAAATAAACAACTAAAAAAAACCCCTTCAGTCTAACCCCAGAAGACTCGTTCTAAAAGATACATTCTCCTCCCTCACAAGGAAATATTTTTAACTGTTTAAAATAAAAACTACTTCCTTATTTTTCTCAATTCTCTATTTTTTCTACCAATTCACCAACAATTTCAAATATCCTTTTAATAGGTCTTTCCAAGCAAATTATTTTCTATAGTACTAGACTCCTACAGTAAATGGAATGTCAATTTTTGTACACACCGAGTGCTTGAAGAAAGTATTACCTAGTAGAAACATAGCAAAATTCATAACAAATCTAGGGAAATATGCAGGAAAATTTTGGGGTAAAATACTCATGAAAGGAACGCTATGAACATCTTGTCAGATACTTTGAAAAGCACTTTAAAGTTTATCTTTCCAGATACACGGCAATATTACCATAATACTTTTGGAAGTCTTCAAGCAATAAAAGGCAGAAACCTTTTTGTCCTTTTTGTTTTTTTGTTTGTCAATGCTTTATTAATATTTTTTCCCAATCAGTAGTAAATTGTATTTAATAAAGACGGCATTTCTGTTATTATTAAACAATTCTAATGGCATGGCCCATTGCTTGATCATACCAGAGTCCATTTAATGGGGGGAATGGTTCCAGCCTGTTGAGTATAGCCCCTTGTACTTGTAACACCATTCTTCAATATCTTGAATGTGATAGGTTTTTCTCAGATTTGTTGGAGTTTTGATAGTACTGGTATATTCTTTTTGCTATACCAGAAGATCTTCAGCTTCTGGAGCAACAACCAAAGACTGAGCCTATTGACTCAGATGTACCATTTTGACATTTCAACTGCCTTACCTTCCACCCGTGTATTATTTGTTTTCTGACTGTGCAGAAGAACTTTGGTCATCTGTTATGTGACTTAGTATAAAGTGCTCAGAACTAATATAGTTGCATCTCTGGAAGTTTTGTTTTCACACTGAATACATGAAAGAAAATTATCACCATGACTGAGATGCAAATTCCTATAAATTGAAAAACTTCTGTAGGTATATGGCACGGATACTTTATGCAATTAGATATTTCTGTCTTTCTAGGAATGACGTTTTGATCTCTCAAAAGTTGCCTGTGGTTTGTATCTCTAAAGTATTGGTCAGTATAGACTGAAACATTGTGATGCAAAATTTATTCATAAATTTCAGAGCTGCTTTGTCACTGCATACAACTGCCTCAACATACCTTTCATTGTAACAGGGCTAGAGCAGGATTTTTTCTTTCTTTTGGGTGATATTAATGTCTGAAGTGCTTGGTAACACAATCAAATGTGTGTTGTTTTTTTTAAAGAAGCTGAAGTAATGTGCTGGACATTATATTGTGTGTGCTCAATCAAGGCACAAATTTCAACAAAAAGTTCTTCAAAGATTCTGTCATTCCACTCATATTGACTACCTTGCCATCCTTCCATAAGGCAAAAAATATGAAACATATTTGCAAATTTGTCCAGACAGCAGAATTTTTGCCATCTAGAGATAACTGCAGTAACTTGTGTTAGTTTGGCTAGAAAGGCAAACAGTAGGCATACAGCTACATGTACTATGTTTCAATGTGGCTGCAGAAATCACAAGCAGCTTTGTATTTCCCAAAATATTCTTTTTAAGTAGTTTAACTGCATTATCCAAACAGGGATTTATCTCACAGCTAAGACAAGTGATATATCCTGGTGTTGAGCACCCTTCCCTTTGTAAAGGTGTATGATGTTCATGTCATGCTCACCTTATCCCGCTTGAAGTCAAACATCTGCAGTGATATTCTGATTAGGAGATGATGTCTACCTAATTGCATATTGCATATTTCTTCAGGAGAGACCTTAGCAGCTTCTGTCTTGCCTTGTAACAACTTTTAAGAGTTTTAAGACCATATCTTACAGTTGTTGCTAGATGCTTCTAGATGGAGCAAAGCTTCATTTCAGGTTGCTCAAAGATCAATATTTTAGCAAACTGTCAAAAACTTCAGGCCTAATCTCTGATGTTTCCTTTTCATCAGCCCAAAGGACTTGACCATCTTCATTACAGAGTGGCATAAAGATATTTGTTTAAACTTTATAGAACTTTCTGACATCTTCTGTCATGGCCACTAAAGAACCATCAAAACTTTTTGTATTCTCATCACTTTTTATGACTTTTAGCTAGTGCTTCCTCTTTAGCAGTATAATAAGATACTTTGTTTGCCAGTTTTCTGCTTTTTATCTAAGCTGTAGTTGGAACAGACATAAGTTTGACAAGTCATAGATGGAGCTATCATTGTCCAATTCTGATGTTTTACAAAGCCACTGTATTACCGTATTTTTCTCCTCAGAATTTTCTATGCTGGTTCAATGTTTTTTTGTCTGTTTTTGGAAGTGAGTTGTAGCAACAGTATTTGTAGTTTACAGCTATTAGTGTATGCCATTTTGAATAATGCAAGTCAAAGCTTTTATTGAATTCAGAAATATTCTCTATTTCAGCAGGAAGTAACATTCAGTATCTTGTCTTAGTCTATGACAAATAATGACCATCAAATATGACTGGTAATTCTGATATTACAAGGACAGTTTGAGTCACAATGTAATAACAATTATAATGCCAATGTCTGAATCTTGGCAATATTTACACCATCCTGTATCATTTTAGCATTCTGTGTCAGCGCTGATTGCTCTACAGGTAAAAATTGCTGAAGAACTCAACAACTGAGTATTAGGGAGACACAGGGTACAATTACACCTTGTAATACCAATGATGAAATTTTGTAAAAAGGTTTATTTAATGTCTGAGCCAAAAGTTTAGGAAGTCTTTAAAGATATTATGAGGATACTCAGAGCTTTAATTGAATATATTTTTTTTTTACAATACCCCTATCATTATATATTATATACCTGCATCATTAGCTTGCTAATAGATTTAAAGTGCTATAAAACTGTAGTGATATACAGTGCTTTTCCACTTTACTACATATTGCTTTCAAGAATTAAGAAATTAAATAGAATTATGCCAAAAGCAACATGCACATTTAGAAATATTTCAAAGAAGTGATTTTGGGTCAACAATCGTATTTACAAACTTTTTACTCAAATTCAGCAGTTTTTGGTTTACCAAAAAAAAATATTGACAAAGTATCAGCGTACTTGCATTTGTATATACATGGCAATGAAAGTACAATATATATTTAAGAATCAGCTGTTCACATGCAACTTTTTTCATCTGTCACTCACAAGGAGTGTAGTAAAGATATCCCCATGGTGGACACTACTAAATTCTAGTGGAACTGAGGAGAATCAAGAATGTATTCAAGGTAAATAGGACAAACACTATACCAGACTTCTTATATACAAAATATTCCTGTATCTATCCATTAATAGCTGCAGTATTGTTGTTTGTTTAAACTATTATTTATATTACATTTAAGTGAAAATAAGGAGTCACTAAAAAAGCAGAAGCACTTAAAATATAGGAAAAATAATCTTTTTTAAAATTGGTTCACAGTTTCATGATAAATACATAGTGTTGGTTAAAATCTAATGAGAGTTCCCTGGCAAAAAATTTGCCTAGCATTATAAAAGCTCACAGATATATCCAAGGTTATTTGATGTGTTTGCAGAATGCAATGTGCCTGGAAGTCTTACTGGCATATATACAGTATAACAGTAAAATTTAGCCAAAAGCAGTTCTTTATTCAGTAGAAAAAACCCTAATCATTAAAATCAAACCACCTGTCTTACCCTGCTGAAGGTGAGAAAGGACTCTTCAGGTTATTCTGCCTGCTTTCAGTTCCCTGATGGCTATTCTGGATTCCCTTTTACTCTGGATGCTCATTTCTTTTATTTTCACTGGTATTAGCTGTGATTTATGTTGGTTACAACTGTGTGCTCTAGTAATTTACCTTCACTAGGACAAAAGCTACAAAAGTGGTTAGACCTGGAAAGACTTACTGGCATAAAATCATTGCCAGAACAGGAAACTTCTAAGAATTATAGTGAGTTGATAATTGCTGAGTTTATGGCATCTCACCTATCCTACTTAAAGAAAAGCAAACTGGGAAAAAGAGATAGAAATTAAAACCAAATAAACGAAACCCAAAGAACCCACTTAATCTGTTAGTTCATCTTTTTTTCAAAACCAGCTGTCTAAATGCCACCATTTTCATATGCTGATTTGCAAGCTTTAGGGCATGTACTCTTCACAGTGAGCTTTAATACTACTATATCAAGTAGTCATTATATTTTAGAAAGATACAGTGATTTCCAGGAAATTCTGAACTACAATCTGTTCTTCATTTATTCAAACAGCAGAAATAAGCTTATTATTAGAAACATATGAGTTTTTGATAGATTTAGAAAAGGGTTCTAAGAAAGTCAGTGCATCTGAATTTTTCACTTAAAACACCTTAACAGTCTACACTTAAAAGTCCATTCAGAATTATTTCCATCTAACTAATAATTTGACTCAGAATGTCTGAATGACTGCACATCTATATCTGAGAAAGGAGATATGTCACATTCAGACATATAGCCTTAAAAATAGTAGAGGATGAGAGAGAGAGGGAGTCACATATGGAAGATGTTAGAACAGTCTCCAAAATTCAGCTGCAAATATGTTTCTTTTCATTTTTACATGGTTCTAAATCAAACACTAAGCACCAACCCACTTTCCAAAATCTGTGGGTTGAATGTGGGAGATTCAAAATCCAGCTCTGAATCAGGGTTCTGTGTCCCAGAGCCATCATTAATGCTGAAGCATAATACAGCTATGACAGTGTAAGAGATGTGTATTTATATGCACTGTTCATGAAAATCCCAAACAACACTAATGGTGTTTTATTTGAGAGCCTTTGATGTTAATAAGAGATAGGTTTATGCCAAGTCTGGCACATCAGAGTTTGAATTGTATAAATGCAGCAGCCACAGCAGCTTTGTTCTGCATGAAGGCTTACATGTTGAGACAGAGATTGTGCTTACAGTTGTGGACAGTGTAAAAACATTTTCAGAGGCCGTTATGCTGTTTCATGTCAGTTATTTGTTAAACAGGGCTGACTATCAACCAGCTGACAGTTTTCAAACTAGTGGGAAATGAAGCAATGGATTTCCTCCCTCCTTTTATACCAGAGACTTTAGTTAACTATGTCCCGACCCTGAAAGAGTTATTTGAAATGTTTCTGGTTTATGATCTACTTAGAAATAAATATTCTTAGCCTCCATCGTATTTTGGTTTCACTTGGGAAAAAAAATCTTATATTCCAAATGGATATACTTAAGAATTGCTTTTGTTTTAAAGAGGAGGCAGCTAGAAAACCTAGTCTTACCTGTGAATACTTATAAATCCTCTATATACATACACACGTGGCTTAAAATTACAAGTAATACCATTTTGAAATGGTCATAATGAAATTATAAGAACTAAAGGTATCAGTGTTTTGGGGATTCTCCCAGCAAAAAAGAATTCCAATTTTTAAATCAATTTAAGCTTCTGAAAACAATGCTTAAAGTCATCATCACTATATAGTCACCTAAGTTTAGGTATCTAAAAATTTGTAGTCAACATTAAAGCTCTAATCTGACATTATTGTCTATGGAAATTCAGGTCTTGATTCAGTTGCTTGTGCAAAGATACCTGGTAGCATTACAGATGTCCTTAGGTACAGAAGACAGCTGCATAAGGCTGGCAGGTACAGCAGAAAACCCTTGGAAGAGCTACACACTTCCAGGTTGGCAGCTGAAAGCAAAATAGGAATCTAAAGCACATCAACACTTTGCACTCAGATGTGCACAGCTGAACCAAGCCTCATGGAGCTTAAAGAGGTATTCAGGTGAGCCGTGCAGAATGTGGGTATCTAGACTGAGCCCAGTAACTCTCTAAATCTGCTAACTCTGTTGCTGAGATTCCCACTGATTATAATACAAGTGTAGGTGGCTAACTGACATCTAAAAATCTATACTTTGGCAGTAGACCTCAACCTACTCTGTCTGACAAATGGCTTTATTCAGTTGTCTAAACAGACAAGTTATTCCATTTGAGATTCACTAGAACATTCAAGGTATCTGCATAGGTCTGGCACAGGACAAATAAGAGTCCTACATCTTTGCCACATGCAGCTGGAAATAAGATAGAATGTTGCAGGACACCCAAAAGGGTATGAGGTGCCTCTGTTTATGTAAATTACCTAACACCAAAAAGTCTGCAACTTTCCTATAGATTTTCTGGTTTAGTAGTGTTTTGGAAGACAGTCTCCAAGTTGTGGTATGCTCCTGTTTTCTTTTTCTGTTTTGCAGAAAATATATCTAAACATTTAATTGTATCTTATTCAGAAATAAACATTTTCAATAGCTTTGAGCAAATTTTGCCTAACCCAAAATAAAATGGCAGTGGGGAAGT
Organism: Falco naumanni; assembly: GCF_017639655.2. Lineage (NCBI taxonomy): Eukaryota > Metazoa > Chordata > Aves > Falconiformes > Falconidae > Falco > Falco naumanni. The sequence continues at coordinate 48,897,294 of NC_054055.1, forward strand.
AGTAGATGATGAACCTGACGTCAATAATATACTTTGAGGGCAAAGAAGAAAGTTAAATATTCATTTAATCATACTGATGCAGGTCAGTTCAATGGCTTTGGATGAAGTTGCTCAGTAGGAAATGATACACCTTCATTATTCTGTCAATTTTTACAGTATTAGCTCAATCTATCAGTGCAGTAATAAAAGAACAAAATTTACTCATGGTATTGACCATAGTGGAAAAGTGCATGGACATATTTGTATAATTAGGTTTCTAAACCAAAAAAAGTAATCTATTTTCATATCAGGCATGTTTGGAACACAACTCTACCAGCTATGTACAAGACAAAACTTAAAGCATTCTCCATATTTTGCATGCCTGTTGTCACAGCCACAGCTGATTTCTCTTCTCTCTCTAGCCTGAAGACATCTTCACTTTAGATACCATTTTCTTCAGATGTCACTGTAAACACCATTTCTTCCCTTCCTATTTTCCCAGTTTCTGCCTCTTCCTCCTCCCCTCATTTTGCCTGGCCACATGACTTTCACCTAAGGCCATACTCTCATCTCTATTTCACATGTTGTTCTACTCCTTCTCAGGCCTTCTTTCCTCTCCATCTCCTGGGTGATCCTCCATTAGCCCTCTATTTTTGATTCTAATGTCTTTTATTTTTCTTTTCTGTTTTAATAAGCCTCATGTACTATTAAATTAAATGTGCTCAGAATTATTTTCTAACTACTGTAGAACACCCCACCTCTTCTTACTAAATTCTCTAATTCTCCAAAACACAAGGCCTACATACAAACTGTCTGCTGGAATGGCCTCAGCCTTGGGCTTGCCTGAACTGAAGGTATGAAAGTATCACTTCTAACAACTGATGTTAGTGAAGACTGAAATGCTTAGAAGCTGTTTCATCTACTACTCTAGACATAGTCTTTCTGTTCTGGCCTTCATTTTGGGGGCTTATTCTCTCTCGAATGTCAGCAAGAAAACCTTTCGCATTGATTTTGTCCATTTCAATCCCAGTTGAAGCCCACACCCTCCAGCAGGTTGAGTCCAAGATCTTTTCCTATTCATACCATGCCAATAGGTTGAGAGTACTGCAGACTATGCCAAGCACAAGGGCATGTGCACTGGATCCAGCTTTTGGGAAATAGCAGGGGAAGACAGATAACCCTTAGCACACACTCAAACACACATACACCTACATCTTAAGCAGGAAAAGCAAGTCATGCCTTGTCTGTCCTAAACTGTTCAGGGCCCTTGCAAGTGAGCAACTGGAGAAAAGACAGGACTAAGTTCTTCCTTAAAAGAAATCCTACCGCGGGTGTTCAAACACACAGTAACACACAGTTTAACTGAACAGGCTGTTTCACAGTGTTTTCTGGAGACCAGGATTTCTAACTATCGGAAATAACAATATTGTGAAATCACTTATGTTTTGATTTTTTTAAAAAGCTCAAAATGTCCACCTTTAAAATTCCATGCATAGTTAGATTTTACATATTATCAGTTCTTGGAAGAACTGAACGTCAATATTTCAGAATATAGCACCTCAAATAAAATAATAAAAAAAAAGATAACATTGGAAAGTTTTACATACAAAGTTAAATGCAATACAATAAAACTTAAAATTGCAATATTAATACATAAAAGTTAAGATTAAATAAAGTTACAACACTGAATGTAAATACTGTAACTATTCCAAAAGAAAGTATTTTTATACTAGCAAGATAAAATCAGAAAGTCTAAGTGCTCTGTTTCTGTTTGCTTTTTGCCCCCAAAGTTTACATATTTTCAAATCCCAAAATTCCAATAAAACTGGTTCTGCCAATGAGGTCTATGTGATCCAGTCCTTGCATCTAAATTTCTACACAGAGACACTTTTTAGCCTTCCTAATCAAATTGCTTTGAACTGGTAACTTTTTATTAAAGTTGAGAGACCCAGTGCACTCATGCCCTAAATAGAGAACGCTTTTCAGTGTTTACATCATTGTAACATACATATTCTTCTGGGAAGAATTTGTAGAAGCAGGAAATCTGCTAACATTTAGAATGGATAAATGAGATTAACTGATTAAATTCCTTTCTTACAAATGCAGCTTTTAAGAAAGAAAAAATATTTACAGTATCTAGAAGCACTGCAGAGTAATGCAAACCACATTTTATAATGATGAACATGATATAAAGATTAGGTTAATCCCCAGTTTTATTCCTTTTTGATTGTTTGTATTAACTCATCGGTTTAAGAACTGACAGTGAAAATGTGACTTTTTGTTTCATTTCAAGTGATTAAAAAGTCTAGCTCATAGTTCTAGTGTCTGAGAATCATTAAGTTGGTAGCTTTGTATGTATGGAACATTTTGTACAAAAATACATTTTAAAATATATTGAAGTAATAAAGGCAAGAGTTAAAAAGTTGAAGGGACCCATTAATGTCGAAATTTCCTTAGCATAATCAGCCCAGGGAAAATCAACCTTAGAAAATTTCAGCTTAAAAGGTAAAAATCTTGTAATGAATGAATGAACTGAGGTGGAAGACTTAGAATGGTTAGTGCAGGCCAGAAGTTGAATTACTTTTTCAGCTATAGCAGAAGCCTGGCTCTTTTCAGAGTTCCCTGAGGCGGATTCTAAAACAAAAATAAATTATCAGTAATGTTGAAGTCCTGCTTTAACACCATAGAGTGTGGCTATTTGATATAACTGTGCCTCACTGTGGTAGTTTTCATATCTGGGAGAGTCTCAGTCTATAGGCAAAGTGAAGTCTATTGGTCTTGGTTAAGGTTTGGTTTCAGTCAGTCTTGCTGAAACATTGTAAACTATTCCCTTGAGTTTTTGGATACATTTCAATGGAAATCATGGAACACACCTCTTCAACAGGTAGGTATGACCTGCAATCAAAACGGTAAATGTCTGGAACCAGAAATGCAAATTTAAATTCCATTATGATATACAAAGATTTTTAACGATCTCCTGTTTCTCACTTGCTCTTTCTTTCTTTTCTTTCTCTCTCTCTCTAATCTCTTCCTCCTTTTTATACTCTTTATGCTGAGGTAGTCTGTTGACCGATAGTCTAAGATAGTGATACATGTATTACATTAAGATATATTCCTACTATAAAATTAAATTACTGTAGACTGCCTTATTAAAATCTATAATTCCTAATACAACCACAATTTTTGTGTCACTTATCCTGCCATATTTAGAGGTCAAATTAATTAAGAGAAGGACCAGACACATTCAGTATTTATTTTTTAGAGAGGATTTACTTTAAGAAATTTTCAAGTGTAATCAAAATCCTCATTCATTTTCTTCAGGGTACTAAGTGGGTTTTCTGCATGTTTCAGAATCCAGTAGATTTCTATCTTCAGTAGAAGTCTGCTAATCAAATTTTGATTATTTCAGTCTGGATGGATCAAAGTCTCCTCATTCCTGAGTAATTCAGACAACTTTTACAGTTTCTAGGGAACTGCAAATAATTAAATAATCCATACATAATTCTCTCCAAATGTGTCAAGGGCTTGAAATTTATTATTAAAACATATTTACAGAAATATATAGCTGATACTAAGCATGTTTTATTTAGTGTGCTCCCTTGCCCTTTTGTGGTGCACTGAAGAAAGAATACCACTTATAAAAGAGGATTTCCTGCCAAATTTGTTTACTTTTTAAAATATTTGGCTTCTCTTTAGGAGATGTACTTACTGTGTGTTTCTAAAACAGTCCCTAGGTCTCACTCCCATTAACACAATTCACAGTAGAGTTCTTTAGGAATTTGACAGAAATGGCAATATTGATGACTATCCATCCTCTACACAGTATAACTCTTCTGCATATTTTCTCTTCATTCCTGGACACACATTTACAGAAATGAATCTCTGCTCTTCTTCCTATCAATCAACATTGTCCTTGATGTTTTATCATTTATATTAATACTGGTCAGCACTTTTGTGGCATTCTCTTAAGTACTTTTTGTTTCTTACTTCAGTTTAAAGGGAAATCTTAAAGCATAAGGTGGAAGCATTTGTGATTTTAAAATTATGCTATTTAGAAATTAATATGAATCGATTAGTGGAGAGAATAGTCTGCTTTGAGAGTATAAGAACACACAACCATAATACCTGTAAGTGTTGAAATTTGCAACTAAAAAGTATAAATCTTTATTACTTCATACTGTTTCTGAGTCAGATAGTATGTCTTTTTCCTGGAACTCATTTATCATTTTAAAAGCACCTCTTGCAATGTCCCACTTTTGCTTTAGATGCAGGAAAGTTCTATTAGCTGACCAGTGGAAAAATCAGCCTTGGAGCTACCATAAGCATATTTAGCATTTCTTCTGTACCTTTCATATGAGCACTCGGCCTGCTCTGTCTCCTGATAAGGAGAGGGATTCTTAGAATAATTGCCTGAATTGGAATGATATAGCAGAAACCTTTTGTTATACAAACTGATTCTCCTGCCTGGCTAATTGTTGCTGTGAACAACTGAATGAAACATTAGAAACAGTGCTTGACCAACCCAAGCACTAGTGTGGGCACATGCCTTTCAGAAGTGATAAGATGCAGCCAATATTTCTTTCTCTTCTTACCATGTTAGCTTCATGGTGATATTTTTCTTTGCCTTTTACACTGAGGCATGTAAACAGGATGGGTGGGGTAAATTGTAAAGCTCTTGTAATTTAGCAGGGCTCATGTAATGGGGTGTCTTGGTCACTGCTGATCTAAACTTGTAGTGAAGGTCATGGAATAACTTTCTGGAAGAGTGACAAGGGGACATGTTGGGTCAGGTTCAGGGCGTGACTGAATTCACTTAACTTTAGACATTTATAATGTATATGTCTACACCTGTAAGAGGATCCAATTGAGAGAAATAGGTAAAATGGGAAGTAATCATATATAATAACATTCTTGTTTTAGGATGAGATAAATTAGTCCACAGAAGCCTCCACTGGAGATAACATGTTTAACTCACATATAATCATCCTGCTTCAGATAAAGTTACATTAAATGAACTGTGTGTCTGATTTCTGGTTTAGAAAACACTCACTCTGCTTCCTTCTTCTATCTTCAGAGAAGGACACAAGATCACTGCAACACTTTTGGGATGACCATGGAAGCTCTTGTGAAAAGCAGAGTTCTTGCAGGAACAGTATGGTCTTTTCTGCCACTTTCTTTCCCAAGTAAATTAGTAAAACTGTGGGCAAGTTAAACCACAGGCATGGTGTCCTGTAACTCTCCTGTATAAGCAAACCTCTCTTGCAACCTTTTTTTTTTTTTCTTTTTTTTTATTCTGGTTGCTTTTTGTAACTGTGAATATCTGTATTTTTTAGACTGACTTTAAAGTTATAACATGAAGTCACATAAGCTTTTGGTACTCTGATTTGCCATCTCTTTGGGTCTATGTCTTTGCCTTTAAACAGAGATCAGTGTACTGATAAAGTTCAGTAATTAATAAAAATTAATAAAAATTCAGACCTCTCTCTTTAAAAATTACAGTTTTCTATGTATTCTTCTAACCCAAGTGTGTAGCTGACTTCCAACCACAAATGAAGCCAGTCAATAGTTTCTCCCTTGCAAGTTGTGGATAACCAGGTGAAGTAAATAGTGAAAATTAATTACTACATCCTTTCTCTTTCCTGCCATCTGCTTCTAGTGCCTTTTCTTCTAAACCTGGTTTTCCTTTCCTAGATTTTTATCTTCTTCTCTAAAAAAGTTCCTCCAGCAGCAAATGTCACTCCAAATTGAAGTTACAGTAAGCTAAACCAGAAAAGGATAATGCTCATCCAGGCTCTCTAGATTCCTAAATCTGCTAAAATTTTTTGCATCTTTTATCTCAAATCCCAGATCCTACTAGTACATCACTTATGGTTTCTGCAAGGCCAGATGATGAGGTTAACCTATGCCCCTGGTAGCAATTCTAAAGTCCAAGTACACGTACAGCACTGACCCTAAGAGTTGAATATTGTGAAAGACTTCTAAAAGCCACACTGAATTAAAACTTTTGAATTTTTAATAATAAACATGGCATTTGACTTGTAGTTATGATGTTTTACTTTTTTCCTATATGTTGCAAATACCATTTTTTTCCAAAAAACATCTGTAAAGTTGATTTTTTTTTTTTTAATTTTGCAGAATCTCATGAAAATATTGCCAGAGCATAGAGGGAGCTAGTGTCAGGGCAATGTTTTATTTCTGTGCTTAGATCAGAATTTCCAAGAACTTCATGATCCTGAAAGCAGCTCAGTCTAAATGCAGGATATGAAAAAGGATGTGGTATGTTCTAACACATACATGCACACACACCCCCCCCCTCCATGCATAAAGATACTCTTTAAATATTACAGCAGATCCTCTGAGGACACAAAAGACTTCCTTCCAACATCCATCCACTTCGGGTCTGATCCTGTCTATATGATGAATATAGAGATTTCCACAGAAAATAAAGAATTAAAAAACAGAGCCTAAGTTCTATTTTTACAAATCTCAAGTTTTTTCCTCACTTTTTTTTTTTCAGATCAGATCTTGAAGAAATAAGGGTTTTACTATTTGAAAGGTGATCACCCCAGCCGCTCCCGCCGCCCCCCCCCCCCCCCCCCGTTATTTACTGGGACAGACAGTTATGCCTGAAAACTTGTAGCACCCACAAATTTCAGAGACAAGTACTATAACATTAGTTTTAAACAATTTTTAAATGTACTAATTCATTGTAGAAAGACAACATAAAATAATAACCATTTGTTCAAATAAATGCTCAGATGAGGTGAACTTGTAGCAGTTTCTTCAGTAAAGAAAGCCAACAAGTCCCATTTACAAAATCATTCACAAAATTCTTTACTTGTGAAGGAATTACCATTTCTAATTTCTAATGACTTTTGAAAAGAAGGTCAGATGCACTATGTCCAGTGCTAGTTCTCTAATCTTGCATGTACTAAGCTAATTACCCATCAGATCTGAGAGTATTCAGCACGAGGATCTTTCCCAGGCTCTGTGCTGCACTCTGTCAATGTAGACTGCCAGTCTATCAGCTGTTTGCTGGGATGCAAACAACAGCTGCCAGCAACTGCGATGATCCGGCCTCAAATGAGAGGCATAAAAAGCCAATAGATAGGAGCAAATATCAGAATGCATAGGAATGCCTGCACAATTATAACTTAATTCTTGGAATCTTAATAGTCTTAACAGAATGAGAGAGAAGGAAAAGGGGAAAAAAAGGAAGTTGATGTTAAGCTAAGTGAGAGTGTGGCATATTGATACTACATTCCTGATTCCCCCAAGATGATTGCTGTGATTTTTACTGGAGTTGTCTTGGATTTAATCCTTTCTGACCTTCATTTCCTATGCATCTACTCCCGCAAGCAAGTTTCTGCAATACTCTGATAAGCTGCTTAGCCAAACATAATTTGGCTCTAACAGTGGGCTGATTTGTTTCCTTGTCAAAGGATAGCTAAACGAGTTATTCTGCCTCCCAAGCATCAAGTGATAGGCTAGATGGATATGTCGATCTTTCATGACTGTGAACTGATACTCCTGCCAAACTGACACTCTTGTTGTACTGCAACTAGTAATTTTTACAATATCTTCATGATAGCTTAGGCATTTGAGCAAGTGAGCATGGCTTTATTGCAAGAGGTCTCTCCTGACTAAGTTAACATTGCCAAAACAGATAGAATTTCTTAGTAAAATATTTCCATGGTCAATCTCCTTTAAAAATTAACATGAAAAAAATAGAAAAAATGTGTTAGTTTCATGCTGCTGGAGATGGCTAAGTAAATGTTCTGTGGCTGATGTTCAGTTATATTGTGACAAACTGGCTCTTCCTACAGCTAATGCAGCATTTCTAAATGGGTCATTATAAGCCTGGGGTTCATGAATGAAGTATGTTTAAACAGAGGAAAGCCACATTTAAATGGTTGCATTAAGAACTCCAGCGGACAAACCCAAGACAATTCAGACTATACAGTTTTCTCCAATGGCTGTGAGAACTCGAAGTCAGGAACAACAGCATGAGCTTGTAATGGAATGTCACCCTTAACTCTGAATTTCCTGGCAGCCATTCATCTGAGTCACAACTTTAACAGTGTTTAGTTTTTTGGTTCCCCTTGCCCCGTGGCATGTGAATCCCTTTTACTGTGTTTTTCTTTTTTTTTTTTCCCTTTTCTTTTCTTTTTTCCCCTTTTCTTTTCTTTTTTTTTTTCTTTTTTTTGGGTCTATGTTTTAGTAACAGTTTCTCTCTATTATACAAACTTGTAGAAACACGTTCCACCAGTATTTTAAAAATGCATTTATTTCAGGTTTGAAGTATATTCTGGTCTTCATTAATAGGCAAGCCCAACCAGCGCCTTTTTAGCCATAGATAGGTGTTTGGCTGGCAACCTAATGTTTTCTTGCTTTGAATCTGGAGACAAGGAGAAGTACACAGGGTTAATACTTCCATCAGGGAGCAAAGCCCAGCTGCATATACAGGAGCAGAAAGGCATTAGAAAAGCACGTGTAGGCCAAGACTGGATAATCTAATACTGAAAAAAACATTTCCACCCTGTCTCTCTGTACAGAGAGATCACATGACCATACAAAGATAACTACAGAATCCAAACCTTGTAGATTCCTGGGAATAGGCTTTATAATTCCCTTTTCCAATGGTGCTTTTGATAGCTCCTAGCCATGGATTCACATTTACTCTGCTACGTTGTCTGTTTTTCAAAGCAGTGGCTAGTACAACTTACTAATTGTAATAAATCAGGACATCTTTAGTCTAACTTTTCTTCCTGTTAGCAGGAAAAAAGATTCCAAAATCATATCTGTGCCTTCAGTCAAGTTTTATTTGCTATAAAAGCAATTCAGGATGTCTTCTTAGGGATTGTTTTACATTATCGGTAGAAAACAATATCTTGCTCAGAACTTCATTGTTTGTTTTTCTGTTCAGCTAAAGTGAAGGTCTGAGACTAAGCATGCTACTCCTGTGCAAGCAAACCTCCCACTGAAATAAGAGACGTTATTGCTTACTTAATTTTAGGTATCCATATTGCAGATCTTTGCATCTGAGCAGCTACTTTGACGCCTTTTTATTCAACAGAAGGAAACAGACCCCTTCATGGTTCAAGTTATTGAACTTTGCTCAGGTAGTTCACCTTGCATAAGATGAATTGGTGCTCAAAACCCTGTTCTTTGCCCATAAAGACCTCTAGGTGAGTAGCTAAGATGGATCAGTTTACATTTGAGGGCGGATGACTTCCACCCCCAGCGTCAATAAGAACTTAACCTGTAAAAGAGTCCTGGAAGAGGACAGAGTTGGTAGAGTCACTTTATCATACTGATCACAAAAAAAGGACAGAAGCTGGTTGTATTTTTTCCTCAGGATGGGATTTTTTATTTTGTAAAGCCAGTGGGAATTGTAGGAATTCAGCCTCCCCAGAGACTGTGCAAAGAATACAGCAATTTTTATTAGTATGCTGAGGCAGGTCCCTGCTTGTCTGTTTCTCCATTTTCTCCCTGCATTCTGGTTCTTGCCATTAAGGGTAAGGCATTTTATCCAATGACTCTTTAATGCAGAAAGTATGAGGTCTATGAATCAGGAAATTAACTTAAGACTCCCTTCTCCTGCTGGGAGAATCCAACTGTATTAGACACCAGGCAACGAAATAGGCTCTCTTTTGTGTTTCTCACTGATCTAGTTTTGCACAGCAGCCCAATATTTAACAGGAGAGTCTTCCCCCTGCAGTCCCAGCCTTGCACACAGACTGGTAGTTAGGCATTCTTTTTGAAAGAAGAAATAAGCACCAACAATCCAGGGCAAACTTGCAGCCTCTCACCATCAATTTTTTGGAATGGCACTCCATGCGATAGCTATGTGATTATGCTTTATTTGGTGCTGTGAGTGTGCTCTTAAGTGTGGTCTCTTCCTCTCTCCTTCCTCCCCCTTTCCATCCAACATATGCTTTTTCAGGAGAGTTAGGCACAGGGAAGCCTCTTTTGCTTGATCCAAACAGCCTGAAGCATGAGATAAGCATAAAGATACTTGGCTTAGACACAATGACAGCATCTCTAAACAAGTACAGTAGCAGACCTTAGGCTTTTGAGTGTGCAAACACTCCTGCATTGACCCCTGTGGTTAATGACTGTTTATGCAACTAAGCTAACTGGTGCCCTAAGTCAGTCATGATTTCTCTGCATAGCTCTCTGGCTTAGTTGTTTTTTTGGATTTTACCCTTAGCCATCAAACTGGTGGAGTTTAGCAACTTTTAACAAAATCCTTTAATGTTTAGCAGACAGAGTACAGTTACTGTTGAGACATGCATAAATGTATCTAGCCTAAAAGGAGCAACATATATTTTACAAACATAAAGGAACAATGCTGCAGCTTCTTTTAAATATGCCTTGTTACTTTAGTCTGACCCATTAAGTTTTCTAAACCTAGGCTTGTGGTATTTGGCATTCATTCTTCTGTTCTTTTGATAAGTACCTAAACAGGATGTCCTTGCAAATTAAATGAAAAACAGCGCTGGAAGATTTCCTCCCTCAGGAATAAGTATTAAGATTGGCAGATGGCTTAAGTGGAAATACACAGGAATGCACTTTAACCAGTACTTGAAAATCCTTCCAGCAGATATTGCTGAGGTAGATTCGTGAAGCTCCATCAGACATCCTTCTGCATTGAATCAATTTTTAAAGGCCTCCAGCAAGATTTTTAATTTATTCTATCCTAATTGCTCCAAAGCAACCTTAATCTAAAAAGAAAAAAAAATAATATAACCTAAAGTAATAATATTTGCAACTAATTTTACACCACAGGAATGTTCTTACCATTTCTTGGTAAGGAAGGTTGTTGATACACTCTAGCTAGTAATCATCTCTGAAAACTCGATGCAAGCTCTCTTAAGTTTTCGAGCAACTTGCAGCTGAGTCCAAGTGCATGGGTGCATGTTCAATCATTCATGAAAGCATCAAGTTTAGCATATTGATGTGTGTGGAGAAGGTTTGTGTATAATAAACTGCATAGACCAGATATTTAATATATTTACTTGTACTGTTCTGAAACCCTTATGAGAATTGTGCACTTCAAATCTTTACTTTATAAGAACTCAAACAATTAGATTCTCTGAGCAGTGTCCAGTGGAAAACAGGCAAAACAAAGCAATGACAAACTGCCAGAAATAATATTTGCTCTTTATTTGCTCCAGATTCTTCTAGCATTAGCTATATAATGGGCAAGTTAAAGAAAGCTAGTATCTACTGGCCCTCTAGTGGTAAAATGAAAGTTTTTGGGAAGTAGTGGATTCTTCATATTCCAGCAGAAAATACACCAGAGGTCTCCTAATGGTGGAAGAAAGAAACATAAGAGAGAAAATAGTGTGCTTTTCTAAATACAATATATGTGTGTACAGATAGATGAATGGGTAGTAGTTAGTTTAAATAATTTTTAGGGACCTAATGGATTGGATCTTAGTTTGGTTGAGGGTCGCCACATTCCATTACACAGTAGTAACATGCCTGATGACAGTACTGCCATTGTTTTCGTAATAAATAAGGCCTGGACATCCTTGGTTGAAGCATAAAAAGAAAAATGACTGTGCTGAACAATCTAACACTGAGAAAAATAAATATATTAACTGTGTTAACAGACCTATATAAGAAAAGAGATGCATATCTGTATCCTTCCAGCAAAGAGAGAAGATATGACACGAGGGTTTGGGATTTTTGGCCATGATCTTGTGACACTCCTTTTAACTCGCTATGATTAACTCACAAGGTAGGCAGAGAAGTAGGAACTTTCTCTTTACCTCTAAATTTATTTAAAGCAAGGGGATACTCTTTAGCTGTAGTCAGCTATGGTGCTTTTTGCTGTTGTAAAGCTCATATACTTGCAGGCATCCCTGGTGTTGTTTTTTGCTTTTTCTCAGGGATCTAGCTGGAGTGTGATGAGACATCATGCTGTAGATGCTGAGGTGTTTTCCTGTTGTAAACAAGACCTATGTTGCTGTATCACCTGTTCCATGGGATCTGGAAACTGTGATGTGAAATAAAACAGCATGCACAGGTGCTAGAATTATCAGTTTAATTGCTACCATCCAGTGGAATATATAAGGGAAAAAACCATTGACTATTAAATGGTTTAAATATTGCAAGGACAGTTCAAAGGGTAAATGAGATAATAATGTAAATGCAGTTACTTACGGAAGCACTGACAGTAGGCTTAGTGTTAGAGTAGTGCTAGGATTTTCCTTTTCAAATAGTGGAAAAGGGTTATATTTCTTTACAGGACTCATATGGGACCCAGTCTGGCTTCCATTTTATGCAGAGAAAAAATTGTGAGTGACACTCTGAGTGATAGGACCCTTACTTATTCTCATGTAGTAGTTTTCATCATAGATTTCCCATATCATATATAAAATAATAATATTTTTAAACCTGCATGAAAATATATTAGAAAATAGTAAATATTTTCTATTTTTATTTATTTAAGACTATATATAATCTTACATAAAGACTATATCTGTGCATATGCACAACAGTGCAGTTGAAGGATTTTAATTTACATTTTATACAGGAAAAAAAAGATAAACCTGTAAGTTTTTATATAACTAACTAGAAGAGACATAGGAGTGAGCAAAGAAGAAAACATCTCTGTAAAATGGCTGTTGTGGCCTATGTTTGCAGTACAATGCTAAAAATGTTCTCTCTCTCTCTCTGAGTTGCCTCAGGCTAAGAGATCTACATGAAGGGAAAACGTTTCCTTGGTGAAAATATGTACAAACTGTTTATTCTTGTCAATGTTGAAAAGCCATGGCTACACACTGTGCATGGATATCCCTGAGAGATACACAGGTTCGTATGTTTAGATGAAATAGATGAAAGAATGGATGAAAGGTGCGGAAAATATGGCAGTGATACTTATTAAGTTAAAAGTTAGGTTCTTAAGTTTGAAATCAGCTTTGAAACATTTATAATGAGAAAAAAAGTCTGAATTTTTAACCTCTGTGTCTCTTCTGACTGGTTCTAACTTTCTAACTGTTAAATTTAACTAATCTATTCCATGGTGTCCTTAAAATGTTTGTAGGATTTAGAATGCTGAAGGATATTTGAAGTTTTTGCTGCCATCAGTCTTTTGCATCCCAGTTTTTACACTTGAAACTCACAAAATATTGTTATTTCTATCCCATCCTAAATAGTTTTCAGAAATATATTCCCAACATAGCAATTCAGTAAGCTGTTGTGACATGCTGTTGTGATAAAGGTGAAATTAAATGTTACTAAATTTAAAAACCTTTTTCTCAAGAAAGGGGAAAAAATGGAGAAAATATATTTTGAGGAATTTATCTCTGTAAAAGGACAACACTTTCATTTGCTGGAGTACTGAACTGAGAACAGGATGGCTACCTCTAATCACCTGAATTCTTAAGCATGAAGTAGTTATTTGTGTTTTCCAAAGGAAGCTTAGGTTTATTTTAAATGTAATATCAATTTAACTGTAAGAAAAGAAGCTTTTAATAGCATTTACATTTAGTATTTTCCTGGTCAATAATATCCTCACTGCTCTGACATCAGGGTGAGCAGCATGTAGGATGGAAAGGAAATTAGCTTGTTTTGCAGGGGGACATTTGTGGGCGTAGACTAAAATCCTTTAGGAATGCCAGCTGATTTACCACCACTGGAAACAATAGACTCTCTCTCCTCAGCCACATCACACCACAGACCCAGGCTTATTTTATTTCTTGTGCTCCACAAGACACCTTTTACAATACTATATGTGATTTTTATGACTTCAATATGTATAATGACATTTCTTTACAGTGTTGTGTCGTTGAAGGAAGATCAAGTTGACATGAATTTATAGCGACCGCTATGTGTGATTAAGAGTGTTTTGAAAGTGGTGGAGTAGCATAATAGCAATACAGAATATTGCATCACTGGACATCTTATATGGTTTTTGATATGAGTTGTAAAATCCCATTGGCAGTTTCTAACGTTAGGAAGATCTTACTACTAACACTAAACCTTGGTAACATGGCATGAATTTTCTTTGAGATAAGCTGATTATATTTCTCTATTAAATTTGTCTCCACTATAGATTTAAAAGTCACAGGTCACAAAATAGTGGTACTCCTTATTTAAACAGAAAATAGACCACAATTTAAAATATTTTTGTAAAATTGTATAAAGGATTAACTCCAGCAAAATCAGTTTGATTAAGTCTTAAAGTAGCAATTAACAGACTTTAAGAACTGCAGAGTTTGGATTGGGAGAGTTTGATGTTTATTCAGTTATCACTGCTATTAAAAATGCTTGGCTTCCTCAAGCACGGACAAATTGACAAACCTTGTGACAAGTGGTTAGCTGTAAAAATTTACTGTATTCTACCTCCTTTGAAGCCATAAATACTTTACAGACACATCAGTACTTCTGTTTTCACTATCCTTCAGACCTGAAATTACAGAAGTCTACTAAACTGGTTTAGATAGGTTTAGGTGACACTACCTATCAGGTTTTAGTGTATAGAGCCCATATCATTTACAACACTTGACAGACAGATAAAATAGTAAGATCCCTGGTTCCCATATAATGGGTACTTAATCCCAACCCTGATTAGCTAAGTCATTCCATTAAGTTTAAATTACAAGTGAGGTTACTGGGTCTGTTTACGTGCTTGTGGTCAAGTACTTGCTCAAAAACCTTAAAAGATCAAGATTACTCAAATACTCTGTGATGACTACTAATTTAACACTGACTTAAAGAAGTCATCAATTTCTTCAGAATTTCTAGTTCTCCTCAAAATTTGGAACATTTTTCCCTTAGTTTAGGTTTGTAAGATTTAAATATTTCAACCTGAGCTGATCATAATAGTTTTCTCTATAGTTGGTGAAGATTCAGAAACAGGCAATTGACCTGAAGTGTCTGAGATCTTAGGTCTGAACATGAGGCAGACTGTGGTCCTGATGATTTCATTTTCTGCTGCCGATGGTGTAGTAAGTACAAGACAATTGTCATAGATGTTGATGACCAGTTTTAGACATTTGAAGTTACGTGACGTGAGCCCTCCCCGTGCAGGCCCAACTTTTAGTGTTTTCACCTACTGGTGGAAAAAAAATGGTATCTCTGTCTAGCTCTATTTTTGCAGTAAAAGGCTCATAATCCAACAAAGTATGCCAAATCATTCAGACATCTGTGGTAAGCAATTTTATAAAACCTAGTACATCCACCTTATGAAAAAAGTTTCATTCTACTGCTTCCTTGATGTCTTTCTTTTCATAGTTAATGCCCATTCCTTCATTTATCTACACTCGGCATATATATACACACATACACATATATAAAAATGGCACTCATATACTCAACCCTAGGTTCAATTCATGGACATTTTTGTGCTATGTTATTTTTGTGTGCTGAAATGTTACACTAGAACCTAACTTTAAAGTTGTTGCTTAATGAAACAATTAAAAATACGCAATAATTCATATTTTGATTTAGCTCAGTGTTTTATTGCCAGAAGTACCTTCCAATTAAAACAGCAAATATCCTGAGCTCAGATGAAACCATTTCCTGTCATTTGGAATTTCATCAATGTTCACAACTGCCAAAATAACAAAAATAGCGTACGATAGGTAGAATAATGACTAAGCTGCCACAGTGTATTGTAGTGTTCAATGGTGAAGGCCAAGTCCTTGCTAAAGCAGTGCCACACAGTAAGAAGCCTGAAGACTTCGTGAAGTCCATGGGGTCCTTCTGGTGTTCAACAAACTGTCCAGAACAAGCACCCAGCAGAGTTGAAACCTCACCACAAAGCACTGAAATGCAGAGAAAAATGTGTTAAATGAAGCTGATGCTTTCAGTGAGTTCTGGTTGAAACTCGTAGTAAGAAGACAAGTAGAAATGCATGAATTGGCAGGTAGACTTACTTTTATACTGTGAGACCTGAACTGTTGATTGCATAAGCAATTTAAATAACTTTCCAGTGTCATATCTATAAAATGGGTGTAAACATTCTTCAGAACAAAAGGGGTTTTATGACCTGCACAATAAAGCAGGAACCCAGATGAGTACAGGTGTGCAAAAGGTGTTTCAGTAATAGAATGCAGCTGCCTGCTTTCCAAACTGAAGGTGCTGCATAAAGCTGACTGTGATGAAACTGCCTGCAGTACTGAAAGACTTTGAGTTTGAAAAATTTGTCTGTTATTGATGTATTAGTTCTTTTGCAGCTTGTTTTCCTTATTTTACAAACTATTTTTTGGAAATTAATCTTTGATTCAGTAAATAATGTTTAAAAATACCATGTATATTAACCTTGTGACATCTTATCATCCCACCAAACAGCAGAAGTAGAAAAAGGAGACTGAAGACCAACTGGCTGATCAGTGGTGTGGAATGACTTCCATATGAAGACTGTACACAGACAAGGAATCTTCAGGCAGACACAGGTATGAACGATATGTAACAGAGATCTTGAAAATATGAAAGGCACTGACACACGTGATCTGTGATTGTCAAACTGAACAGTGGGATTGAAGTTCCAAATGATCTTGACTTGTTAATGAAATGGGCTGAGAAGGAAATTAGAGAGATAGTTAACAAGGACCATCACAAAGTAAGAATAATCATAGAATCATTGAATTGTAGAATCATTTAGGTTGGAGAGATACAAGGTGAGAAAAACTAACAGCAATTCTTAAGACTCTGAGATTACATGGAACAAGAATTTCACTATGCCATATTGTTATGAAGAAGACAATCAAGTTGAGTTATTTAAACAGAAATTAAGGCTTCAAGACATATAAATGATCCATCTGCTTTATTGAGCAACATTTAAGTATCAGCTGGAATTCAAGTCTGGGTACCACAGAGTCATAATATGTGGCCTAAATGAAAAGAGTCTTAATGACAGCAACAAAACCATCTACAAGTATGGAAAATGTGATGTATGAGAAATTAATGAAATAAAAGCTGTTGCTTACCTTAAAGAACAGAAGATTTATAGCGATCATGATAACACTCATCAAATATGTCAAAGAATTTTCCAAAGAGGAAAAGAATTATCTATTTTTCATAACTATAGCAGATAAAAGCAGTAATAAGTTACTATTGTTTGGCTGGAGGTCTTTTTAGCAAACTGATTATGTTAGTTATTAGGAAAATTTTGTAAAGGTATGAGAATAAAGGTCAAAATATGTTAAACATATATTGCATGTTCTACACCACTGGAGCACTGTCAGAAATAGATAGATGACCGTGCCAGGGCAAAATTAGTTAGAGATGTCGATTTCCGAAGTAATGGCAATGTTATTTTCTTATGATTCATGCAAGGATCCAGTGACATTCTGAAATGTTCATCCAGTAGTGTGTTGATTTAAAAGAATAAAATAATGAAGTGCAGAGATACAGGATAAGATTGAATCTAAAAGTATAAATAGCTTGAAAAGGTGACTAAACAGATTTGCCTATGATAGTCAGTTAGTAACTAGAACAAGCAGTGGTCTAATGCTATAATGTTTATATAGGATTGCTGCATCACTCAAATAACACATTGGAAAGATTATTTTGAGGCAAACTGTCATGCTTACAGATTTCTACATATGCTTTTAAGATCTACAAACCTGAAGATACATTCCAGAAAAATATCTTAAATCCCCTAGTGTTCATCCTGGTGGCTTTTTCCTTTCCTTTTATCATTTACTCATCCTATTTGCTATGAAAAAAAAAAAAAAGAAAAAAGGTGAGTTTCCTATATGTATAATACAATAATATACATTCTGTTAAGTCCTTTAAATAAATGTAACGCACTGCTCTTTTTGCTGTTGTTTATAACCATCAAATTTCACAGATTTTTAGTAACATTTATAGTGTACTTGGGGCCTCTTTCTCCTGGTAAAATGTAAGATTAAAAAGAGACTACAATCAGCGTTCTGCAGATCACTGGATGTTTCAGGCATAAATTATTTATGTTAGTTGATGCAGTAAGTCCTGTTCAGCCTCCTCTCCTGGAATGGGCAGAATGTAAAGAACATGGATGAAAAATCTGAGAAAAGTAGCTACTCGTACAATTTTTGATGGAGGTACAGACATTTTATTCCTTTAGGGAGGAAAGAGGAAGAAAAAAGAATGAAAATTGTAATAGCATATCTCTTCAGCAGATGATTCAAAGGGACATTGTCTTTCCAAGGGAAGTGAAAGAATAATTCTCTGTCAGCATGGGAGTTTGGAAATAATGCAGTTGGAAAGGCCTCTCATCACAAAGGAAGTAGAGGCCTGGGAAAGCTGGTGGGAAGAAAACACTTGTAATATCAGCAAATTGAAATGTAGGGAGCAGTTACTGGGAAAACAAGAAGAAATACATGTGAGTTTATTAACCAATTTTGCTTGTAAGAAGAATATGATCTTTTTTAGTTAGGCTTCTGAGAAATTGTGTTTAGAAATAATAAATCATTTTCATAAAAGGATCAGAAAAAATGATTGAAAATAGGAAAATTTAAAAATAAATATCAAATTCTCATAAAAAAGGAGGCCTGTACTTTTTAAAAGATTAATTGACAAGAGGAAAGCCTGGATCAGGGTGCAAACATTGTTAGATAGAGGTGGAAATGAAAAAGGAGATACTTCTGAGGTGGTTGAGATACTTTAAAGTTAGGGTGGATGGAAAAATTTAAAGATAAGAATTCACAGTTTTCATAAATCTGAGACCCAAACAATGTTTATTGTGCTTCCAAATACAGCAATTGAAAATAGTTCATCTTAGAAATATGTATTCTGAAAAGTAGGACCAGTTCTTTTGGGTTTTTTCAGTGACTCAATTTGAATACAATTAAAAGCTATTGTTTAGATTAGAGGCACTTCCAATTCATGTAAATAATTGTAAGAGCAGAACACACCTTTGCTTTATTTGTATTTTTGTGCATATTAATTTCTGAGCTCTTTTGCCAAGGTGGTACTAGGAGACCTCAAGGAGACCACACTTCTCAGAGTACTTAGAGCCCTGTCAGGAGAAGAAAAATCTGGGTATTTCTATATGGGTGCATGACAATGGGCTCCTGCTCCTTGAGGCTGCATTTGAAATGTTAGAACAGTGGAAATTTGTTCTGGATACCACTGAGCTACATTAATGTGGCCCCCTGCCACAACAAATAGATCTCACGTTACTGCCGTTCAGACAGGCGTATCTGCTCTTTGCTAGGAGTCATGCTCACGTAGAAACAGCACCAGGCAAAAACAGATACCCAATTTCTTGACTGGAGTTCCCTATCTTTAGTCCAGGTTGCAAAACAAGGAAAAGACATAATCTTTTTTTATGTGCATAATACTCTGTATAGACATCAGGCTGTTTTCCAGCTATACAGGTGAGAAGTGTTATGCTTATTATTGACCTCAGCCAATATACTATTGCTATTAATACATCTTGATATGTATATGTGTATATTGTATGATATGTTTTTATGTATGTGAAAATGTGTATGTCTGTGTGTGTATATATATATATTTATATAGGGATATATCTGCAGATACATCTTATCCTAAGGTAAGCATTCAAGAGCTATCACATGAACCATTTCTTGTGATTCCTGCAGAATCTTCTTCTGCAAAACATGAAGTAAATCTATCTTACCACATAAGCATGAATTTTGAGCTTGCTTCAACATACAGAACTCCACTGTTTTTCTACCCGTTCTTTTTGAAATTACAAACATTTTCCTATTTGTTTGTGGAAGAGGGAGTTGCTTTGTGATAGTCAATTTGCTCTTTCATACTAACTGATCCACTCATAAGCAATTGATACAGAAAGGTTATCTGTCACTTCAGAGACAGACAAGGGCTAGAAAGACTAGCTAGAAAGACCTGGCCTAGGGAGTCCTGTTGCTCAGCAGATGCTGATACACTATGTCAGCATCAGTAAGTGTTGTGGCACAGTGGAAATGCAGAGAGAACCAGCTGGTGCTGGGTATGTTAATACTGTACGCATTTCAGGACATTTCACAAAATCTAGGATGGCCCCAGTGGCTGAACATCTATTTAGAGTTGGAAGAAGTTAAGTTTGTTCCTTAAGCACATACACCATTTTTCTTTCAGCTAAAACAAATCCATTCAGCACTCTTTCAGGCTGCATTGGGAGGAGAGTGACTCCACAATAATCAGGAAATTTAGTTTCAGAAGTGCATTCCTGATCTGACCTACAACTCAATTGTAGTTACACCCAGTGTGTTTTGCACCAACAAGGATAGGCCTCTTGGCATATACGTTGTGGAATTTGAGTACTAGACTGTTTAAAACTGGCTAAAATTAAACTCTAGCAAGGTCAAAGCTCTGGCCAATTGGGTGAAAGGACTGTATTTGTCAGTGCTCTAAGAACTGCAATAAAATTAAATTGAAATATCAGGAAGACAAACACAAAGGTTTATATGAATGTTATGCACAGATGCTTCAATTATTTCAATGCACAAGATGATGTGTCTGTTTATCCCATCACTCTCCAGTCCCAAATAAATAATAAAAAAAAAAAAAAAAAAAAAAGAAAAAAAGAAGAAGAAAAGGAAAAGAAAGGAAATTAGATTTGATCTTTAGGAGTGAGAATATAAATAATAGATGACTTGTAGTGCCTCAAACAGCTATTCTTTTTCATTTCTTCAAGTCACTTTTAATCTTTATTTTAAACTTCTTATTATGCAATTGCTTTTTAGATTTTTAATTTTTTTTTCTTCTATTCCTTTTCTGCATTAACGCTTGATAGCTGCTCATGCACGCACACTTTATTTTACTTTTACATGGGAGATCCAACAATGACCTTCTATGCCAAAAGGAATTGCCAGACAGGTGGTTGTAGGTGTCAGCTTCTTCCTGCAAGTGCTTTTTTTCCCCTTTAAATCTCTGTGGGGATAGTGGAGGAAGAACAGGAATTAAAAGAGGACTGTTACAAACAAAGCTATAGACCTTCTCCATATGGCTGAGAACAGGTTTCCCTCGTCTTGGCCTTGACCAGCCCAGTTTGCTTCAGGGCAAGTTCACTGAAGTGCAGTGCCCTGCTTTGGGAGGGCTGTGCTGCCTGATGGATGCCTGGGTGATGAATAGCTTTTCCAGCCAGTAATTAGACACCTCTTGCAGGCAGCAGAAGAGTCTCTTTTTGTACATTGTTTTCAAAGATGGGGGTGGGGACCCTAAAAAGCAGAATGAAAAAAAGCTTCCTGTATGGTGTTTCATGTTAGCTTACACTCTGTTAGGAAAAAAAAAAAAAAAAATAATCTGGGATTGAAGTTAGTTTCATATTAAATTTCATAAGGAGACATTCCTGCTGGATTCCCAACTGATATTTTTCACTCTTTTAAAACTCTGTATTAGATTACAGGTATTGAAAATAGATGTGTTTTGCAAGCTAATGGGTAGTGAGGCACTTAAGAGAAATCCCTGGACCCCTACATCTCTCTGGGGCCCAGAGAAGTTAGCATTCATTGACAGCTCCGAAGGGATTTATTTAAGCCTAAAATAAGTATTTCTTTGGACTTAATTATAGGAAGTGCTTAAGCTGCTGAATTCAAATGCCAAAAGGGATTCATTTAGTCCAAAGTGAATCTTTTCCTGTTCTGAAATTAAATATCTCAGAACAGTTTGAAACAAGCAAGAAAAAAGAATGAGTGATCATTACCTATTTTTTATTGTGTTTATGCTTATTTCTAAGCTCCACTTTATCCCTACATACTTAAAAACCTCTTCTTTGGGAAGCAGCTGTTCACCTCCCTTATACCTTCTGATACAGGTCTGACAAGCACTTTTGTTACAACAATAAGCAGTAAACAGCTCAAAGTTCAAAGAATTTAATCATTTGAAAAAGAAGTTTTCTATGGCTTCTATGGATTTTCATGTATATGTACTGCTCGTGATTAACACAGGAATGATTGATTATTTGTTATTAACTTGCAGCTTTATTTCAAGCTCTCGTATAACTCTTATTAGAGCTTCCACATCAGAAATTCTGACAAAATGCAGTTTCAGGGGATGCAGTGAAACTCACTGACAGCAGATATCTGGCCCTGATCTCTTAGCAGATAGAAAGTCCTGATAAATAGCCTAAAGATTCAGTATCACTTCCAAACATAAAAGATCTGTGTTGAAAGTCCGTGCAACTCTACAGGAGCATGGGTATGCCTAGTCGTGTTAGTTATCAATATTTGGGGCATGTTTTGTGTTCAGTGGGACCAATGCAACTACATAAACATACTATTGATACTTGTATTTCTCAAAGTGGAAATTTCTCAAATTTCTCAAAGTGTATTTTCTGTGGAAATTAGGGACTTGCTTCTGTGCTTTTTTGCTTGCCCTACCTGAATGTATACCTCTGACCGTTCTCTTCTGGTGAAATACTACAAGTCTGTATATTTCTCAGCTTGTACCATTAGGATTTATCTCTCAATTTTGCCCAATATACCCACTTTCCCAAACCTTCTGATCGATACCTCATTTAATTTTGAAGTCACTCTCTTCCAGAGCTTCTTAATAGTGTAATAGCTATGAAATTCTGCTGATGATATGAAGAACTTTATTTATCTGCTTTGGTGTGGTAAAATATGGTGATTTGATAATTTTTGTTGTTTTCTTTTGAAAATAAAAAGGAAATCTGTTTTGTCCTCAGGTCCAGCCCTGATGTAGTGTCTGATATGGCTACTCTGAATTATCTGAAATTCTCTGAAACTACTTGTATCACATCACTCCAATGGCTGTACAAACCTTAGCCAGCTGGAAATGAATGCCTCCTCAAGTGGCATCAGTTAACTGAGCTATTCTGTTAATTCAGTTCCTCATGATGTCTCAGTCAATTGGCCTTTCTGCACTTCAGTTTTCCTGAAACTCTGTCACCACAAGGAATGGATTCAGTGAAAGGGGTTAAGAGAAAAATAGGGAAGTTTTGCCCTTTCTTTAAACCCCAGCACCTTCTCCCCAGCTAAATACTGACATAGTTACCCTGGATAAGAGATGAGCACTGTGTCCCAGAGAATGGAAAATGAATTCTTCATGTGGTTTTCACAGAATCACAGAATGGTTGAGGTTGGAAAGGACCTCTGGAGATCACTTAGTCCAAATCCCTGATAAAGCAGGGTCACCTACAGCAGGTTGCACAGCGTTGTATCCAGGCAGGTTTTGAATGTCTCCAGAGAAGGAGACTCACCTTCAAAGTGAAGAAGTTTTCCTCATATTCAGATGGAACTTCCTGCACTGCAGTCTGTGCCCATGGCCCCTTGGCCTGTTGATTGTCACCACTGATAAAAGCCTGGCCCCATCCTCTTGGCACACACCCCTAAGATATTTGTAGACATTGGTAAGATCCCTTCTCAGTCTTCTCTTCTCCGGGCTAAACATGCCCAGCTCTCTCAGCCTTTCCTCAAAAGGGAGATGCTCCAGTCCCCTCATCAACTTTGTGGCCCTCTTCTGGACCCTCTCCAGCAGTTCCCTGTCTCTCTGGAAATGGGGAGCCCAGAACTGGACACAGCACTCCAGATGTGACCTCAATAGGGCAGAGTAGAGGGGGACAACTGCCTCCCTCCACCTGCTAGCTACAATCTTCCTAATGCCCCCCAGGATCCCACTGGCCGTCTGGGCCACCAGGGCACGCTGCTGGCTCATGGGCAACTTGGTGTCCACCAGAACTCCCAGGTCCTTCTCTGCAGAGCTGCCTTCCAGCAGGTCAGCCCAGCCTGTCCTGGTGCATGGGGTTCTTCCTCCCTAGGTGCAGGACCCTACACTTGCCAAGGTTAAAACAAGGAAGAAAAGAAACAAATCACATCCATGAAAGAAAGAGGTCAGCAGTATTTAAAGCTATATGGCTAAACAGGTACTGTAGTAAAAAACCTCAGCTGCTGCACAAAGGCAAGCTAACCTGATAAATGCAGTATAAAGAACTGACAGTTATGTAAACTCAACTTTACAGAACAGATTAATTAATATTCTACATTGTGTGAAAATCATGTGCATCATAAAGTCATCTTAGTTGTTTGGGTTTATTTTACCATCCAAAAGGACTTAGAAATGCTTCAGGCAGGAGGATGTTGTTCTTATTATTTTTAACAATAAAAATTCTGGACCAACTTTATCAATGCTCATACATTTTAATGCACCTTGATTTACCTTGAGGTTTTTTCTGTCCCATCAGTAGTTCTGAATTTTCCAGCAAGTTTTTTCTGCTCTAACAAAGCAGATATAAATACTAGAAAAAAAAAGCAGCTCTTCCTTTACGTCGGATGTTGTTTCATATGCCTGTTGTGACTACAGCACAACCCTTAGATTTCCAGTCAAGTGAACAAAATATATATGTGCTTTTATTAAACTAGGTAATAACAGCCTGGAACACAGAAGTAGGACTGTTCGTATGACTGGAATGCTGTCATGGATGTCTATGTACATTTTAGGAAAGATAGGCCAGCAAAGAGCGGTGGTGGAGTTGCTCTTTATGTGAGAGAACAAATGGAATGTATTGAGCTTTGCCTTGGGGTAGATGCAGAACAAGTTGAGAGCTTCTGGGTGGAGATTAAAGGGCAGGCTAACATGGGTGACACTGGTGGGTGTGTTCACTCCAGGCCACCTGATCAGGAAGAGGGATTTGATGAGGCCTGCTACAGACAGCTGCAGGTAGCCTCACCATCACAGGTCCTGGTTCTCATGGGGGGCTTCAACCATGCTGATACCTACTGGAAAAACAGCACAGCTGGGCACACACCATCCAGGAGGTTCCTGCAGAACATTGATAACTTTTTTTCACAGGTGGTGGAGGAGCCAATAAGGCAAAGTGTGCTGCTGGACCTTGTAGTTACAAACAAAGAAGGACCATTTGGGGATGTGAAAACTGGGGGCAGCTTTGACTGCAGTGACCATGAGACGGTGGAGTTCAGGATCCTGTGTGAAGAAAGCAGGCCAATAAGTAGGATTGTAGCCCTGGACTTCAGGAGAACCATCCTTAGCCTCTTCAAGGGCCTACTTGGAAGAATCTTATGGGTTAGTGCTTGGGAACATAGTCCAAGAGAGCTGGCTTGTATTCAAGCATGACTTCCTCCAAGCTCAAGACAGGTGCATCTCTATGAGTAAGAAATCAAGCAAATGGGGAAGGAGGCCTGCATGAATGAGCAAGGAGCTTCTGGGTAAACTCAAACAGAAGGAAGCTTACAGAATGTGGAAAAAAAGAACAGGCTACTTGGGAGGAATATAGGAACGTTTTCAGAACATGCAGGGGTGCAATGAGGAAGGTTAAGGTCCATTTAAAATTAAATCTGGTGACAGATGTCTAGGGCAACAAGAAGAGCTTCTTCAAGTATATCAGTAGGAAAAGTGTGACTAGGAAAAATGTCAGCTCACTGCTGAATGAGGTGGGTGCCTGGTGACAAAGGATACAGTGAAGGCAGAGTTACTGAATACCTTCTTTTCTTCAGCCTTCACTGCTAAAGCCAGCTCTCCTCAGGATTCCCAGACTCTGGAGGGAAAAGAGGAAGTCTGGAGAAATAAGATTTTCCCTTGATTGAGGAGGATAGGGTTAGAGGTCATTTAGGCAAACCTGACATGTGCAAATCCATGGGCCCCGACGGGATGCACCTCCAAGTGCTGAGTTCACCGGCAGATGTTATTGCTGAGCCACTCTCCATCATCTTTGAAAGGTCATGGAGAACAGGAGAGGTGCCTGAGGACTGGAAGAAAGCTGACGCCACTCCAATTTTCAAAAAGGGAAAGAAGAAGGACCCAGGAATCTACAGGATGGTCAGCCTCACCTCCATCCCTGGAAAGGTGATGGAAGAGCTCAATCTGGAGGTCATCTCTAAGCACGTGGAGGAAAAAAAGCCAACATGGATTCACCAAGGGGAAATCATGCCTGACTAACCTAATAGCCTTCAATGATGGAACGACTCTGGTTAGGTGAAGGGAGTGTGGTGGATGTTGTCTAACTTGACCTTAACAATGCTTTTGACACTGTCTCCCACAACATCACCATAGGTTAGCACAGGAAGTATGGGATAGATGAGCAGACGGGGAGGTATGTTGAGATCTGGCTAAAGGACAGAGCTCAGAGGGTTGTGATCAGTGGTGCAGAGTCCAGCTGGATGCCTGCAGCTACCGGTGTACCCCAGTGGCCAGTACTGGGTCCAGTCCTGTTCAACTTATTCATCAATAACCTGGATGAAGGGACAGAGTGTACCCTCAGCCAGTTTGCTGATGTTACAAAACCGGGAGGAGTGGCTGATACACCAGAAGGTTGCACTGCCATTCAGCAAGACCTGGACAGGCTGGAGAGTTGGGCAAAGAGGAACCTAATGATGTTCAACAAAGGCAAGTGTAGGGTCCTGCACCTAGGGAGGAAGAACCCCATGCACCAGGACAGGCTGGGCTGACCTGCTGGAAGGCAGCTCTGCAGAGAAGGACCTGGGAGTTCTGGTGGACACCAAGTTGCCCATGAGCCAGCAGCATGCCCTGGTGGCCTAGACGGCCAGTGGGATCCTGGGGGACATTAGGAAGATTGTAGCTAGCAGGTGGAGGGAGGCAATCGTCCCCCTCTGCTCTGCCCTATTGAGGTCACATCTGGAGTGCTGTGTCCAGTTCTGGGCTCCCCATTTCCAGAGAGACAGGGAACTGCTGGAGAGGGTCCAGAAGAGGGCCACAAAGTTGATGAGGGGACTGGAGCATCTCCCTTTTGAGGAAAGGCTGAGAGAGCTGGGCATGTTTAGCCCGGAGAAGAGAAGACTGAGAAGGGATCTTACCAATGTCTACAAATATCTTAGGGGTGTGTGCCAAGAGGATGGGGCCAGGCTTTTATCAGTGGTGACAATCAACAGGCCAAGGGGCCATGGGCACAGACTGCAGTGCAGGAAGTTCCATCTGAATATGAGGAAAACTTCTTCACTTTGAGGGTGACAGAGCACTGGAACAGGCTGCCCAGAGAGGCTGTGGAATCTCCTTCTCTGGAGACATTCAAAACCTGCCTGGACACAACGCTGTGCAACCTGCTGTAGGTGACCCTGCTTTATCAGGGATTTGGACTAAGTGATCTCCAGAGGTCCTTTCCAAACCGAACCATTCTGTGATTCTGTGGTTCTGATAATGCAATGCTATTATTTCTGCTTTAGAGTTCTTCAATCAGACATATGTGTGTCTGTACACGTTCAATATATGTAGTATACTGGAGTAGGTCTGTATGTTAAAAATCTACAGATATTTATTCTATATATTTTATGGAATTCATTAATTTCTGCTGTACACAAACCAAGCTTCCATCTAGAAGCCAGGGTTTAAGATGGTAGAAGCTAATGAAGTACTGCTGTGGTCAATGGTGTGAGTTTTCAAAAGATAAGTCTCCATTAATTATTACCATTTTTTACTGTTATAATATTTAATTTTGTATTTGTTACCATAAATATATTTACACCTAATAACATTATCTATTAACTCATTATATAGTAATCATAGTTACATTTGATATTAATTATATTAATTATCATGTTTTAGTATTAATTAATATTTTACAAGGTGAAGCAAAATTACTTGAGCAGTAGTTTTTCAAAATCAATTTACTTTACTTTGTATATCACGATTGGGGTTTTTTATTGCTAGTATTACATTAGCCTGAGTTACAGCATACTGTTTTATTGTATACCTAAAATAAAGAGTACATTTCTTAAATTTTTTGTTTGTATATCTATCTTTAGTAGTGATACAGCTTCATGGAAGTTCTAAGGATTTCAGAGACCAAAAGAAGGAAAGAAGCACATAAAGCTAGATGGGAGTAACCATTGGAGTTCATGCTTGAAAAGAATGCTGTTCTGTTTTGAACTTCATAAAAGTTATTTTGTTTCAAGCTATGTACATTTGTAATAGACCTGGAAGATAAATTGTGTCAAACAGCATATGTGTGAGCTTAGTTTGCTTTTTTTCTGATAGATCAGAGTATTAGAACTTATTCAGGAAGATTAAAAATACGTAGAAATCTATGACTTTTAAGATTTTGTTACCTTTGTTTCCTGGATACTGAACTGCAGATGTTTCTCCCAGATATTCCTGCTCTCCTACTTAAGAATTGGTATTTAATAATATAATCTGGAATTAGCAATGGAATAATTTCATTTTGCAACACTGGGAGAAGCAGAGGCACAAAGAAGGGGAATACCTTGGAAGAATACCACAGCAGCTGCACACTGTGTAAATGCATTTGTAAAATACGTAAAAGATCACTTGGCTGATCTTTGGTGCTCCTTGTAAAATAAAGTATGTCCTGTTTCAGCAACAGAGGCGGATGTACATCTTAAGCAGAATTTGACCCTGTTAGTTCAAGGAAGCTTGAACAAAGCCTTTACAGAATTCATTTTTAAAATTCAGTGTAGCATGCAGATTCTAATGTAGGCAGGTGGCCATTTACAAATCTACATTTTTAATTACGTCAATCTCAGCTGGATCAACAAAACCTAGATATTCTAAGCAGTATTCTAACAGTATTCTAAGCTAACAACTTGAATGAATAACAAGCAAAATTTTTCAAATCCTTCAATTTGTTACATAGGCTACAAAATTGTACAGGTCTCAGTATTCTTATAATACAGACATAAATAGAATCTATTTTTATTTTTTTATAGTAAGAGTAAGATGTGTCTAATTCTTTGAAATATATATATATTTTTAATGCCAACACCTTGAAATCCACCCACAGATTTAAAGTCTGTAAACATACTGATTTGAAAAAGATTAACATCTAGATTATGTTTCTAGGGATTTTTCTAATTAATATTATATTTAATATTAAGGTAGAAAAATGTGAGTGAATGTACCAGGAAAAAAAAAAAAAAAAAGAAAAAGAAAAAAAAAAAAAAAAAAAAAAAAAAAAAAGAAAAAGTCAGGTGTTACTGTCAGTAACATACAAAAAAGCACTCCTGTTTTTGGAGTAGAAAACCAGATCAGGATCCAGTACTGAAACACAATGGAACAAATGACCAATGTAATCTCATGGCTGTGGATACGGACAAACCTTGTCAAACTCTTCCAACTGATTTAATTTTAGGCTCACCTAAATCAAGTGGTAAATATTCAACCCTCTCTCCACACTACTCAGTTTAATTTACATTTTGAATATATATACTTTATATACTTCAGTGTTTTAGGAACGCAGCATAGTGTATATAGAAATATACTTAGAATGTCAGTTATTATTATATGTCAGAAAGCAATAAAGATGCTCAGCAAATTTTATCTATGCTGAAATCAATAACAAAAATGCCCACCATCTTTAACATTGGGATTTCATCCTATGTTATTTTTGTCTCATAGCTCTATGCATATTTTGAACAGGATTGATTGCACAGTGGAATCTGCATCTTACAAAAATCCTGAGTTGCAAAAGCGTAAATTGTCCCTGTTGATGGGTCATAATGCTAATTTTAATTACTACTGATCCTTCCAAGTCAAACCCTTCTGAGAAATCTGCATATTCAGATCTGCTTTTACTGACTTCACAGTGAGATCTCTGGCCAGTGCCTTCAGTCTTTTTGCTTCCAGTGCTTAAGTAGGTTTCCACAGGATGTTTCAAACACATAATTAAAGATCACTGTGTCAAAGACAATTACTTGGGGAAAGACACAAAACAGTTTTTCAAAATGGTTTTGCCACCATTCCAAAGTCAATTGTTTGATACTTCCACACTAATATTTGCTGATCAGAAATGACGTCCTTAGTGCATTCTGATCATTAATAATACATCGATTTTAAATTCAAGCTGTATGGTGCCCTAGCCCTGTATAATAGCTCGATTGTATAAATTTACATCAAGGTATTCAAGCCTATGTTCAAAATAGCAGAAACCTGTTTTATCCAGTCCTTGCTTATCTTCACTAATCCTCCAAATAAAAAGATAAAAATGCAAGTATAAAGGCTTCTTAACATATGTTTGGAGAAATCTTTTTAACCATGTTCTATCTATGATCACATGGCCTGTGTATATTCTAAACAATTTAATCAGGGTTGATTTTGGTGGGTTGAGGGTTTTTTTCCTAATTGCGTTGGAGTTCTTACATTTATTTATTCTTATCCAGAATAATGGCTTTAGGATTTCCCATAAGAAGCCTGAGACATGAAAGATGATATATCAGGAAATGAAAACTTAAATGTCCCCAAGGAAAACACATTTCATTTGTGGATTTAGAGCAGATGTTTACATTTTTGCTGTTTTTGAGGTATAACATATGTCTTTTGCATTGATTTGTTTATCAAATGCTAATATAGAATAAGATTCTTCCTGTAGTTTGTAATAAGAAACAAAATAGGGGTTTAGGTACCAGGAAGAAGAAATTAGAAGATCCATTACAAACCTTGGAACAAACAGAAAGGGTTCCTTCAGTTTACACCTTTGTGTTTTAAGAATAGTTCCCACTTTGTAAAAAAACTCTTTACATAGTAAAGCCTAGAAAAGGAAAAAATCTTCATGACCTTTCAGTTGTATCATCAGGGATGGAGATTTGCCTCCTTACTGAGCAGACAAAGGTGTATCCCTAGAGATTCCTTACCAGTTATTAGACGAGCAAGAGCCCTGGACATATAAATGAAATGCCTTTTTGTCAGACTTCATTGGTTCAAGTTTTTCTTTTGCTGAAATTCTTTTTAGAACACCTAGTGCAGCCTAAGATGATACTGTTTTTGAGGAACCTTTCCATGTCCTTTGTGAGAACAGCAAACTTCACTGGATGCAGTGACACAGGTGCCATACACTTTTATGTTTGTCTTTTTTGTTATTTATGAATCTCAAGCTAGAGACTGCTTTGAAAAGGTCAGGTCATACTATATGCTGCACAGGTGTCGAACCCTTCCCTCCCTTCCCTAGAGGAAATTGAGATTTACATGTTGGGAGCACCCAAATTTTCCCATGGTTTTTTTGGTTTTGGTTGGTTGGTTGGTTTTTTTTTTTTTTCATTATTATTATTATTATTATTTTATTATTATTATTTTCCCTCACCCTGTTATGGGCAAGAAAGTGTATAGTGGCTCTTGAAAAGTAAACACATGTCTTTTTTGTAGATTTATCCTAAGCTTTTATCCCATTTTTCTGTCATTCATAACTAAAGGACCACCAGTAAGCTTAGTGCAACCTCTTAGCCTTCATTAACCACATTGTAGGTTACCCCTCCTGAAAAGTCTTTCCTTCTTGTCTTATTCTATGTCACTTCATGGGTTAAGTACTTTAGAAAAAGGGTAGTTTTGAAGTAGATTATCTATTCACGGCTGCTTGTGTGCTTTTTTCCCTCCCTTTCTGTTCTTTTCTTTGCCTTTTCAATGTAAGATGGAAAAGAACAAAGAGATTTGAAGGAAAGTCAAGCTAATCAGGTTGAATCCCCTTCACCTCAGATACACAGGAGTTAAATTCTTCAGTTCAGGCTCTGAAGCTGTTCAATAACTTGAGAAGCATATGTTGAGGGGGAAAAATGAGGGGAAGCCAAGGAGAACATTCTTTTATGGCGTTTTGTAGCCTCTGGGAAAGGAAAGCATTGCTCTTTCAGAAGAGTCAGATTAGTGCTCTCCTTCAGGCACCTCATCTGGAGAAACTTTTCCATGGCTGACTATAATCATTGTCATCTGGAAAAGAAGGGAAATGCTGTTTTTGTAATGAACTATATGATTAATTTGGAGCTGTCCAGCAGGGCGTGGGCTCATTGACAATTTTTCATATTTATACAGACACTCTTCCTTCATTAATAAACCTATTGAGATGACATGGAAAGGCAATTGTTAGTGCTGTGTGTTTTATGTAAAATACGGATGTGATATCAAGGGTAAGACTGCTTGAACAGTGTAAACAGAAAAGTACATGGGCATTTGTTTCTAAGACTTTTCATATTGTGCTTGTGTGCTTTAAGCATGGAAGGAGATCCATTGAATTAATAATGAGTATTCATTTGTTGTAAAAATAAGAATGTACTGAGATTTGGTTTTATTATTATTGTTATTTAGCTATTATCTTTATGAACAAGCTGGAGGACACTATTGCCTTAATTATCCTCATATCTCTAATGCTTTACACCCAGCTAATTCCACTCTTCACCACCAGCCTAGTGAGAGAAGGGAATAGTTAAAATAGATTTGTTATTTAATGTAGTCATGATCAGATGGTTTTTGCCCTTGCACAGAGAGAATATCTCACTCCACAATTTCCCAAATACAACAGATTATAAATAGTGTAAGTACAATTCAGCAAAGTTTTGTACTGTAACATTGCTACAGGTTTAACAACACACTTCTGAAGATAAACAAGATCTTGCCTTATGTATCAAGCATCATTGCCAACAGATCTGGTGTTTCGGTAATAGCAGGAGAGAATTATTCTCTGATAATATTCTAACACAGTGACAGTATCTGCTAAATACACCATTTTCCAATTTAGTGATTCATATAGTGTCATAAAAGAAGCAACACATATAATATTCTACAGACTATGCTTTTGAAAAAGAATAGAGAGTACAGTGCTACAATGAAAAATAAAATGTTCATTTTATAGCTGTTCATTATATAGGTATCCCAACTTCTGCTAGAGCAGTGTTGTACAAGTTTTCTGGGCATGTATTTAATTTGTCAGCCTAAAACAAACAAAACCTCAAAGTTCTTTGCACAATGAAAAAAAATGTATACAGTACATGTTCACTGTGTATCATAATTCTGGTCTTGCATTTTACTGCACAGTAATAGACAAGCATGCATTTTAATTAAATGTGGCTCATTTTCTAATGAGGTTTTAGAAATTCAGAGGTAAATGGCAATTTTTTTATGGGCAGATTCTAATTTTCATAAAACACCCCACCGCCCCCACCCCCCCACCCCCAGTGCAAAAAGTTCTCAAATATAACAGTTTAAGTCAAAACTGTGTTGCAAGGTAGTAAAAAGTAGAGCCTGAATATTCAGTGGGCTATGTAAGCACATCCCTGCACCCATCCAGAGCTCTGCTGGAGTTAATACACACATGCACAGCTGGAGGATTAAGGACACAAATGGTTACAGGGCTAATTAAGGTCTTAGCCTATATTCCACAACACAGCATCACACTTGCTTGTACAAGATTAGTTCTGAGTGGACATTTAAGGCTGTAGAAGTGTTGAATGATTTGGATGCACGAGGAACCCGATTTTTTACCTCAACACAGTTTTGTGATATTGATCAAAATTTCCAGAAATGTTCAGGTCGGAATTTCCATATTTTAGCAATATTACCTAGAGATGTGTATTCACTTTGTCTGTAGACAGAAATAATAAAGGAAAGTACATTTATTTTTAGACAAAAAAAAATATGGAAAGGTACCACTGAAACTATGATCATTTAATGCCAGCTATGTAGATTCTTTTTATTAGAGCTCTGCTGAATGTTTGAATATGTCTGAGCTAACTGACATGAACATAAATGCCAGATTCTAAACTTTTACTTAATGATATGAGACCACAATTTAGCCCTGAGGTTGCTGTCCAAAACAGATTAGACAATAGTATTTTTCCTGCTTTCCTAATACTGTTGATATTATCAAGGGCTAAATTTCTGGAGGGAACAAAAGAAAAAAAAAAAAAGGAAAATCTTTATTTTTAAAGTTAATTAATGTGAAAGCTAATCTTTTTACCTCTTAGGGGAAGACACAGAAGAATGATCTAAATATCATGTTTTTAAGTATTTAATCTTTCTAGAGTTACAAATTTAGACAGTATCTTCCATCTGATTTAACTTTTCCCTCATTGAGCCTCCTGATCTTAGGGTTGGCTTGTTGTAGTATTACCTCTGGATATGCACAGTGTCAGTAACTTAGGCTTCTGAGTAATTTTTACTGGACAATTTAAACCAGTGATATAAACTCAGGAGGTGATATTTAGTGCATGTTTTTCTTTAAATATAGGTGAGTTATTTTATATTTGAGCAAACTTTAGTCAAGACATGCAAAAGGGCTGATGGGAGTTAATTCAAACTCATGTAACAGATAGCTTTTACAGTAAAAGTAGTTAACAATGTCTCCCTATCACTATGATTGTCTTCCAGGCTCACCACCCTCTTCAGATGAATGATGACATCTCATTCACAAGAACACAATTCAATATCTATAAGCAAAGTTTACAGCAACTATTTTGCAGAAGTAATTTGAGAAGTGTTGAGGGAGAAGTACTTTAGGTATGAAGAAACTGTATTAGCTAATACCACATTGTTACTCATAAAATTTAGAAGTCTTTAGGAGGATATCTGTAAACATAAACCCCAAACCAGCAAGGACTGTGAGTACACATATTAGGCATTATTTTGGTTATCTCCTGACAGTGCTGACCGCTACTTACTCATAGAGTGCTATCTAAACTTCTTAGTAGCTTCATTTCTATGTCAAGGCCAAAGCATTTGGTCTTTTGCTTTATTGTGCTCTCAACATCAGTGAGTCAGGATAGATTTATTTTAAACTTAATTGATGATTTTACAAGCTCCAGAAAGTTTGGTACTTTATAACAATTATCTCTATAGGAAAGTTCAGTATAAAAATTGACACAATACAGTCACGCTCAACACTTAAAATGATAACACGTTCATAATAGCTCAAGCACTTCTGCATGGAACTGTACTGTGCAGGCTAATTACATACTAGAAGCTACCTAACACCAGCCTGGTGCCTATTCTACTACTATTTAGCTGCTAATATGATTGCAATATTTATCTTTTTACATTTAGTTCTCATTCTCCATTAGAACCAGAACTCCCTCTTTTGTTCTCTTGAGGGAATTGTGCTTAAAAATGTGTTTGTAACCCTTCTACAATTACTGATTTGGAAGACATCTGTTGGAGTTAATCTAGGTCATCTCTTTACTGACCTTGAAGGATTTGGAGAATCTGAAACTTTAAAGAATTTAAAATATTTTAATTGCTCTCTTATCTTCCTTCTGCTTCATCTGTAATAAAGCTTTCAGTCTAAATCATTTCTCTCCTACCAACTTAGCCACAGTATCCAAACCTTGGCTTACTGTAAGAGTTTACTTGTAATATTGCCTGTAAGTGTCAGGTGATACCTGAGATCTATTTTATATACTCAGAGACCGACAGAGAATTTACAGTCTTAAAAAACTCTCACAAATCATCATCATTCTAGCTTAAGAGATTGCCAAAGAAGAGCTGAAGGAATAAGGAATTAAATTCATTAAATGATTAAGATAACTATTAATCATGCTGAGACAATATTTGACATTCATGGACCTCTGAACATTTTCCAAAATCTTTTACACGCTCCAGCTAACCAAGGAAGCATTCAAAGTCCATAGGAAACTACATTTCTTCTAGTGGCAGTGTACATAGCTACTCAGTTCTTGGCATCGTCCTCAAACCCTCTGACCTATACCTGAGCTTGCAGTGGGATTCTCACACTGTTAATTTAATTCTAGGCATAGACCGAATAGTGCTTTCAAAAGCAGGGCTAGAAAAAAGCAAGAAGATGAAGAAGTTATCTGCTTTTTCATATCTGAAAGCCTATTGCCTAGACCACCCACCAAGGCAGTGGTAAATGATGGTGTAAATATCTCTGCTGTCCAAATCAGACTGCTGGCTTGAAAGCATGTTGTCTACCTTCTAGAACAGTGGGTAGTGAAGTCTCTAATGTTGAAGCCATTCCATTCAAAACATTTTTCAGGACACCAAGACTTCACTTCTTAGATAAAGCATACCATAAGCACCACCAAAAAAAAAAAAAAAAAAAAAAAAAAAAATCCAGTCTTCTGGATATGTATTAGGTTTTTAGGTGGTACATAAAACCTTAAACTTAAACTGCCTTAAACTCTAGGTCCATCAACTGTGGGATGTGAGGCTATGTCCTAGCTCCTGGTAGCTCCTGGAGGGGTAATTTGTCTCTTGACTGATGTTGGGATAAGAGTTTGGTATGTATCATAGAGGAGGTACCTGAGAGCTGAGCTGGAGATACATTAGCTATGATGTGAATAAATTAAAGACAAGGACTGCTTTACAGAGCACATCAATTGCAAATTAAAATTAGTCAAAACAAAATGAACAACTTACATCCTCACTTACCTAGTGGGAATGAAGCTGTGTAAATGAAAAGAAGCGAGGCTGTAGCATTGACATTACTGCCTTGACACAAAAACTGATGGTACTTAACTAGGATTTATGAAGGAAAGATCCTGTGTATAACCATTTGTTAAAGAGAAAAAAATAAATGAAACTAACTACTAATAAAATTGCCTACAAACCCAAATATTCAGCAGGGATGTTTTGTTTTTTGTCTTGTAAAAAAATAATGAAATAGTGAAATTCTGCTGCTTCTTGAATGGTTTTGAACGTACTTTCAATTATTCACCAAAAAATAAACTCTCATAACACACAATACGATCACATACTATACCTGGGCATCCGTTTGTTCTAATTATAAGACACAAACTAAACATTAGAGAATATAAACACACAGAAATAGATTATTCAACAAAAGTATGAATTAAAACATTGATAAGCTGCATGATGAAAAGATAAATACTTTAATGAAAAATACAAAATAGAATCTAAAATTTTGCATTTTTACAGTCATTTTAGAGCATAATTTTTGTTTTTCCATGAAAAAATAATGAAAGTTTGAGTTCTTGAGCTGGTGAGTTGATCCTGAGGTGAAGTTTTCTTGTCCTTTCCCAACCTAGAGATCAAAACCAAGCACACGTTGTTGCATGAATATACACGTGCTTGCTATAGCAATACATTTCTTGAAGGGCTACATTTTTAATTCTCATGCAACTGTGTCACGTACATTTTGTATCAGCTGATTAGTTAGCAACTGCTGTAATTCTATCCAATGTTGTCTTGCAACAAATTTATTATCTTCAATCACTTTTCCCATTTTCTTTACTTTTATTACTGCTTCCTGTTTGTTATTTTTCATCTTCTTATGCTTTTTGCTTTATCATTAATATTTAATTTTTTTCCTTGAATTCTTTCTTCTATGTCCTTCTAATTTTTCTCATGCTGCTTTACTGCCCCTGCATTTTTCTGCCATGAAAATTTGCTCATGAAATGATTATGTTTCTTATTTACTTTCTTAATAATGCTCTTTATGTATGTATGAATCATTTTGCAGAAAAGTTTGATAACACTGTGATCTGTATGTGGTATTTATAATACACATATAATAGCGGTGTAATCAAGGGAAGAAGGAAAAATATTCTCTTGGACATTAACTGGACTATGAGTAACATAAATTGAGTGACAAATCAAAGATCTCTTTTCTCTCTATCTGCCTTAAAACTCTGAGTTCAAAAAGGATTTTAGCAATGACATAGGGTCATATAAACTTGAAACCTCCAGTGGGATGAACAGTCACTGGGAGTAAGGCTGAGATTTAAAAATAAACCAGCAAAACTTAGACTTACATAACTTACACCATGATGATATCTAAATCATATGATGGAATTACCACAAGAATTAAACAAGACATTTTAGAAAAGGTAATGACAGTTGCTTAGGGCTCTGGACTCTTCACCTTCCTCACCTGAATCTGTAAGTTATAGACTTTCATCCTGTATTGCTTTACAACAGCATTGACATTGCTTGGGAGAAACAATACCCTTTTTACAACCCATTCATATTTAAATGCTGCCCCAAAATCTGTTTCACTAAGAGCATAAAACTGTAACCTTTCCATCCTCCAGCATAAAGAACCAATCCCCCTACACACCAAATTCAAACCAAAACAAGAAAACAAACCAACCAACCAACCAAGCAAAAAATAAGAGGCAGGAGCATATTACATAGGGGGAGAAAATGTGATGTTAACTACTCAGATCTACATATAAGACTGGTACCTTCTCAGTTGATGCATTAAAACTCTGTTAATCTCTGCAAATCTCATTTATACTCCCATCCTGAAAAGACAGACATTTCCTGTGGAATACAGAAGACTTCTCAGTTTTTACACAGTCATAAGGTGGATGTGTAAAAGAAATAAAGGGTTTAATCATAATTTCAAAGATTCCCCCAGAACTCCAAAATGAAAAGATAAAATTAAAAAAAAAAAAACAAAAAAAAAAAGAATATATATTCCTGGCCATCCTTAGTGTTAAAGCACAGTCCTTCTGTGCTCATTAGTATAAGGGACATCTCCAAACAATTGACAGCAAGGAGCAGTGAATTAGTGCATGTTTTAGTCAACTAGAATTCTATTAAGCCATCCTATTGTACTGTATTAAGCCTAACCACCAGATTAGGAAATCTAAAGTCCTGATAACAATTAAACCTGGCTTGGGACATCAAGGGCAACAAGAAAAGCTTCTATAGGTATATCAGTGGTAAAAGGAAAACTACAGAAAACATGGGCCCTCTTCAGAAGGAAACGGGAGACCTGGTTATCTGGGACATGGAGAAGGCTGAGGTGCTCAATGACATTTTCTCAGTCTTCATCAGCAAGTGCTCTAGCCACACTGCCAAAGTTGCAGAAGGCAAAAGCAGTGACTGGGAGAATTAAGAACCACCTGCTATCGGAGAAGATGAGGTTCAAGACCATCTAAGGAACCTGAAGGTGCACAAGTCCATGAGACCTGATGAGGTGCATCCATGAGTCCTCAGGGAACTGGCGGATGGAGTGGCTAAGGCACTATCCACTGTATTTGAGAATTGTGACTGTCTGGTGAAGTTCTCACTGACTGGCAAAGAGGAATTGTAGCCCTCATTTTAAAAAAGGGAAGTAAGAAAGACCCTTAAGGAAACTACAGGCTGGTCAGTCTCACCTCTTGCCTGGGAAGATTGTGGAGCAGATCCTCCTGGAAGCTATACTAAGGCACATAGAAAATAAGGAGGTTATTGGTATCAAACAACACGGCTTCACTAAGGGCAGTGTTGGAGAGAGTTCAGAGGAGGGCCACTAAGATAATCAGAGGACTGGAGCAGCTCTTCTGTCAAGATAG
The DNA here is from genome assembly GCF_017639655.2 of Falco naumanni. NCBI lineage: Eukaryota > Metazoa > Chordata > Aves > Falconiformes > Falconidae > Falco > Falco naumanni. Next base: position 48,936,146 of record NC_054055.1, read on the forward strand.
GCTGAGAAAGTTGGAGCTGTTCAGCCTGAAGAAGAAAGGGCTCCAGGGAGACCTTATAATAACTTTACAATACCTCAAGGGGCCTTATAAGAAAGATGGGGACAGACTTATTAGTAGGGCCTGTGGTGATAGGAGAAGGGGTAATAGTTTTAAACTAAAAGAGAGTAGATTTAGATTAGGTATTAGGAAAAAAAAAATTACTGTGAGGGTGGTGAGACACTGGCACAGGCTGCCCAGAGAAGCTGTGGATGCCCCCTCCCTGGAAGTGTTCAAGGCCAGGCTGGATGGGGCTTTGATCAACCTAGTCCAGTGGAAGGTGTCCCTGCCCGTGGCAGGGGGGTGGAAATAGTTGATCTTTAGAGTCCTTTCCAACCCAAACCATTCTATGATTCCATGATTCTATGGTTCTGGTTATTCTTGAATGTAGAATGTAGAATGGATTTCCTATGTCATCACTAGGGCTGAAACTGTAAATCTGTGGAAAAAAGCTTACACCTAAGGAAAAATAATAAAATTATACATTGACACTGGGATATAATTAAACACAAGATCATGAATGATACAGTGAAACATGTTCTTGCTGTAGAAACATAGAATCTTTTAGGCTAGAAAAGACCTTTAAGACCATCAAGTTAACACTGCCAAGTCTACCACTATACCATGTCCCTAAGCACCACGTCTATACAACTTTTAAACATCCCCAGGGATGGTAACTGAACCACTTTTGTGGGCAGCCTGTTCCAGTGCTTGACAACCCTTTCCATGACAAAATTTTTCCTAATATCCAATCTAAACTTCCCCTGGTGCAGCCTGAAGCCATTCCCTCTTGTCCTATCTTCTCTCTCCTTGGGAGAAGACACCTACCCCCACCTGCCTACAACCTCCTTTCAGGTAGTTGTAGAGAGGGATAAGGTCTCCTCTGAGCCTCCTTTTCTCCAGGCTAAACAACCCCCAGTTCCCTCAGGCGCTCCTTATAAGATTTGCACTCCAGACCCTTCACCAGCTTTGTTACTCTTCTCTGGACACGCTTCAGTACCTCTATGTCCCTGTTGAAATGAGGGGCCCAAAACTGAACACAGTATTCAAGATGGAGCCTTACCAGTGCCAAGTCCAGGAGTGCAATCACTGTCCTAGTTCTGTTGGCCACACTCTTCCTGATACAAGCCAGGATGCTATTGGCCTCGTTGGCCACCTGGGCATACTGTCAGCTCATATTCAGCCAGCTGTTGATCAGCATCTCCAGGTCCTTTTCCACTGTATGGATTTCCAGCCACTCTTCCCCAGGTTTGTAACGTTACATGGGGTTGTTGTGACCCAGGTGCAGACCCCAGCACTTTTCCTTGTTGAACATCATGTAATTGGCCTCAGCCCATTGATTCAGCCTGTCCAGATCCCTCTGTACAGCCTTCCTATCCTCAAGGAGATCAACATTCCTTCCCAGATCCCACTTGACCTACCAGTCTCAAGTATTTAAAAAGTTGTTGTCCCTCAACTGGAGTTACAGTCTTTTGAACTGTGGTGCAGTAATTTACTTTAAACTGCCAATTTTTGTGTAAACAATAGCCACAAATACTGTGTGTTTTTTTTTTTTTTTTTTTTTTTTTTTTGTTTGTTTTTTTGTTTTTTGTTTGTTTTTTTTTCCCATCATACAGTTGCAGGTAACAAATTTTCAGGAAATAGTTATTAACTCCTGATGGTCAGAAAAGCCCCCTGGCAGTCCCATTCAGTTTCCTAATTTCTAGGGAAATTCAGGATTTCAGGTTTCCTTCTGCCTAGCTCTGCAGTTCCCTGGCCATAACTTGCAACCTTTCTTGATTTCCTCTGTAATATGCCTGAACTAGATTTTGGATTTACCTCAGAGTGCCAAGTGTCTAGAAATTGTAAGTTACAGATTTTAACTTTAAGGCATCAGAAGTTTTTCTATGTGTTTAGCTTTAAATTTAGTCTTGAAAGTTTGTTGATAAATTTATGTGTGTGCACATATTTGTAGAACCAGGGTGGTTTTATACCTATAGCAAATAATAGAAAGTTGAATTTAGGTATGAAATGAGAATATTGGAAGCATTTATCTAGCCTGCCTTTACGAGAAGAATGACCATACTCCTGAAGTCAGAGGCAGCTGTTCATTATATAAATAATGTCTGTTAAAGGGAAAAAAAAAAAAAAAGAAAATGGGAAAAAAAAGTGGAACACAAATTGTAAAGTTATGCCTTTAGGTTTGAAAAAGATTTTCTGGCAAGTTAGGAAATCTGTAAAGCTCCACAAAAAGAAGCAAACTGTGCTGAGATCTCAAGGCTCTTCTGTTATTTATTTACATCTGAATCAAATCCCATTGTAATTCTCCTGAGGGTAATCATTTTCAATGTGCAAATCAGATAATAATAAATCAACCAATACACTATACAGAGGCCCTTAAAATAGCAATGTGGATCACATGAAAATAATTTAATTGAATCCAGGCCCCAATAAAAGACCAGAGTAGATACTGTACTTACTTTTAATTAGATAGAACTCTATGTCTTAAATTACCCAAACTACAGAATTCCTCAAAGTTATGAATCATTTATAGCTTCCTCTGTCTTGGGTCACTGAACATTCACTGTTCATCAAAATATATAGCTGCATTCTTCTGTCACTCCCATAACATTTTCTCTTCACTAATGCCCCTTATTTAGATTATAATTTCAGGACAGATTCAGTTTTATCTTATTGAACTTAATAAAAAGCAATGGATGTACAGAATATTTTAAATAAAATAGCAAATAAATATTACAGAGTTCCTTGCAGATACACTTTTGTTAATGATCTTTTCAAAAAACTTTTGTTGTCAGGAATGCTGAGGACAAAACCAAGGTAGAATCCTCATAACAGATGTGTTCTTGGCTCCAGCTAACTATTCACAAAGGAGAAATATATTTTCATTTTAAATGCAGGATATTGGGTTGTTTCTGCTTAAGGCACATTTAGAGTTTAAGTATTTGCAGGATCCTCTTAAGCTGTATTTTGCCTCAACACTTGTTAGTGCCTGTTTTTTTCAGCAGAAGACTGCAATGAAAATTAATGTATTCTACAAACATGTAGAAAACCAGTTCAACTCTGGGATTAATTTGTGTGTCCAGTTTTTCTCAGTCCATGCATAAATGTATGTTTTTAATTTTAATGTAGACGGCATCCACAGGTAAGACAGACGTTTAAAGTTTGATGCTGTTAAAAACAATTGCATCCTATTGTATTGAATAGATTTCAGTCTTCAATACTCTACTGTGTTGCATATCCTTCATATACGTTGAAAAATGGTTCTACAGGGGGCAAAGCCAGCAACAGAGTTTCCATTCCAGGGGGATCCTGATATTTCATAAAACTGATGCAACATACAGTCCAGTTTATTTTTTGTGAGCATAGGGAATTTTACTGTAAAAAAAGAAACGTGACTGGATGTTCCTTGCATTTTTAATAAGCTCTCAGACACTGCAAAAGCTAAGGAGACTAAGGACTCCTTTGTCAGTTTTACCACGAACACCATACTTGAAGATACCCTGTGCATTCATCAGCTGCAGTCAGTCTGCTACTTGACAGTGAGTTTCACTAGCTTTTTGAAGCAACCCCCAAAACATGTGTGAGATTCCTCTCTATGGGCATCAGGGGTCTCTATTAACTTAATTGATGCTGACAATAGGGAAGTCACATGGGCAACTCAACAGTAGCTATGATAAGTTCAATATTCCCTCAGTCCTCAAGACTTCATTTCCCTTTTGTAATTGTTGGGTACTAGCTGGAGGACAGAGGCCCTGAAGACTCTGCATTGCAATGAAGGCAAGGATTCATATTTCACATACTGTGAATATGGTTTTACTTTCAACTGCAACAGAGTTCTTGCATACTAGTTAGTGGTGTTTCATAATGCACTTTGGGAATGTAGAAACTTCATAAGATTTACATGAGATTTACTCTTTGTAGTCCACTGATATTTTGCAAGTTGCATATAAGTTTCCTTGAGGCTAAGGGAACAGAATGCATGTTTGTGAATAGTACTGCAGTGATTAGTCTTCTCTGGCATTTGATATGAATTTAAATAACCAAAATTAGAAGTTCAATAGCATAGCTGTAGGACTGAACTCCAGCCTGTAACTTAAGTCAAATGTGTGTGACACAGGAACCAACATTCATTCAGATAGATCACTGTATATCGTGATTAATATTTGATGAAGTACAGAACAGTCATAGAAAGGATAAAGTAGAAGACCATTACCAGTGTTACAAATAATTTACAGATTGCTTTGTATGACTGCCTTCATACTCAAACTTTCAAATTAGTTTGCATATTGAAGATAAGGTATAAAGTTTCTGGCTTTAATTTAATCACAGCAGAAGGAATGAGAAGAGTACTTGTCACAAACTCTGGAAGACTGTACCTACAAATGAGATAACTTCACTTTCACTTTCAAATGGCAGCCTAAATACTTATGCTAGTTATATCAATTATAATATTTAACATTTGTAATAGTATTTTCTGCAGGGTTTTGGTCAGGAATTATGGAATTTATAAATCCTTTATCTTCCTTTACAGATGTTTTTATCTCACTATAAGTTAAATAAATACCCATGATATATAAAACAAGTAACTCTCATATTATCTGACAAAAAGTAAGTAAAATAAAATAAAACAAAAACAAACAATAAAAAATAAACACCAACAGTATGAGGAAATATAGCTCTTTTTTTCTTTCAAATTGATTATGTTGCCTTTTTTATTACTCTCCTCAAAGTATTATAAAAGCTTGGATATACGTGTATTCAAAATGTCATCCACCAACTCCCCTTGTGTTTTCCCAACTGTCTCTGAGCTCTGGCTTACATTTTATTACACTAATAAAGGCCTTTGGGACACAGGAGTAAAACAAAGTATTGTGTCCAGTTCTTGGCTGTAACAGTCAAGCTCAGTATATAATCCTGTTAATAAATATAACCAGCTCCATCCGGAAGCAGTTATGTTCTTTGTCTCCACTTATCTTGATGAGAAGCTGATCCAGAATCTTGCTCTTCTGAAAACAGTTAGAATCTTTGCTCTAATTTCCTGCCAAAACTTAGTCATGGACAGTTTCTACTCATTCTTTTTCTACTGTTATCACTTTGCCATTGATATATCCAAGGGGAATAACAATCTCACCTCTAAGCCAAATTATCCTCTTTTCTGTTTTTATCTGTTCTTTAAGGTGAGCCATTTTACAAAGTAACAACAGCTCATTTGCAAGGTACACAATGTGTGTTATTTTAACAGTGACACAAATTCATACAACATCGATCAACCTACCTTATTTTGTATGGCAATCACTGTAACCTGGGTGGGCATGTAAATTCCATCATCACACAATCAAAGTTACAGTTATAAAGTGGTAACTCAGGACCAGGTCCATGAACAAGTGATTTAAGCTGAAGCAAATACAGTATGGGTTCAGGTTCTACTGAAAATTTCATCTAGTATTGTGTATGCATGGAAGCAGCCCATAGTCTTGGCTAGAGAAGTGTTCTGGAGCATGATAGCAATCTAAATCGAGTTATGATGGCTGACAATCCACCTGGGAAAATACTGCTTGTACAGGAGTCTTCCTGTGGAGCTTCTCCTGTTTCCTTTGACTGCTGTTTTCTGGAACAGGTGGGTGCTCTTTCAGAATCACAGTTTGTTCCTGTTGAAGCCTTGGAGTGATCTGAAGGCTTTAGCTACTTATGTATGGGTACTTATATATATGTTTTCTACTAGCATTTTTCCGCTTGTGTTGTATACAGCAGCGTTTAAAGGAGAAAAGTTGTCTTGGACAGTGTTGTACGGAAGGCAGCACTGAAGTGAGAAAGCTGGAAAAAAGCAGTTTGCAAGTTTACAGAATGGACTTGATGAGTATGTGAAGCATATATTGTGGTGGACAGAAATGATGGATACAGAGTTCCCAGGGTCTTGTGATTTCATTTCTGGTTAGTAAGCATAATTCTACTGCCTGCAGTCTCTACTCAGGCAGGGTACCTCCTACAACTGTCTGTGGAATATTTAATTCATATCTTACATTTCCTGCATCAAAATAATTACCAGACTGGTTTTAAACATTCCTTTCCAGAAAATCTTCTACCTTGTCATTGTCTGTGACCAGTTCCAAACACTTCAGAAGGGGCAAAACCCTCTATTTTTTCTCAAAAGTCAGAGATCTGGTTAGGCTCTGAAGTATAGCACACTTATACATTCCCCATTGTGTATTTAAAGAATGAATTTTACTGTTCCTTGAGTACCCCTGATTCAAAAGCATTTCTGATCCTTTTTTTCAAGTCCTGCTAATTTCTGGATATCTTGTAGCAATTCTGTACTATGTGGGAGTATTACTATGTTGGTTAACCCCAGCTGGCAACTAAGCATCACACAGATGCCTGTTGTTCACTCATTCACACCCCGATGGTGGTATGGGGTAGAGAACCAGAAGAGTTCTGGTTCTCAAAAATGAGAAAAGTCATGGGTTGAGATAGTGGCAGTTTAATAGATAAAGCAAAAGCCGCACACACAAGCAAAGCAGAACAAGGAATTCATTCACTACTTCCCATTGGCAGGCAGGTGTTCAGCCATGCCCAGGAGAGCAGGGCCTCATTACACATAGTGGTAACTTGGGAAGACAAATGCCATCACTCTGAACATCCCTCTTTTTATTTCCCCCAGCTTTATATGCTGATCATGACATCATATCATCTGGGGCATCCCTTTGGTCAGTTGGGATCAGCTGTCCCAGCTGTGCCCCCTCCCAGCTTCTTGTGCACCCCCAGCCTGCTCCTGGTGGGGTGTGTGAGGAGCAGAAAAGGCCTTGGCTCTGTGTGAGCACTGCTCAGCAATAACAAAGACATCCCTGTGTGATCCACACTGTTTTCAGCAAAAAACCAAAACATAACCCATACTAACTGAAAGAAGAACAGAAGAACTGAAGAAAATTAACTCTATCCCAGCCAAAACCAGCACAAGTACTTATCACATTGTATGTGTTTATTAAGTCTATTATTCATTCAGATGTGACGAAAAGTATATCACTCTTTTTCGGAGTTTCTTTTCATGAATGTTTTTGCATGGCCACAATTACTATCATGACCAGAAATTTACTGTTTGTAACCTTATCCATTTTAAGATAATGAAGAACACAGCACAGTATTTGTAGTGTAGACCCCTGGTTTAAATGATACATTATAATATTTTATAATCATAATGTTCTTTGTTTCATTCCTCAGACCTTTTAATATTGTGTTGGCTTTTTAACACTATTACACATTGAGAAGACATTTTGCAGTAAACCATCCATTGAACTGAACGTTTAATTTTTTTCTTGTCTTCCCTGAGAAAATAGATCTAGTTTACAAACCAGAAGCGTCTGTTTTCTATTATTCCTGCTAACATGCTGCCTTTGGCATTCACCAGCAGTGAACTTTCCAGGCCTTTTTTACATTAGAATACCTATCCTGCTGTTCTCCTTTAGTACTTGTGCTTTTGATTTTGCAGTTGTACAGGTAATAGAAGCTAACAAAGGCTACTGCAAGTAACAGGCAAAACATACCTTTCCATGAGCCAGCTTTAGAGGTAGGTTAAGATGTGAGACAACTTATGTTAGAATATAGGCCTCACAAAATACCTGCATCCTTCTCGTGATTATAAAGGGTGTTTAGGGTGACTGGTTGAGGTGATCTCCAATTCAGATTTCAGATAATACCAATATTTCTTCTCCCTATCTTCTGCTCTTTAATTTAACAAAGAATTTCAAAACAGCTTCAGAAGTTTTCATTGATTTGATTGATGCCTACGTATCCAGGTCATTGCCCATCAACGTCCATTTCTCTGTTGTTTTGTCAATAGTTCAATACTGGTCTTACTGAGTCTGGTGTTTATGGGCTTAGTACTGGACTTACATTTCCAGTGAGTACAGAATCACCCAGCCTATACCATAGGTTAAGTGTGTCTGTAGTGGACAAACTTTTAAGATTTCAATATCTTGAGCACCTGAGGTGAAACCAATGGTCCATCTAGCCAGTGTCCTGCTGCTGGAAATAGATGTCTAAGGGGGGTGGGTGGGGGGGTGGGGGGTGAGGGGGGGGGGTGAGGTGGAGACAAAAAGAAGGGAGAAAGAAGGAAAAAAACCCAAACCACCAAAAAGAGGTGATGCTTCCTTAGGTATCTCCCAAGCTTCTCTATGATTAAATTTCCTACTGTTTTGGAAATCAGTCTTTGTTCTCCAGAATCAAGGTATCTTACCAAATAAGACAGGAAAAGGAAAATACCCAGCTATTAACAGCTTCAAGCAGGCCACGTAAAACAAAAGGAAAACTAAAAATACCTACTCAGACCGAGGACCTTGTATCTTTTTGCCTCTAGCTGCCTAGCTACCTTGAGGGCACTTCAGATCTCTTCAGTGCAGAGGGCTGACAACAGCAACAATGTAACAATTTTGTTACATGTGTAACTATGCAAATTAGTACTGGAGTAATCTTTCAATTTAACATCCAAACCCTGTTTTTCTTGAATACACCCACTAAACCTCAGTGTCTCTAAACTCATTGCCTTTAGTCACCTTGAAACATACACTGGCACTTTGTTTTCCAAGCTAATTAATAATTACAACCCTTTTTAGGTAGTTTGTGTGCCCAGCCAAAAAGGCTCTTTCCATTTTCTTCCAATTTGAACAAGAAATTATAGTTCATGTACCTGATGTATTTCATTCTTAGTATCTCTTTGAGGTGTCCTCAGAGTTCAGCTTATAAGTTTATTTAATTTTGCTATGATTTTTTGCATATCATAAAAAGCTGTTATTCAGCATCTTATTAATTTATTCACCTAATACTCTGACATTAACTTCTGATGAATCACATGTTCCTATAAGCTGCTAGTATATTTTCAGGAATTGAAACAATGTATGATTTAGAACTTCTCAGGAAACAAAAGGCTTTCTCATGTTTTTGTATTGTGACAAAGCTGCTTTTAGTTGGCGCTTTTGGAAAACTGTGTAAGTGTCCTCAAGAATCTGCACAAGATTTTGCATTCATGTTCCCACGAACTATCTAGTACTACTTAATATCCAGTTTCTGTGACTAAGGCTTCCACCCATCTTCAGGACATGCATATCCTTAGAAGGTAACATGATCCCTCACAAACTGACATTTGTTTTTCTCAAGTTTAAACCATTATTCCTTAAAAAGCTTTAGAAGCCTTCCTGCTCTTACCAGATATTCTTCCAATATTTTATGGAAACAAATGAAGTCCTAAATATGTGAGGATGTCTTAAATTCTCAAAATGTGCCTTAGATCATTTGCTGCCTTCTGAAAGTCCCTCATATATTTTCAATTTGAAATACATTCCAAAAGGACTGAAGTAATTGCTAGGGTGTCATAAATATGTGTGTGTAGGATTCTCCTTAATCTTTACCTACTGTTGGATTTGTGTGGGGTTTTTTTATTATTATTTATTTATCTTATAATTTTCCTAATTTGATGGTATCCAGATTCTCAGTCAAAACAATTAAAATATTTTGGTTTTGACATGAAGTCTGGCATTGAAGGAAGCCAGTAACTATCCTGCCCTGTCTATGTATTCCATTTTCTGAGGTCAGTACTTAAGATTGTTGGGCTTTCTTGTAATTACAACTGGGTATTTTCAAGGCAATAAGAATTAGCTAATCAAAATATCCTGCAGCATGTAGTTTAATCTTTTTTGAGTGTTATCTGATGTATCAAAAGAATTAGAACTCCACATCCGGAGCACAAGTGCAGGTATTGATGCAGTTCTTCACATTATATATCTTGAAAGTTACTGATGGTTAATCTTATGTATAAGCAATTTCTAGTTCTTAAGTGACATTGTCTTTCCTGGAGATTCCATGTGAGCCTTTGTCCTCATATCACCTACAAAATTTATCTGAACAGTCATGAAATGTCTCATTAATTAAATAATTTAACTCATGGGACCTATGAGAAGCCTGTGAATATTGTCTAATTAAATATCATGAAATTAGCATCTTCACCATCAAACAGCTCCCGATGTGTTAAATCTAATAGAAAACTACAGCCCACAGGAATTAACATCTGATATTCTTAAAGTATATATTTTTTCTTTCACGCTCATAACTGCTTATCATTCTGGGGAACAACAGTTATGAACTTACTCCACCAGACTTTGCATACAGGGTATTTTCACACAAAGAAAGAAGTTCATATCTTGCAGCTGAACACTGACACTTAGGACTAGGGAACTCTTACAGCACCTAAAAAATGTTAGCACAGTATGATTTGTTTTTCTTAAAAGTTTATACCTTCTATAACACAAAATGTATCAAATGCACATAGAATATAACTATCTCTGAAACTCATAATTTTTGACTCAGGTAAAGGTGCTCTTGCCATATTGAAGCAGCTTCCATCTGTCACAACATTCATCAAAACAGTAGGATTTCAGGGCCAGATGCAGATGTAATCTGTATAATCTTGATCTGAGAACTGCATCTCAGCAACTCTTACTGACAGCTAGACTGTTCTATGGCTGGAAAAGTAGCAATAGAAAAAGAGAATCATCTTAATTTCTGCTCAGAAATCTCTTAAGTTTATTGGAAAACTGAAGCTAACACCTAGCCAAACACAGAATTTAAATTAATTTCAACTCTGTTCCTTCCTCCCTACTCTTTCAGTCAGAGACAAAAAGCATCAAACAAAGCAGTCATGTTATGGACCTAAAATAACATAGCACAACTTTTTACCAGAGATACGGCATGAAGGTAATTAAAAAACCTATACATATTCTGAAATTGAGATGCAAGTGGGTGCTGTTACTTGTTGACCAAGATCATTCTGTATTTATTTTGTTTTAAAAATTATTACAACTATTTCTGAGTTTTTTGTCAAAGACATTTTTATAAGTGTGCTCTTTGATCTGTTGGACAAAATATTAATAAAAAAAATGCATAATGCAATGCTCTGAAGGGTATCCCTAGAAGCTTTCTGATATTCATCAAAATTTGACTGTTATTCATGTAATAAACTTACTGTTTCATTTGATACAGAACCCTAAATATTGTTAGATATACCAGGTCTACTGATTCACCCATATACAATAGACTTGTTACTCCAAAAAGGAAATTACATACATTAGAAATGGCTGTTGATTAGTGTCCATGTTGTCTATTTCTGTTCATCTCATTATTACTGAGGTGTTAGAAAAGTGACTGTTCATTAAGTTACTCCATTGTTTTTGTACGTTCTAGAATTGGGCTGAATTTGGTTGCCTTTGATTATCCTCTTCATTTATATTGCTTTCATTATGTTCTTTTAAACTTAATTATTTTTCTTTAGTATTCAAAGAAGAACACTAATATTCTGCAGGTTGTGTTTAGTGGATTCTTTAGTGCCAGAGGATGGATTTCAACAGCTATTGCTTACTGACAATGAACCAAGTTGTCAAAATATTATATGAACCATTCTTTCCTTAGTAAGTCACTTGTTTTTAACTTACTTTTGGCCTTAGTCCTTCTTTAGTTTCACCCTTCAGTTCTCATGCTTTTCCTTTGCGCTTACCCTTAGATACATAGATTTATCACGTTCTTTAATTTTCAGATATTTAAAAGGGATACTAGTACAGCTATATTTGCTCTCTGCTTTGCTTTGTACCTGTTCTCAATGTCATGATAGTTTTTAGCTGTGCCTTTACTATTGCCTGCTTTAGAAATTTTGGAAAAAATACCTAACAGTAAAATTTCTAAGTTCTGAATTCCAATGCAGTACCAACTGGTATCTGGCCTTTTTCAAACAAGCATTCCTCAAGGTGCTGAGGATATGTTTCTACAACACAGTATCTGATTACACCTGTGACTGGAAATTTCAGCACAGACAAATGTTCATTTTCAGAAGAATGCAGCTTTAGGGTCAAGTCCTCCTCTTGTTACCCTGTAAGTAATATGAAATAGCATGAATAGAACAATGGGAAATGGATATACATTGGTATTTCTTCCTTGCAAACTGAGTCAGTTACTCTGATCTGCTACTCTGTTGTTAAACCAGAGCTATTTGGTGTAAATGCTTGCCACTTCTAATGGTTTCTTGCCCAAGACCTCCTCCTTTGTGTCTGACTAGTTTGATAATTGTGTTGTGGTGGGTGATCTACCTTGAGCCATGGACACCTCCAGTGTGGCTCTAGGCTAAATCTGCATTCTATTGACATTGTGAGGATGTGTATACATGAGCACTGCTGTGGAAGGAAAAACCATGGCTTCAACAGAAGATGGTGAGGAGACAGCTGCTGGGCCAATGCACTGAACTCACCAAAGGGACTAACAGTGGAGTACGTGGAAATATTCCTTCTTCCCTGTGAATCATTCCCAGACCTGCCTTTTCCCTTAGTTCTCTGAAATACCTCTTTTATTGTTTAGATGCTTGGGTGTAGGGCTTAGAGGACTTGTTGAATGTTGTTTCCATAGGCCAAAACTTTCTAAATGGTGACTTGCAAAGCTTTTTGATATATTTACAGTGCTCAAGTGAAATGATATTGTCTGATTACATATTTGGTTAAGTAAAACTTCATGCGATCCACAAAACTTTGTAAAATAATTAGTTAGATGGTAACCTTTTTATCTAAGATGAGATATTGACAGTGGTGTACTAGTACTATAGCATATAACCTTGCAGATAAAGTGCTTATTAAGCCTAAGGAACTGAGAAAATTTTGAATGAGATAATTGAAAGTAATGTAGCCTCATGCACACCTCCTCAATTACCATAGACTTGTGATGTACACTGAAGTGTAAGGTGTTTGATTAAAATTTAGGAAGATACATCAATAAGGAAAAGTATTTACCATGATCTGTGAAGGCTTCTTGGGGCCAAATTAAGTATTAACACAATTTGTTGTAATAAAATATATTTCCTTACAGTGGTATAAGTATCCTGGAATTAAGAATCAGCATAGCCTGACTGAAGTCAATATTTGTTCCCTGGCTCCAGCAGAACAATACCAATTTAATCCAGCAGAGAACCAGGACTGTTGTGTTTATGATATAAATCAATTGTAATGCGTGCTAAAAATTTTAGAGGTGGTTTTCAAATAAAGGATGGGCATACACAAACACATGGTCATGTAACGTGCATCACAGGCTAAATTTATGTTGCCTTTTAAAAAGTGGCACTTAAAAATATGTTGTAGGGGGCAGATCGGCTAGCTTTATTGCTTCTGGGCTGAAGCATCTATAAAATATGTGAAACATTAATAATTATTGGTCACTTACTGTTAAACCGGTCATGCTCAGGTATTTTAATCAAATGGATTAATTCAGGGCACTTCACTCTGCATATTGGTAGTACTGAAAGTTTTTTACAGGTAGAAAACCAGGACATATTCTTTAAGTGCACCTTTATAAATTTTGGCATAACAAAAAAATAAATAGTTTACAAATTATTACATAGTTCAAAACTTTCTTCACTTTCACACAGGCTAATATTTAAAACATTGACAAATTATTCACTGCTACTGAATATGTTTCATAATGGAGATGGTAATGGAATGCAATAATATGTTTTTTTTTCTTTTCTTCCAATTCTTTCATTCTGTTCAGAGGAATTTATCTCAATGTACCGTGCACAAAAATGCCTATTTTATTTGTTGTCTTTAAAAAAAATCTTAATGAAATTTGTAATGAAATCATGCCTGCTGTGTAAATATGCAATTTTAATGTAACCATACTTTTTTAAGTGTTATGTTTTAATTGTATTCTGTTTGGCAAATGTCAAATGGATATTTAGTTGGATGGGAAAAGGACAATGATGAAATAAATCCATTAATATAGTGAATTCCACACCCATAGGTAGGTGAATGTATACATGGATATTGGTGGATTTGTTAATGTTAACACACACACACATACAAATTATTAATATATGCATACAGTGTGAATCTGGCATGCCTGTAGGTGCACGGCTATCCAGCCGTCAGTGAGCTGATGACCTAAATTCTGACAGGTTGGCTTATGTCTGAAATTTGACATCATCTTGTTTATATGAAAAAATGAGAAAATCAGATCTTTTACTGTGCTATGCTGTTGTCTATCACATCAACTATGGTTTCTCAGACTCTGATGAGTATTTTCAAACAAAATTTAAAATCTCCCACCAGTTACTTTCTAAGCAGTGGCATAGTACATATGCAGAGAATCACACTTTCCAGGTGATGTTATGATCAGTTCATACCTTGTCTTTTCTTTATTCTTACTTTAACAAATTACTTGCATATGGCTCTCAGTTTTTTAGAAAACATGCTGCTTCATATGACTTATTTATCACAAGTGCTACACAGAATTTCTGAAGCTAGTTTTCTCACTTTTTCTAAATAAAGCACCAAGTAAAATCAACCAGAAAATCTGATGATGTAGATGCTTGTTTAAATAAAGTCCTTTGACTTTGTACTCAGGCAAAAGAGGAGTATGGACAACATAGATGTAATTGACTCTTTGGTGGTGGTACCTTTCAGGAGAGGGACCCAACATACAGGTGGAGGCATTTATTCCACTAACCACATTCCCAGAAATATTTGTGTCTATGTCTACAGGGTTTCAGAATATGTTCAGACTACTTCAACTGATCAAGTTACCACTGCTTATCAAATTATCTGTTGTAAATTGAGCCAAAGTAATTAACATATGTGTACCTTCCTTTCTGTAACTTATCATGCCTCTTTGTAAGTGAAATGAGATACTTTTTTTAAGTGATGCTAAGCACATTAACCATTTTGAAGTTTACAAATCATGACTAAGCTGATCAATTGGCAAATGATAACTTGTTAAACTGCAATAAATGTAGTGATTGCAATCATGTGAATGTACATTTAAAGTAATAAAATAGGAGTTAAGCTTAAGAAGTTAGGCAGAAACTGAACCAGCAAAGAATTTTTAAACAGTAAGGTAAAACTGACAAGCACAAGCATCTGGCATTAGCTTAGCAAATTACTTTGTCAGTTTAGCTGGAACAATTGTAAATACAAAAGCAAGTTAATCAGATTTAGTAATGATGGAAAGCTACATTCGGTTGCACTGTCAGTTTTTAGACTATAAATGCAGATACTAACAATAGCTATGCTCAGCTGTAGCTACACACCATGTTTGTTTAAGAAAACTTGTTTTTACTTGAATGCTTTGTGATTTAATTTACCAGTTACTTATACAAACAATAAAGAGAAGTTATGTTTCGTGGTTATGATATGAGAATTATTTTGGCTATGACAACATACGCAGGCATGCTCATTACCAGTTCCCAAGTCTGGAGGTAGCACTGCTAGAGCCTTTATTAGGATGAAGACTTTGAAGGCAGCAAACTTCTTCCAGTGCATCCTGGTTTGTATACAAAGGGACTTTTTTGTGTTCTCTGAATGTCAGGATTTATGTATTCCAGCAGAGGATGGATGAAAGACACTCTCACTGCATAGCACACTGTATCACATCCCAATAGGTAAGTCTAGATGCAGCTACTCCTTGTTTCATTGAAATAAATAAATTTTCTTTTAGCATTTACAAGAAGCTTAGGGCTTTTCTCAGTTGCTTACGCTTAGACAACTAGTGCTTTTTGAGATGCCTTATCATATGGGGTCCAGCTGCTACTTTACAGGTCCATGGTTCTCTTTGTAGGTCCTATATCACATCTGCAAGATCTGCGCAGACTTGGAAACCTAGACCTCTAAGTGACACTGAATGTGTTATGTGTGAGTAACTGAAATAAGCCCATAATATTTCCCATCAGAAATTAGTCAAAAAACCAACAACTTTCTCTTTAAACAGTTCAGGGAGATGGTTCAGGTCCTGACTGTAGATACATGACTATAGGTGCCTGTGTTGTCTGGGATGTCTAGCTCACACTATGGTCAAAATGGAAATCTAATTAAAGAAGCAATGAAGTCTGGAGAAATACACTGCTCACTCAAACAAAGACATCTAGATTTTGTCAACTGAAAAGCTGTCTGCATCATCTACTGTATTGATAGGTCTCTATTGAGTTGATATTTGTACATAGTTATCCAATATATGTCTTCAGTCTGTCATTGAGTCCTACTTAGCCTAGCCTAGGGTGCACAGGAAAAGATGCAGACAGAAAAAACAGGAAAGAGGAGTGGTTTTAATTTAAAGGTTCATTACACTACAACCTGTTTTCCTACTATAATTAATACGTTAACATTTCAGGAGTTTTGATTCAACAGAAGATTTGAATGGAACTTGCTATTGTTAATATTAGTAGAGTGTAAGATACTGAACAAATGTAGTGAATTTTTAGAGCTTTACCATTTCCCCCAGTCCATCTCAAAGACATTCCTTTTACTGCCAGATTTGTTCTGAATGTAACACACAAACTTCTGAGAGGGTAAAGTCAATCATTGAACAGAAGTTAGTCTCAGCCTTAACAGGCATCTCAGAACACTGATGACACAAGCAAACAAACAAAACCTGCTGTGTTGTATAATAAATGTGAATAAATACAATACTATAGCACATATAGTTTGATGGATTAGGGTTTTCATATTTTAAAAAGAAAATACAATGACATAATGTTTTAAAATTTACATCCACTTAATTTTAATTCATAGAAATAAATAATAATAATAAAAACCAGGAAAAAATCTTATTTGCTTTGTCATATTTGTTTATCCCTATGTATTTTAGTTTATTTTAACTCTATAATAGTGTCATTGTGTTTTGGTTTGGAATTTTGTGCAAAAAAAATTATATCCACAGATAAGTGTATAAAAATATGATTTATTTTAGTAAATATCATTCACATACAGCTGAAGAGTTTTGAAACATTTATATGTGTAAATGAACAGATTAAAAATGCAGGATAATATTACATATCCTTCTATTACAGACAGGATTAGAGTTTAAATCCTTTATACAGTGAAAACTTAATGTGCTGAATAAATTCCTCTACCTAAAATAGCAGCAAATCAATAACACACTGGATGTTTTTTTCCGGTAGCCTAAATATGTAAGTTGAACTATTTAGGAACATCAATATAATAGGAGGGAAAGGGAACCCCCTAGTGCATGAAGTAAGAATTAAACGTGGATGTTACCTGATGGTGTATCCCTCAAAGGTGCACAAGATGGTATACATGCTAGATTTAATAAAGAAATTTAATTACATATATATGTTTCTTACTTAAAAGATGAAGTTTAAAAATATTGGTTATTGGATCCAGCATGATCTCTAAAGTCATAAAAGTTATGTGGAGCATGATATCCTTTGTTACCATGAAAATATCTTAAATTAATCATATCTAGAAAGTCACTGGTGTGATATATTGCCTTGTGTGAGTACTCTGTTTCACTGAAAAAGGCATTAAAATTATCCCTTTGAGGAATTTCAAATATTGAGCAAATGCAGCATGAAATCTTTAGCTGTAAGATCCTGCTAATGAACACCTCTATATGTTTCTCATATTTGTTGATTATATGAGTCTTGAATGACTGTGAACTTAGCTGTGAACCCTTACCTTTGCATGTTCACCCTAGCCTGTTCTTACTTCAAATGTTTCCTTCATTCCTCACTTTCTTTGATTCTTTTAGTAATACTTTTCTGCTTTTCTTTGGTCTTCTTTCTGATAAACATTCAGAAGTACAGATGTACGAAAAACTTCCAGGTAATCACTTGTTAGAATCATTATCAAATTCAGACATGCCCTCACAAATGAATGGAGATTTCTAATTTGGTAGCTGACATATACTCATTTTGCATTCAGCACAGACAGCTGTCGAAGACACCACCAGACTCAAGCACTGAAGAACCATGCATCTTTATTAAATATTTTAGACTACTTTGTATTATTGTTTTACTCTATTTTTACACCGGGACTTTTTTGCTGATTTTAACTAAGTTATCCCTTGTTCCAACAAAGCTTGTGATACATAAATTAGCTTCTGTGTTTCTGTCTGGTTTAGATACACAGCAAAGGCAGATACAGCTCCATTCTGCTTTCCAAGGGTGCAGCTGAATTCTATTTGCTTTGTAGGTTGCTAACAGGATGTTTTAAAAGCTTTAGTGGTATAGTATATTTCACAACCTACCTCATTGTGTTGACTTTCAGATCATTTATAGACTCACATTTATTTGTTGTCAATGATCTCAAAGTCAGGATCAGTTTTGCTATTTGTAAAGCTGAGTGTAACTGAACTGGAAGCTATGCCAAAAATTAATGTATATCCTAACAAAGAAAAATATTAAAAGAAATACATTTCTTCAGAGATATTTACATTTTAATGTATATCAGCTTTTTTTAGATGGGTTCATCTTTAGCACGCTGTTTTTCTTCATTGATAGATACTGCACTGTTTTTCGATGTCTGAGTCTCTTTCTTCAGAGTTCTCTATTTCACCTCTACCTTCTTCAGACTTCTGCCACTTATACTCTCTCCCCTCAAACTTTTCAAACCCAGGAAGACTGAGAGCAAATATTGCTGCTGTCACATTTTAGTGTTGGGCCAGCTGAGAATAGTGCACCCCTCTCTCAATATCTTCATTCTGCCCTTTGGCTGCTCCCTGTCAAGGGACACACTGAGAAGGAGCTGAAATAAATAATTATACTCAGTCATCAGTTTGGGGAATAGAACTAGGAGGAAGTTTTAGAAATAGGTCTCCTGTCCACTCAGCAGTTAGTGAAAAGAACACCATACAGCAGAGAGCAGAGGTGAAATAGAGAGAAAAAATACTGAGGGCAGACAGCCAAGACAACCCAGTGGTGAAGGAGACCAGCCAGGGAGCTAGAGAATTTAAAGGAAAGCCTAAACATTCAGCCAGAAGCCATAAGTTAAGCAATTCTTTTGGGAAAGCTTGACTGTGGGATCTTAGCACTCATCAGGAGCCTGACAAGAAGGAAAGACAGACAGGTGTAGAACACTAAACCTCATAAGTCATTCTGTAACCACAGTCCAAAGAAAACAAAAACCTCATTAGTACTGGAAAGTTTGACTTTCACTGTGCTCACTTGACCACATTAAGTACTCATACCAAAAGTATCAAGCTGTACTGGTCAAATGTATTGCATAACCTCATTCTGTGTCAAGTCTCAATTGGTGTAAACTTTGAAAACTCCATTAACTCAAGTGAAATTATATTTATATAAGCCAGCTGAAATTCTAGCTCTCAAAATGCAAAATTAATTTATTTGTTTTATTACCTTTAAGCTGAGTGCTCATGGTGTAGCGACAGGAAAAAAGAATGTTGCAAGAACTCACTAATGCAAGCATATAATGTGGAAATATTGCATTTTTAGCATGCATAAACAATCATGTACAGAGTGCTTGGTTAATGTGCATTAGAGATTACTGAATCTGATTACTAAGGGTGCAAATTAATGGCTATTTCATAGCAACAGAATCTCTGGCCCTGAGAGTAGTTAAACACAACACTGAAAACTTTTAGATCCTATTGGCATGTATTTTCAATCTAAATCAATGTTTAACAACTGGAAAGAGTCGTATTAATATCACATAACCTCAGGGACTTGATTAATTTATCCAGTCATAGGTGTTTAAAGTCATTTAGGAGTCCTTTGCAAATCATCCTGGATTTAACCTGCCACTTCAGAAAGGCCTGGATCTCCTGTGGATCCTATGTTATATCTGCCATCCTCACACAAATGTCTCTGACTGCAACCTCTCAGATTGCAGTAGATGCCTATGTTTAGCTAACCAAATCAGGCTCCAGATGCCTAGGCTGCCAACGCCTACCTACATTTGAGCTAGTGATCTTCCACCTTCTTCATAGTCAGTAAAGAGAAATTTACTTTCCAGTATCAATGGTGAAATGTAAATGTCCTCTTCAAGCTGACTGCATTCAAGAAATGCCACTTTGTTCTCCACTGACAAAAGGAGTAAAAAGTAGCCATCTTAGATATGTATCTACATTTTACGTGGATATTGTCATCTAGTACCATGATGTTGCTCCTAGAAGAACCTGTCTTCCCCCTTCCCTGCTGTCTTTTTTGTTGTGGTAAAGAATATGCCACCCATAAAACCACTAGTATCAATACCAGCTACCACAGGCCCAACTACCCTAAAATAAAATGCCATTTTCTCCTTTTCTGTGGAACAACTGACCCTGTCAGATACCTATTATCTTTGTTTGCATGGTGCTAAGAAAGCCTTGGAGAAAAGAAAGCTTCAGGGAGACCTTATAGCAGCCTTCCAATACTTAAAGGGCCCTACAAGAATGTTGGAGAGGGACTTTTTACAAGAGCATGTAGTGATAAGAGAAGGGGTAATGGTTTTAAGCTTGAAAGAGCATAGATTTAGATGAGGTGTTAGAAATAAATTCTTTACTGTGAGGGTGGTGAGGCACTGGCACAGGTTGCCCAGAGAAGCTGTGGCTGCTCCATCCCTGGCAGTGCTCAAGGCCAGGCTGGATGGGGCTTTGAGCAACCTGGTCTGGTGGAAGGTGTCCCTGCCCATGGCAGGGGGTTGGAACTAGATGATATTTAAGGTTCTTTCCAACCCAAACCATTCAATGATTCTATGACTCTATGATTGAAATTGTTCAGTTCCATATAGGACGTGGCCTCAGTGGAAAAATATTTTGCTTTGTTTCTCATCACAGCTGAAAAGCATACTGATTGCCGTGGCCTTCTTTTGCAGAGAAATATAACCATTTTTTTCATAACAGGTCTTATTCAACTCATTGTTTAGTAAATTAGCTTTCTAAGGGACAGAGGGCCACAGCAACTTGAGCCATTTGCCAGAGAATACATCTGCTACTTATGTTAATAATTCCTTTAAATGAACATCTGCAAACCTCCTGAGACTATTGACCGATTGTGTCTTCCAACCTCTTAACACAGAGAAAATAAACACACACACACACCCCCACACCCAAGATAAACCTTGGAAGCATCAGCTTCTTTTCCTCAAGAAAATGAAGAAAGGATGAAACTGAAAGTGATTATACTTTTCAGCAACTTGTCTGTACACCAAAAAAATTTAAACTGTGACAGAATCCTGCTATTTAACATAATGGTAATACATAAACATGTATGTTTCTATGCGTATGCACATACACACACATAAATGTACCCACTAAATTCCATGTATAATAGCTAGTTTTTGGAGAGCTGTGCAATGGTGTATACATACAGACAAACAGATATCCTTTCATAATAGTAAAGCCAGAAGCTTTTCCCCCCCGCTTCTTAAAAAAAAGTTTAATTCAATGACATATGAAATAATGTAAAAGTTTGCCAAAACAAGAATCTTTACACATTTGTGTAGTGTATGAATTGCACAGTAAAAAAGTAAAAAGTTGTCTCCTATGTTTTTATTTACTATTACTACATGCAGATGAAAGCATAATAGGACTATTTTCAAAAATTAAAACAGAATGTGATTTTCTAATTTTCCATTTTTTGCTTAGTATAATATTTAATAAAATTTGTTGTAATTTTCAAGGTATTTAATTTACCAGTATATTAAATAATGACCATTGGTTCTGAAAAAATGTACTTGCTGCCAAACTATAAAATGCTGAGAGACAACAAATACCAAAACAGTAAAGAGAGTTAAGGCATCTAGGTTTTATTCTTAGCACCACAGTATACTACTGCTACATATACCACTGCACCATACCTATCAAATTATCTGAAGTCCTGAAGGAGCATTCCCTTCCTTATTGTAATGGTTTGGGCTGTCTCTTCATAACAACTTGCACATGCTGCTGTTTTGGATTTGTAACCAAAATACTGTTGATAACACAGGGATGTTTTTGTTATTGCTGAGCAGTACTTACACAGAGCTAAGGCCCTTTCTGCTTCTCACCCCACCCCACCAGTGAGTAGGCTGGAGGTGCACTAGAAGCTGGGAGGGGCCACAGCTGGAACAGCTGACCCCAACTGACCAAAAGGATATACCATACAATTTGACATCACACTCAGCTATAAAAGCTGGGGAAAGAAGGAAAGGGGGTTGTTCAGAGTTCTAGGATTTTTCTTCCCAAATAATAGCTACATGTGCTGAAGTCCTGATTTCCTGGAAATATCTGAATTACTGCCTGCTGTTGGGATGTAGTGAATGAATTCCTTATTTTGCTTTGCTTGTGTGCATAGCTTTTGCTTTACCTGTGTGCATAGCTTTTGCTTTACCTATCAAACTGTCTTAATCTCAACCCATGACTTTCCTCCTTTTTATCCTTCCAACCCTTTCCCATCCTGCTGTGGAGGAGTGAGGGGGCAGCTGTGTGGGGCTTAGGTGCCTACCAGGTTTAAACCACAACACCTATCAAGAGCAAGCATTGTTTAGCTATAAATTAGATTTTCTATACATATTAACTATAATGTTTTATCAGTAAAATTAAGTGGCAAGTATTATTTGAAATATTTCCTTCTCTACGCATTTTGCTGCTGATAAAATCTAATTTTGCATATTTAGAAATAAAATCCTAATAGACTGAGAGCCAATGAGGGAATTGGTTTCTTACAGAGCCGTTAAGCTTAGTGGGAAGGGCATTCTGGGGGCACTGCAGGTTGGAACACCCTCATATTGAGGAATCTACTGTATTAAAGAAAGTATGCCTTAGATGTGCTTTAAAATATGCAATTAAAAACATAATGCCTAGCTGTGCACATTTCAGTCTAGCCAGCCTGCCCCTCCAGAGGGTGTTTCAGGCTCTCAACACATCTATGAAGCCTGAATATAGGTATAAATGTCATACAAGATACTCTTAATGGCCTGCGGTGGACAGCCACATACTTGCACTGTTCTGTTTCAGAAAGCTTTAATTTGTTATGCAGTACTACATGAAGACTCCTCTACTCAAGTCAGACAGTTATCACAATAACCTTCAGGGGTTTTAGTGCTTTGACCAATATAATCTGTAATTACTAATTCCCAGTATATGAAAATGAAATATGAATATGGAAAATACTTCAGATAGCAATGAACAGACAGCATCTGCCACTCAACTGTGACTGCAGCACTTCCTACTAATGAAAGTGTCCAGTGATTTCAATAAAAAATCCTTAACTAAAAAGCACTACCAGTGTGCTTTTCCCCATTTTAGCAAATTCCAGGAAAATTTGCTATTTCTTCAGCACAGATGAAGTATAAAGTAATAGACCAACACCAGCAGTCAGGACTAGGTTTTAATTTTCTTGTAGCAGAAGAATAATTTTTATGACCCCACCTTCAGCCAAGCCTCCAGGGTTTGAAGCAAAAACTTAACATGCTAAAGGGGAGGGACTTTTAAGAGGATGTACCTTTTTGTAATTTATAATGAAAAAGCCCCACCCCAACAAAGCCATAAATCAGTTAAAATGTTTCTTCCTGTCAGAAACATGAAGTTTAAGTCTAGAATTCTGTGTATGAATTTGCTTTCCTGGCTGCACAGAAGCTCAGGTTCAATCAGGGAAGGGCTGTCATTTACACAACCACATATGCTAGGGATAAAGGCACTTCCTTGGCTAGGACGGATTTAGGTACAAATGCCCTTAGGCTTAGTAGGGTCTAAAATACGTCTTTCTCTAAGTACTCTATCTACTAAACTTACGAACAATGTACACTGCTCATATTTTCATTTGTGTCACTTATATTCTCATTTGAACTCATTGGAATCTGAAAGAATTAGATTTAGTCAGTCCTTGCCTCATTCAACAGCCTGTGGTCTCTCAGTGACACAAGCACCACAGCTCTGTCTGCTGGATCTCAACCACCTTAGCCACTTGGGAGTAAGCCTAGGTGTTTAACCGAGCAAAGGCAGAGGCCTTACTGGGTATGCAGAACTACAAACTTCAGGTGGTCTGGGAAGTTTTTGTCTACAACATCATATGTTTAGGCAAGGTCAGGCAGGTAGTTAAGCAACAGATTTCCTGATTGCTCACTTGGATGTAAGTACACCCATTTAATCACATGGAAATTTACACTCCCAAACCTAGTGCTGAATCAGATCCTCAGGGCTAATCTCATTAATAAGATTGCAATACCTGCATCGTCTTTGATTTCCATAGCTATTACAAAAGATTCATCAGCTGTGCTAACACATTCTGATCTTACTCTTATAAGGAAATCCTCATGAAAATTAATGAATGAGAATTTCATCAGTGTTAAAGAAACAGGCAAAGCCAAATGTTTTTCCATGAAATTTTTGTTTTCCATTTCAAATACTTTGCTAAACCTGAAACTTTCCCTAGCACAGAAAAGAATTTTAAAGTTTAAAGGCCTCAGTTTTACGTACAAATAATCAAAACTTAAATGTCAGAAACTAAAGATCAGAAGCTTAACAGTGAGAACTGAATATAACTTTAAGTATTTTCTAAATGAACAGCTTTCATTCTAATGTTTAAATGAGGTAGCGATATTCTAGAACACTATACGCAAGAACAGTGCTAAAGTCAGGAAAGTATAAACATTGAGGGATGACAGAGAAGGAGAAGAAGAGATTTTGGTTCCTGCTACAATAGACATTTTTATATTGTCAATGTTTTCTTTTTTTAAAAAAATATCTTAGTCTTACTAACATTTTACAAGTATGTTTTCCTTGTATATTTATTCAAATTAAAGCCCCACCCACACATAATCAACTCTCAATTAAAAAAAAAAAGTGACAACTCAGGTGGCTTTGGAATAAGAAATAGCCCAGTTTATCTTATTATTATATTAGAATAATGATAGCATTCATAATTTATAAACTAGGAATCCTCAAAATCATGAAAATATCTAAGAAATTCTGAAATTTAAACTAAATAAATGTTTATTTCATTTACTATGCACTGATACGTCCATTAGAGGGTGGGGCAGAAAAGGGAGAATGGATCGGATATTAAATTTTATTGCCATTTAATGAGCTATAACAAAAATATTTAATAGCACTATAAAACTGGCATAGATAATGACACTGAATTTACAGAAATCCACGACTATATTTATTTATTTATTTATACATAATTATTTAAAGAAATAGAGATCAGTTTCATGAAATCTGCGAAGTCAAAGTACCATGTGAAGAATTTCAAAAGTGGGTCCGGTTAAACTTATTCACTATTTGTGCCCACACACTTGTAATCTGATTTTCTAATGCCACACTGAGTGCAGCTTTTGAAAATCTTGAGTTACTCAAGTGCTTAAGCTTAGACTCCCTATAAAAAAAATTACCTGAATGACTGCATCTTTGAATGGGACCCCAGATATCTGCCTTTACTATCAGAAATCCATGCCTGAAGTTTGAACTTGCTGTCTGTACTATCTCTACAGTAACTGGAAGGAGACAATATCCTACACAGAAAGATTAATATCATCTGTCTTGAACATTTATCTAAAGAAGATACAAATTTCTCTGGAGAGATGCCTATTTCCACTGATAATTGGGGAATCAAGATGACTAACAGCCTAGACCTCTAATTTTTAGACACTTGACGCTAAGTGAAGTGCATGCATCCTACCTCAGGTGACTGCCTGGTTGAAAAATGCCTGATTTATGACACATATATGTCAAAATACTGACTTTGTAAAGCAAAGTTTGATTGCGAGTAATTCTTGTTCCTTGCTCTTAGTGAAGAAAAAGAAGTAATAATATTGCCATCAAATTGCAATTCTTAAGTTTGAAATGATTTCTCTCTGTACATTTCTGAATTATATAGAAGAATAAAAAAAAATCAACATTTATTGAAATCCTAGTTGTTTTAGTGTTTTAAAAAGTAGGATTGAAAAAAAGTAAAGCACAAAGTTAGATTTCCTGGCAAGCAGGATGAATTATTTCAGATGATGAGCACCCACCTGCTTTCATTGAGATTTAACTATTCAATACACCTTTACTCATTAATGTATTCTTGTAAGGATAAGGCCATTTAATTAGAAATAAACTCTAGGCTTAGGCTGCGGAAGATATGAAAGGCAAATTGGCATCTAAGTCTTGTTAGGATTGTTGGTATGCAGAAGTTAGGCATATTTGTGACAGACTGACCTTTGGAAATCTCTTGGTGTTAAATTAATTTCTCAGCTCTTACAGCTGTTAAACAAACAATTAGCAACTGAAACTGTTTGACATAAAAATTTTTACTTGCAGATTGCATGCTCTTGTGAACTGCTCTAAGTTTTCTACATTTGCGTAGTTTTGCTGCAGAAATCATCATTCTTGTTGCTTGGGAACCAACTGTTCTGAATGAGCAATTAAGCTTTTAAGTAAAATGGAATAAGATGTTGAAGTATTCTCTTGCTCTCTTCTATTTTTCTTTTTCTTTATGCTTTTTTTCCCCACTTCTTATCCCGCCATGAGAAAGTGACCAGTTCTTTACAACAAGAAAATCGATGAAAAACAGGGGGCAGATAAATCTAGTCAAAGTTAATCTCATCTAATCAAGTCCTGTTCACTTTCTCTAAACAAAGGCTTCAGTCACATCAAGAAGCCTGAAGGGAGTCTGAGCATGAGAATGATGATTCACAACACTTTTCCATTTGAAAATTCATTTTAAGAAACTTTCATGTACTTTTCTTGTATAATGAGAAAAGGGACTGTATTTAAAGTTCTGTTTTGGATGAAAATGGAAATAGTGGGGTTGTTTAGTTTATTTGGTACAATTTGCATGATCTCCCTTATCTGATTGTTTGAGATATTTTTTAATTTTTTTTTTTTCCTTTTTTAAGGAAAATCTATCTTTTGGTGGCATTTATTCTAGTTTATCATGTAATTTAAGAATTTTGTTTTAGGGTTAACTTGTAAAGTATTCTGAGCTCCTTTTATTTGTTCCAAACAATACAGTCGCAAATGCAGAATTAGGACTCCTCCAGCCATAGCTCATTTATTTTCCAGGGACTCTCACAGCCTCCAGGCTAAACATCTGTGGAGACTACACCCTATTCTAAGGAGTTACTTCCCCTTCAGAACCAGCCATGTAATGTTGAATTGACATGATACTCTACAGCCTTTGAAGCATGTACCATTGCCAGAAGTGAAATCAGAACTCCACGCAACACAGTGTGTACTTCAGAGTGTCTTGCAAGTGTGGTTTATATGGACACTGCAGAAGGGTAGCTTGTGTTGATGTAATATATATAAACCTCCCTAAAATGTTGACACATGGTTATTGCAGTGAATATTACAACATGTTTCTTGGATATGCTATTCTAAATAGTTGAAACATTAAAAAATCTATTAATGTAAATGAGATTCTAAGTAATGAACATTTCTGAAAAAAATCAGCATCCCCAATTCCTTAGTGCCTGTCCATTTCTTACATTTAATTTTGAAAAACTAAACTGATTTAGGTTTTTATTGTTATTATTGTACACATTCTATATGTAACCCTTTTGATTAGTGGGATTAAATAATTTATGGTGTTTAAAGTAACCAGCAAAATAAGTATCAATCTCTTCATGCACAGCACCACAGTGCTATCTCTGAATATAATGATACACACTACAACTTCAAATGACCTTCCAAAACTAGAAAGAAACATGACATGAGCAAATATTTAATATATATGATTTCCCATGACTCAGAATATTGAAATATTATTTGTATTGCTGAATGTGGTGAAAAATATAACATCTGAAAGAAAGGACTCCTTTGTTATTAAAAATCTATGATCCAGAGACCTCTAAAAACATGTTAGAGCCAGTTAATCACAAAGCAGAACAACTGATTTAATGTAGAATTTACGGAAATATGTGAAGCTGAAAAAGTGGTAAAGATAAATGCAGGAAAAAAATAATGAAGTGGTAGGACAAGACAGCTGTTCAATCACATATATCTATTCCACATTTTTATCAGTCAACTGACAGAGAGAATCAGAGTTTCTCTGGTACCCTAACCAACTTCAGAAGGTACTAATTAAAGGGTTAGAACAGGGAGCAGCAGGCAGGAAGAGCTAGCAGTAATTAATGAAGTAGAGTGAAGAGGAGTAACTGAGAAAATGATAGAAGAAAAAAACAAATAAGAAGGATTCCGTAACTGGATAGTGTAACAATGGGAAGGAAACTTTACTTGAGTGGTATGTGCAGACAAAGGAGCTGTAAAAGAACTCCTGTAACCCTGATTTTCCTCTTTTAATACAGACATTTCCTTACACACAATTAAAGTAGATTTGGAGGATTAAGAAATAAATGTCTCAGAGCTTGTGGGAGTAAAGTTGTTAGATCTAGTGTTTTGGCCACATTCCAGTTTGGATATTGCTCCAGTTTTTTAAAGCTTCATATGGTAACTCTCTGCACTTCCTGTCCTAAACTGCCAAGTAGCCTTGCTTTACCTTGTCAAACAGCTGCTTATTCTTAAGTAGTTTGTGAGTCTTTGGTCTGAAAGATGGTATATCCAAGTCTGGATCAAATATATGGCTTGGAGTTGCCAAAAGGAAGTTTTACATGGCAAAAGTCATAAAGGTAAAGCCTTCCCAGGGTTCGTGCTGCAACAGGTGTGTGAAGGGCAGGGAAAGGAATATATTTAATGCATTTGAGATTCTGGCAGCAGGACTTCTGTTTTGGTTCTCATTGGACTATATGAACTTCTCTTTGGGACAAGGCAAGGGATTTGAAGTGCTTTTGATAAGTCCAAGAGGGGGCATTTGCATAAGTTGTGTTGTGAGAGTAGTTTTTGGTACAGGTACTTTCATCCACTCAACAGCATAAAAATTCTGAGTTTACACATTTGAATCAAGCAAACAAACAAACAAAAAAAATCAGTGCTGAGTCAGAACTCTGACCTCCTTAAGTCTTTTCCTGGGCAGAGAACGGGGTAATGAATTGTGTTATCATCTTTACAATTGTCATTAATGAGAGATTAATCTTTCCCTTTGGAAATAAGACCTGCTGGATGTCATTAGGCAAAGTTGATAGACTCGCTTGCCAGGACAAATTTCTTCTGGCTATACTTGCACAAGCACAGACAGACATCTTGACTTCTGTGACTGCTTGGCCAGTGCAATAAATATAGTTATGATCTTGGTACCTAAAAGGGAGGAAAGTGAGCCATAAAATAATTACCTCCTTTCTGTTTGTGCCCATGGCCCTTTTATAGTTTATTTCCTATCTGTATTTAGCACAGTTTCCACTATAATGGTTTTCAGACTCATTATTCTTTTTCTGGGCTTTATTTGCCTTCACTTTTTCAAAGAACTGAAAAAAATACCATCCTACCAAGAATGCTGTTATAAGCTCTTCTTTCATTGTAACTTTTGTTCTTGCCTAACAGATTTTCTTTGGTTTCATTCCTCCTAAGGTTGATGAGTGTTATAATGGATAGTTCTGAGGGTTACTGGGTGAAGGTAAAGTTCAGGCAGGTTGCCTTCTGAATGACCCTCGTTGACAGTTGTAAATGGGGCAAACAGTTCTAATAAGGAGTTCAGCCTTACAATGGCCCACTTCACCATTTGGGGAAGCTGGGGAGGGAGGAATGGTCTTTATTAGCTGAAGAGATTGTGCTACTAAGCAGCTTGCAGTTCACATGCTAATGGTTAATTTTAATAGACGGGTTGTGACATTATTCTGAAAGAAGTTAAAATAACATTTTCACAGCCTGAGGTAATGTAAGTCTTGCTGTAATAAAACACCCCATCGATACAATATCAGGAGAAAAACTTTTACATGATAGCAATGGATATACAAAAATAAGAGAATTCATTCTCATGTTTTGCAGCTTGTATTTATTAGAGGTACTCTAAGATATTGTAGGAGGTTTTGTAATACTAATGGTACATAATTCCACGGACAAGGTTTATTTAATGTTTTAGAGGCATTAGAATACCATTTTTCCCTCGACATGTGGCTGCAGGAAGACATGCAAATACTAGCACCGTCAAAGTCACTGTAAGTGCATATTTTCTTTTTGCAATTTTTTTTTAATAAGTTTTTAAGATGAAAGGGACTATTCACACCTGATTTTCTTAAACTGGATGGAAGAGTGAGATTCTTTGAAACTGCATGAAAATATTGAAGTAACAGTGCTGATGTCAGCCTCACTGGGATTTTAGCAATTCCATGTGTGGATTGTTTCTAGTGATGAAAGTACGATACCAGGACCTATGTGATATGAAAAAGACATACAGGGGAACCATGGATGGAAATGAAATTGCACTTTTAACATTTTAGTAGGAAGAATCCCAAAGGGATTTTTTTTTCCCCCAAATCTAATTCAGTCTTTGACAATAGATATAAATATAGTCTTATAAGAACACAATTATTTTACGGCCTCATTTTATGGCAGAGGTAGGGTTGTTTGGATGTCCTAAATGATTCTTTTGATGCCTACATATATTTGAATTTATTTTAAATGATTTTATAAAAGGTACCATATCACTGTAGTTATTTAATCCTGAACATGACTTCAGTTTAGTCTAGCTTTTGTCTGCAACCATTGCACAGTGATTGCCTTGGCAATGTACACAATCTACCTGCAGAGACTACTGTAAACACATTCAAATTATCAAAATTGGGTCAGAATAGCAATGTTTAGCATATTTTGGTATATGAATTCATAAGTAATATAAGAATGCTTGTGGGAGCTGTGTAATTACCTGTTCCACTACCAGAAGAGTGCATCATTATTATCTGTACTGATGTGAACAGGAGTGCACAGGCAATATAGTTAAGAAACACATGCTATTTTTGTGATCTAAGTTACCAAGGAGGTGATGCATGCCAGTCATCAAGGAACAATTGCCATGACTTGTTTCCTCAGCCAACTGCATGCTGTTTGGCAAGTTCACAGGGGAGAATTACACAGGTTATATATAGTGGAATGTCTGAACAGCTGCTGTAGTAAGAGCAGTCGACAGGTTTGTCAGCTTTTAGAGTAATTAACCCAGCAGGAAATTCATTCCCAGGTGGCTACCGGAAAGAATCAAGTTTGGTGAGGCAATGACAGGTGAGAAAATGAGAGTGGAGATGTGTACAAACATACCTTTCTTTTTATACAAGAACAAATGCTTTCCTGAAATTTATGGGGTTGAAACATAAGAAAAGAATTTTTGGTTCAGTCCATTTGTCCACCCAGACCCAACGGCTGTCTCCAGCACTGGTCATAAACAGGTACTCAGCAAAGAGGATGGACAGGACAGACACATGGCTTCCTAATATGTTCTCAGATTCAAAATTATTTCAGCTTAGGGAATTTCTGGAGTCCCATGTGGCTTCTCTCCTTAATCGCCTCCATTGCACAACTCTTCCAGGTGGCCATCCAAGTTTCTCATGAACTTTGTGAAGTTTTTGAAACTGCAATGTCCTTGGCAAGGAATTCCACAGATTTTCTGCCTGCTGCATGAAAAAACACTTCAATTTCTTTGCTCTGAGCTTGCACCCTACTGGTCTTTCCTAATGGTCTCTTCTTTTACTGGGAGAGATGAGGAACTGTCAGCTCATGTCCCTTCTCTTCCTCATACTCATAGGTATGTATAGCACTCATATCTCCCTTTTCCCAAGCTGTGTCTTTCCCATGCTGAAGTATCCTAGCCTATTAGAATATTCCACACACAGAAGTAATTTCATACTCTTTTTCATTTGCTTTGTCTTTCTTTGAAGCTAGTTACCAAATCAAATTGCATTTGATTGGATAAGTGGAGTGATCATAATCTAATCTTTGCTCACTTTATGTAAACTAGTTCATATAAGCTATAGTAATAGATGAACCAAGAAACAAAGACATGCTGGGTGATCTCTTTGGTGATTAGTATAGAGAAGCCCAAGCAAATAAATTAATCTAAATGCCTAAATGTAATCCCTTGCTATTAATTCAGTCCAAGTCAATACACTGTAGAGGACCTGCTTTTTCATAGCACCACAGTGATGTGTTAGCAATACCTTAATTATTCAGATGGCTAAGTGCAGGAGAAGGACTAAAAAGTATACAGGAACTTGTTTCGCAAGGAAGATACCAAAAATTGAAGTGAACCAGAACCAGAGGCACTCACCTGTCAAATCATGAACAAGTATGGTTAACCAAACCAAGAGTTTTATATTTTTCTTCAAGTAAGCGCCTCATCCAGCTATGGTTACCACCTTGTACAGGAAACTGGAAAACAGGAATCGTTAGAGATGATTCAGGAATGAAAGCAACTTATTGCAAGTTGGAACCAGGAGGAGTAATACAGGGGAAATATGGATTCAACTGGGCATGCAAGTCAGGGACAAGTTGGAGAGAATTTCAAAGAATTGCCCACATTGGTTTAATGAACTAGTTAGTAACTAGTCTCAAGACAATTACACCTTTTATTCCCAGTAGAACTTTTAAAGCAACTTCTACATCTCAAACAAAAGAGAATATGGTATGTTCCATGGTCACACCCATAGAGATGGCAACCATGGAGAGAAAATTAGGCATCCAAAGGGCTATGTTTAATAATTTTTAATACAGGCCAAGTTAAAGTGCTTTCAGAGTTCATAAAAAAATCCTAATGGAAAAGCAAAACCTTGACAGATATACTAAAACCAACTACCACATTGTTCATTTTTATACTATTTGCATGCATTCTTCTTATTTAAATATAAATATACATACAAGTAATATAAGGGAATTATTAATATATTATTAGTGAATATTTCATGCTTCAGGCAAGTGCTACAAATCAGCTATAAGTAACAGTATTAGTTTGACCATTAGGGTACGTTGGCTTTGACCTCTGACTTTTTTCAAGATTTCATTGAAATAGTCTTTAAAGAATAGCTTTCTCCCTTATATTTTGAATAAGTTCTTTCCTATTATACTTAACTTATTTTTATTACACAAACTAAAACTATACACATTTTTTGAGTGGAAGTTATAGATGAAAAGTCTTCCTTGATTTCAATGTCCTTTCATACTTAATTTCAATTTCAGTAAAACCAATATACCTCTGGATCAAATACCAAAATGTTGCAGTGCTAGCAAAACTAGCCAGATGCAACAAGGCTTTTTTTACCATCCCATACCAGGTTAACTTCAATAAGTAGTTCCCGTGCCTTGCCCTGGCATGGCCACCAATCCCCCACAAGGTTTCAAAGGTTCATCTACTGTCCATACTGTTTCCTCATCCTCTTCAGACCAGTTCACCCTGCTTCTTGCCTCTGCTGCATTGGGGTTTTCCTTCTCCAGCTCCTCTTCCAGCCAGCCTCTCCTCATCCAGCTCCCTTCTTCTCTAAGTTTCTCCCAGGGCTTCCCCTATATCTGGGGTGCTCTCTTTCTCCTCCCTCTGTTTCTTCCAGATCTCTCTTCACCCAGTGCTCCTCTTCATACAATCCTTCTCTTCCATACCCTTTAGAGCTATTTAATAACTTAGCAGGAACCAGCCACAGCTGCACATTGTCCACATCAGTGAGCCCTCCACACCTGAAGCCAGCCCACAGCTGTATATTATCAATTTTAATTAACCTGCCTTCATTTCTCTACAATTCCTCTACACTTCCTCTACGCTAAAATGCAATGGTCATTGCAGATTGATTTTATAGCAATCATTAAATAGCATTTCTTGAGTGGTTAGTATTGGCTCATGCAGAGGAAGTATCATCAATAAAGCAAAATTTCAGGTACCAGAACCAGTGATTATTTTGTGACTTAACATTTAAGCTATTGTTTATTTATGGGTTGTTTTTGTTGATGATACTGTGTAGAGAAATGAAGGTAGTGTGTTGATTAGCATTGATAACATGCAGCTGTGGTGTTGCCTTAGCGGCAGTGGGTTGATTGACATGGATGATGTACAGGTGTAGCTTGTTCCCACTATGTGGTTAAATAGCCCTGAGGATTGTGGGAGTGTGGTCTTAGGTGGGGAGTGGCAGTGTGGTTTGGGCTCTGGAGGAAGGAGATACAGTATAGGCAGTAGAATCTGACCAATGGTAAAGTCTTGTTTCAGCCTACTAGTTTGATTGTGCTGCAACAATACTGTTATTAATTTTTAATAGTTCAAGGCTGTGTGGCTATTGTTAGGTGCCTGCAAATATATTTACACTATCAAATATGCATAAGCATTATTGCAAGAATAATTTATGAAAAATACAGATGTGTTTATATTCCACTTGGAATACTGAAAAGGCAGTACTACCCACTGTAGGAGAAGATTAAGTTTGAGACCATCTAAGGAATTTGTGTACAAGTCCATGGGACCTGATGAGATACATCTGAGGGTTCTGGGGGAACTGGTAGATGAAGTTGCTAAGCTACTGTCCATCATATTTTAAAAGCTGTGGCGAACTGATGAAGTTTCCAGTGGCTGGAAAAGGGGAATTACAACCCCCATTTTTAAAAAGCAAAATAAAGAATACCTGGGAAACTACAATCCAGACAGTCTCACCTCTGTGCCTGGCAAGATCATAGAGCAGCTTCTCCTGGAAACTATGCTAAGGCACATGGAAAACAGAAGGTTGACTGGTGACAGCCAACATGGCTTCACTAAGGGCAGATTGTGCCTGATGAATTTGGTGGCCTTCTATGACAGAGTTACCACTCCAGTGGATAAGGTAAGGCCAGCTGCTGGACTTATGCAAAGCATTTGTCCTGCATGACATCCTTGTCTCTAAACTGCAGAGACCTGAATTTGATGGGTAGACCACTTAGTGGATAAGAAATTGGCTGGATGGTCCTACTCAGAGTTGCACTCAACAGTTCAGTGTTCAAGTGGAGACCAGTGACGAGTGGTGTCCTTCAGGGGTCTGTATTGGGACCAGTATTATTTAATGTCTTTGTTAGAGACATGGACAGCAGGACTGGGTGCACCCTCAGCAAGCTTGGGGATAGCACCAAGCTGAATGGCGTGGTTGATACTCTAGAGGGAAGGAGTGCCATCCAGAGGGACCTTGAGAGGTGGGTCTGTAAGAACCTCATGAAGTTCAACAAGGACAGCTGCAAGGTCCTGCACCTGGTTTGGGGCAATCCCAAACACAGATAGAGATTGGGCAATAAGTAGATTGAGAGCAGCCCTGCAGAACAGGACTTGGTGTATTTGTGGATGAAAAATGGAATATGAGCCAGCTGTGTGCACTAGCATTCCAGAAAGCTAATCATATCATGTGCTGTATCTGAAGACATGTGGCCAGCAGGTCGAGGGAGGTGGTTCTCTTCCTCTATTCCACCCTTGTGAGAACCCACCTGGAGTACTGTGTTTAGTTCTGGGGCCCCCAGCATAAGAACGACATGGACCTGCTTAAGTGAGTCCAGAGGAGGGCCACAAAGATGATCAGGGGGCTGGAGCACCTCCCCTATGAGGACAGGCTGAGAGAGTTGAGGTTGTTTGGCCTCGAGAAGAGAAGGGTCTGGGGAGACCTGATAGAAATCTTCCAGTACTCAGAGTGGGCCTACAGGAAAGATGGGCAAGGACTCTTTATCAGGGAGGGTAGTGACAGGATAAGGGGTAGTGGGTTTTAACTGAAGAAAGGTACATTCAGATTAGATATTAAGAAGAAATTCTTTACTGTAAGGGTGGTGAGACACTGGAAGTTGTGGATGCCCCATCCTTGGAAGTGTTCAAGGCTAAGTTGGACGAGGCTTTGAGCAACTTGATCTAGTGGAAGGTGTCCCCCCATGGCAGGCAGTTTGGAACTGGATAATCATTAAGGTCCCTTCCAACCCAAACCATTCTTCTGTGCTTCTTTGATTTATCATTCAAGAAAATGACTACTGATCACCAAATACTTAAATGATATGACCTTGCCAAACAGTCTGCAGTGAATGTTTCATATCCATTTACCAACCATTGTTTATGTTGATCTATATGAAATGCTATTTTACATGAAACACGTATTTTACAAATGATCAGGTTAAAGGAATAAAATACATAAGGTCAGTCAAAGCTATATGTTGTTATACTAAGGAATGCACAAGTTAAAACATTATTTGGAGGTAAGGACTATTCGCAGTCAGTTTGTAAGTTTCACCCATTTTACATTTTAGTTTGGGCCTCATGATGCTCTGTTAGTTAAAAAAAAAAAACAAACCAACTCAGTTTTTATCAAAGAATGCAGTGCGGCATGTGTAGAAGGTAAAGACGAGACTGGAATAGGTGGAATCACTTTGCTGTAATCATGGTTCAAAATAGATTGATTTCTGAGAAAACTGATTTCAAGTTCTTCTCAGATAGATTTTCCTTACACATTAGACAAAAGTCTAAAACAAGACGGGATATGGTTACTGCAATACTGAATATTGCAAAACCTAACTTTCTGGTTCCTGTCCCATAGCCACATCCGTATTTTAAAATAAGTGCATAAGCTGCTTTTACAATGTAGAGGCAGAATTAGATGCCTCAGAAACAGATCCAAGACAACCAGCATGCTAGAAAAACATTTTTGAGACACAGGCTTCAGGCAGCAGCATTAAACTACATGCTTTAAAGACTGTTAGGCAACTTCCTTTCATACAAATGATTCCTTTATATTTTTGTATTGTGCCATCAGCAATACCATAAAGACGTTTAACTGCATTATGCCATGAAAATTCTATGTATCAAATCAGAAATAAATACACTAGCCAATTTTTAAATAAAGAGAAAAATATATATGACCCTTAGCTAATTATTTGTAGAAATTGGCACATCCCTATGAGTCTTGAAGTATTTACAACAAGAAAATAGGCATACTGAATGAAATGCAATATTTTCTTCTGTGTCTGTAGTCAATTCTAATACACATTACTAGATATCCAGTACAGAAATGAAGCAGAAAGGCTTATAAGACTCTGTATCATTCTGCTGGCCTGGCATTCCTGGCAGAAAAGATATGAAATGTGATTAAATTCTGTGCATGAAAAGTACTTTAGGACCCTGGAGCCCTGATTTATTACATTCTTTGAGGATCTTTGTTTTCTTACTAATTTTTCCATTAGCTGCTCAGCAGCTTTTGGAGACACTTTCTCATGCTATGGGTGTACTGATTGCCACTTTACATGAAAAAGATCCTCTTTTTTTGTTGCCACCTTATCCTGTTGTGCTAAGCAATCTTTAGCAAGCTGTATTTCATTTCTGTTTATGTTGTGTCATATTTTACTCTCACTTCATTCTCCTTTTACATATCTAATATTTGTTTATTTAATAAACTTGAAGTTGTCAGTACTTGTACCTCAGACACTCAAAAACTGAATTCAAAGAATTATTGGACTTGCAGGGTTTTTTTTCAGGGCATAATACAGGAGTCTGTTTCTTTAAAAATAGCTCCACTCCAACTCCCTTAGCTTATTTAATGCTAAGGAATCTGGAAGATGCAATCTCTGAGGGTAAACTGGGTGGAGATGCTTGGTGAGAGTTAAAAAAAAAAATCCTAAAGATACTGCTTTGAAAGGAAAAAGAGACCAAATAATGATCAATAGGAAAAGCTGACAACTGACTGCAACAGAGCTAGAAAATTTCTACAAGAGTTAAGTTGCTTGTTGCTTTGCTTGCATGCTCTTTGACAGAGGTTTAGGTGAATCTGGGGAGAAAGTTTCTAGGAAGAATACCCTAGGCAATAATGTAATTTGGAAGACTGAGAGTATGTCATCTGCAATAAAAAACCACAAATATCCAGAGAGGACTTACTGACTAGGATGATTTTGAGAAAACCTTTGGAATCCCAGTATGAAGAACATTCTGAATTCTGCACAGAAATAAAAAATATTATTGAACATTTACCTCAGGGGACAATCTGTCAGGAGAAAACACTGAGCCTGAGGAGATGCTGCTGAGCAGGATTCTTGATTTAGAGCATAAGAGTAGGATGACCTTATGTGTTTTAACTAAGCTTCTCTTTTTGATGAAAGGGAAAATTGTTTAAATCAGACAAAATTACTTGAATGTAAAAGCACCTAAAGAATATATGTGAAATCACTGAAACAGGCAACTATTAAAGAGGAGTAATTTTAAATAAATCTTGTCTGAGGATACAATTCTGTACATGATGTCCAACTGCCTTAGCTAGATGTGTCAGTAGTTGTCAGAAGTTTAGTGTCACTTGGTCCATGTTGTTGATGCTGTGGGGTTATTTTAAAGAATAAATTAAAGTCATGTATATATAGCACTCTTTTTCAACATATAGAGAAATTTCAAAAGATTAAGGTTTTTCCCTAGTTGTAGACAGCAAAAAAGCTAAGCTTTTCTTAGATGCAGTTAGAATTTCAAATTTGTACTTAACATAGACCCAGATGGCCAACCATATGGCTAGAACATTTGAACATACACTAACTTAAAAACCACAAAACGGAGCCTCTATGGATGTGGCATGTGTGGTCTCAAGTTCAGTGCTATGCGCCAGGACTCTGTACATACTTGGGTATCCTCTAAGAACAATACACAAAGCATCCATGTTCAGTAGGGATCACTGAAAATTAATCATTTAAAATCTAGGAAAATACAATTATTTCTCATCTAGCCATCCTATTGTGCTCTGACAGACATGAGGACAAACCACATTCTGCAGTGCATTAAACACAACATAACCAGCCAACCTGCTGTGTTTAGCGTTGTTGTGTCCTCATCTCGAGTGCAGTTTTGAGCCCCACAATTTAAAATGGATTTTAAGTTACTTGAATGCATCCAGAGGAGAACAACAAAGCTGGTGAAAGGCTGGAAGGAATGTCTTGTAAGGAGCAGTTGAGGACACCACTTTTTTGTAGTTTGGAAAGAAGTAGACTGAGGGGTAACCTCAGTGCTCTCCACAGCATCCAGGGTAGGGGAAGTGGAGAGGGAGGTGCTGTTCTCCTGGTATTGAGTGATGGGACATGTGGGAATACTTCAAAGCTACATCAATAGAGGTTCAGACTTGGCCTTAGGAAACGTTTTTTTCCTACAGGGTGGTCGAACACAGGAACAAGCTTCCTAGAGAGCTGGTCAATGCCCCAAACCTGTCAGCGTTTAAGAAGTATTTGGACAATACCCTTAATAATACACTTTAACTTTTGATCAGGCCTGAAGTGGTCAAGTAGTTGGACTAGATGACCGTTGTACGTACCTTCCAACTGAAATCTGTTCTGTTCTGGTTTGTTCTATTCTATTCCATTCTATTCTGTTTATACTGTTTGAGGATTTGTTACAAGATTTCCATTTAATTTGGCTCCATAAACATGATCACAAGTGTCCTTTAAAGAATTAAGCATGCTTCACTCTTTTGTTTATGAAAGAAATAAGATGTATGAGAGAGACACAGTTTATTTTAAGACTTGTAATTACAGAGCTTTTCAAGAAGTATAGAAACTGTGCATCCTGTGCCTTTTCTGGCATAGAGGGTTTCAAACCTGTGGTTTCCATGTATGCCCCAGTATACCATCTGATACATACACATACAGTCTGTTGACACAGATGATGGCAAACATGAAACTGAAGGCACAGGAAAGACATTTTTTTGATACAGCTTAACAAATTGGGCATAATATTTGGCTTGTGTGTCTATTGACTTCCAGGGTGGAAGTGGCTAAAGTCCACTCAGCTTAAGCATGGGAAGAGTGAAGTAACATCTTTTTAGGTATACTTATAGATAGGTACAAACCCAATCTCTCTAATACTCTGAGACCACGTGGATCTTGAACTCCTTTGTGAATGGTCAAGGCCTCATATTGAAATCTTCTCAGGAGACTTGTCTTTCTGCCCTTCTCACTTGCAGTTGTTGGAGGGACAAGTGTGATTAAATTGATGCTGAGGATTGTTTTTAACACAATTCCCTGCTTTCTGTATAATGAAGATTCCCACCCTTTCCATAGTAGCTTGATCTCATGGTCTTCATTTTTGGTTACATGTCTATGAAGAGAAACTGTTCTTTCATTTTGTGAGTGGGCCAGTCTTCTGTGTTAGACACTTAAAGCAGATTTAATAGGTTGGCCCCAAAAGAGTATTATATAATGATTTGCTTAATTTGTCTGCCTAGACATTACTTGGATTAGACAGAGTCTTAGCATGGTTAAGGATAGCATGCATCTCAGTGTGGTGAGAGTTGCATGTCCAAGATGAATTAATTTCAGGTTTCTGTTGAGTTTTAGGTAACTGTTGGACAGAAATGAAACATTTTGAGTTTTGTTTTT
The DNA here is from genome assembly GCF_017639655.2 of Falco naumanni. Lineage (NCBI taxonomy): Eukaryota > Metazoa > Chordata > Aves > Falconiformes > Falconidae > Falco > Falco naumanni. The sequence goes on from NC_054055.1 coordinate 48,976,079, forward strand.
AAGCCTTTCTCACTGTAGGATCTGAATCTGGTGCACTTGTTTATTCTGCTGTCTTGTCCATATTTTATTTCACCTTGATAATATCTTCTGCCTGATAAATGACCAGTAAAAAAACATGTATATGTTTTTGATAAGGCAAAGAAAAAAGTATTGCACTCCAAAATGAAATTAATTGGTTACTGTGAAACAATAAAGAAGGTCCTTAGAAATGCACACTAGCCTGATTCTACAAGCGCTTAATTAGATTTGTGAATGCACATAGAGTTAACTGCTCTTGTATACCAGTCCAGGATACGTAAGAGTATAACTTTGCTTAATGTGCAGGGAGGAAGAATTCTGTAACAACCTTTCTTAAAACAGAGAACGGGGTAGGAAGAAGATGCAGAAACAACATCAGTCTCACAAAAAATATTCACCCCAGTAATCTGGGACAGGTAAAGAACAGTAGAGTCCTACAGCAGGATTTCCCTGTCTTATGTAGTAACTCAACAAGAATTAGATGCTTCTGGTGGGAAGAAACCTACAGAAGCCCAGGTGCAAGAAAAGATCTACAGAAACTTTCATCCCTGCAGCAGAAAGTTCAAAAAGCTTGAAAACAGGCAGTCTTTTCTCAACTTCAGTGTCTGCCTTTTAAATTATTCTCGAAAAACAGACCTATGCTCCAAATAAATTAGAAGGATTCAATAAGGATTTAGAGTAAGTTAAAATACGAAGTTAACTATGTGATCTCAGCCACCTTAAGCAGACTTGGTAACTACATGTTTTTCATATCTACTGAAGCTTGGAGGTGAAGTCTCAGTAATGATTTATACCCCAGAGTACAAATTAGAATATTAAAAATACTTATTAATGAATAAAGAAAGCATAACAAAATTGCAATTACAGTAACATTGTCCATTTAAAAAAAATACATTCTATAGGGTATGGCAACAGTTCCTTATAGAGAACATCTGTTCTCAGGTTTCATGGTACTAAATGCTCTAATTTAAAAGTCCTACGTCTTCTAGCATTCTCAACCAGTAAATTGATCCACTTACATGTGATAAAACTGGTTCCTATTTACTGAAATACATTTAAATTAGTTTTGCTATTTAACTTTGGAATATTTTTGTAGTGATGACATTGTCAGTGTAAGCTTCTCTCAAATATGTCCTCTTATGAAGTCCTCCTGCTTTAGCATGTCTTGTAGTAGCATTGTTTTCAGAGCTTCTTAGTTTTATTAAATGTTATTGTTTGTTACCAGAAGATGAGAAATAGTACTTAAATGCATGGGGTTTTGCTTTAGAAAATGAACATTTTTCATACTCTGGTAGATATTGTAGATATTTTTATTTCTAGAAGAATCATGTTTGCTGTCATTTAAATGTTTAGTCTTAAATCAAGACAAGGCAACCCCTCATAAACAATCTGGGAGTCTAAGGTTAACATACAGTAATCACTTCTGTTCTTATCTTTTTTCTCTTTTTCCCCAATAAAATTAACTTTTTCTGTTTGCTTGTTAAATTAGGAACACCTATGTTTTTTCTAATGAAAGTGAACGAGAGGAGGGAGAAGATTCTAGAAATCTTTGTTTAGAAGTTTGTAAAAGTGTGGTATTTCCATCATTAAAAGACAGTCTTGTTTGTCTTTTTATTTTTTTAAAATAATTTTTATTTTTATTTATTTTATTTTATTGTAAATATTTTGTAATAAAACACTATACTAGTTGGTTATCACTAAGGAGTATAAGAAAATTCAGAATTTAAGTAGCTGAGGTATTAGTGGCAGTGTATAATCTTCTCTTAAAAACTTCCTTTGTACCAAAATACAGTGTGTGTAGGAAGGAAAAATATTACATCAATCTTTAGGAAGCTTTCCAGGAGGAATGCAGGAGATTATAGGGCACTGAGCTTGACACTTGTACAGGGCAAAATAATCAAAACCAGTTAGCAGAATTCTATCGCTTCACTAAAAGAATTGGTCAACAGTGAGGTAAATACAATCCACTAAGGTCTGAGTCAACAGGGGTTTTGTAAAGGGAAGTGTTGCCTTAAAAACCCCTTGGAGTTCTTCAAAAGAATATGGATCAGAATGATATCACTGATATAATTTGACTTCAGAATGTTTTTGGCAAAATCCCTCACTAAATAACTTTAAGGAAACTTTGTAGTCATGAGATAAAAGCTAAGCTGAATAGTCTTTTCAAAAGTAGGAAATGGAAAGTATAGATAAATAATCTTGTCTTTCCATGGATGTAGCTTATAAGTGGATTTCTGCCCAGAGCTGTGCTCTGGGATGTAGGCTGTTGAACATATTCATATATGCAGTGGAAAAAAAGAGTGATCAATGAAATGACAAAGTTTGCTTATACAAAATTATTCATTGTATTGAGGATTACAGCAGACCATGAAGAATTGTGCCAGATTCTTATGAGACAAGTGAATCAATAACTCAGATAAAATTCAAACAGACAAATATAAAGTGGTATGAAAAAAGAAAACAATTCGTTTTTCCTAGTTTCACATAGGAAAAGCTCTAAGATTATCATAATCAGAAATGAAATATTTAAGTTGGGCTGTTTCATGATAGCTATTTTTATATTTAATAGTGGTCAAAAAGTCAAAACATCTCAACACTGGCAGATATGACAGAAGAGTAAGGGAGATGTGCCCTTCAAGAAAGACAGATAGAGTCTACATGTGATATCTAGGGCATTTCCAATAGACAAGTTTTATAGGCATGTTTTTGGCAACTTAATTTCTTCATGGATCTCCTTTGACTTCATCCTCTTTGAAGTTCTGATATCTAGTTCACACGTAAACCTGTACAGCTAGATATCTTAATTTTAGTGTTTGAAGTCATGTTGTATACTTCCTGATGTTGTACATTTATGATTTTTTGGGGTTTAATAAATGCAAAATTGTAGTCTTCTAGGCATGATATATCATTTGCCTGTGTCATCCTTGCCTGTGCATCTCAGTGTGGTGGTATGCCCCCCACTGCCAAGACCTGACAATTTTTTTCCCTGAAAATGCTCAAGTAATAACCACCTGTGGTGTTTGAAATGGATGCATCTGGCTATGATGGTTGTATCTGACTCAAAGTAGATTCAGGGGGGACAGATAAAAACACAATAGCCAAGGGCTAATTTGTACAGTGTGCCCACCTAATAGTAACGGTTAAGGTCTGTCTCAAGCCAAGTTTGAAAGAAACTAACTTCTGTAGTCTGTAGTCGGTAAGCAAAGACAACTGTACGTCAATTATCTTACTGCATAAATAGTGGACAGCCCAGGGCTCATTGAGGTCTCCTGCATGGCAGTGGGCTGCATGACAGGACCTCCCCTTGAGCAGGGATGCCTCTCAAGGTTACTATTCGAGGCTGAGAGATTCCTTGCTGCAACAGATTCTTGTTAAGTGATTAATAGCATGCTAAAGTTTGAAATCTTAGCAAAGTGGTATAAAGGATTGATTGTGCACACATCATCCTTTACCTATAAGCTGTTGACCAAGTCTGAGACTAAGTCTGGTTCTATCCACACCTGAACTTCCCTCTAAGAGGCAGTTCAGAAGGCAAGGGGCTCCTTTCTGAGCCTCATGATTCAATGGGATGGTCTCCGTGACAGTTTTGTCCGACCCTGTTCTCTGTGCAGTAAATAACCAAGTGTATCTAGCCCTCAAATATTATTAAACCACTGTTGCATTTATTATCAAACTTTGTTAAATTGCTGGTTTATACCAATAAATATATTGCTGCTTCTTTTTTATGAGTGAAGTGCGTCACTCCATTCATGATACACAACCTATTTGGGTCTCAATTAGAAGGAACTACCTTAAATGAAAAAGAAATTATTCTGCATAAAATCTATTCAAGACAAAAAGAGAAAGTAAAAGTTGCTGGCTTTTCTAAACTTTGTCAGTTAATCTCTAATCTTTAGCTATCACTAGTACCTCCCCAGTTGTAGCAACAGTGATGGCAGAATAGTAACTAAAGCACCAGAAAATGCTTTTCCTGAATGATCATGGAATCATCAGTTCATTTCAGTAATGACAATAGATTGCTAAGCTGTTCCCGGGAATTCTTCTGAGAGCAGTGCAATATGCCATCCCACCACAGAGGATTTCACTGCAATAGGAACTCCAGTAAGATCTAATAGTATTGGTGGAGCTGATCTAAGGGACTGTAGAGATATGAAAGGAAAGAAGGTAAAAGTGAACTCCCATGTGAAATCAAGTAATTATGTTATGTGACAGGTAATCTTGTCAGGAGGAGAGCGATGTCTGGAAAGAAAATGGTAATGATCTTGCAACTAGTAGAATACTGAACACATGTAGAAAAAGCAGTTTAGAGCAGCTGCTAAGGTAGCTGCAAGATATTGCACGGGAAGAAAGGAGGAAGGTAGAAAATTACTGTCTCCAGGAAAAATGCCCCATAAAACAACTTACATGTGACAACATGAAGGGGAAAGGGTGAGTATCTAGTTTCTGTTTAAATCTGTAGTTCATGTTCCTGGTTAACAGTAGCAGATGAGGAAAAGTAGAGTTATTTTGCAGATTGCACTTATGGTAAGATGTTATGGCAGAGACAATAAGTGTATGCATCTTTTTCTGGGGCTTATTTTTCTATTGGTAAAATAGTCTGATATGCTATGTTTTAACAGAGCTCTCATTACTCTGTTGAACTGAAAGAAGGAGGGAACTTCCAGCTTGTGGAGAATGTTGTTTTCTTAGACTTTGATTTCAGCTCAGATTTGGCTGAAAGCTTCTAGGCCTTTTACAGCTGCAAGGGCTTGTCTAATTCCCATTTCACTGAACACCTACAGGAGGACTGCCAGGCTCGGTGGCAGCCAAAGTACCATTCACACAGCCCTGGCAGTGCAAGTCTTGAAAGTTTTTTTTCAAGAAGCCTAGTTTCCATGCCCTAGCTTTTTTTAAGATACAGTCTCAAAATTCAAAACCTTAAGAAGGTTACCCTGAGCCATGTCTTCCAGGGTAGCTACTGAGAACTCAAAAGATGAACTTTGTTTAGACTCCAGAGTCTTTCAGCTTCTTTATTCCATATTCTTTATTCCAAATTCTTCTTTTTACTTAACTTTGCTTGACAAGTAAATCACAAAGCAATTTGTAAACTTACCTTTCAGCACAATCTTTGTGAGACATAGTGATGTGATGGTTTAACAAACATCCCATCACTGAGAACTCTTCAGAGAAGCCAATGCAGTTCTATCTGTGCATATTCCTCAGCTCATAAGCATGGTTCTGCTTACCTATTTGTTCAGCCAAAGGCTATTTGCTATCTTGGCTCAGAATTGAACTGCAAGACAAAAGAAATAAAAGAAGCTGTTAAGAAGATATCTTCCTTTTACTATAAAAGACATAGTTGAGTCAAAGTGAACAGACCTGCCTCCTGGAAATTGTTTTTCTTTTCTAGCTCTGTAATTTCAAATTTAAATATCACATTCCTTCTGCTCTAGAAAGACAGATGTGCATGCTCTGTTCACCTTCACCTGAAAATATATCTATACTTGGAAGAATAAGTTCTTTTTTAATTAGCACCTATCTTTTCAGATACATCAGGAGATGTCTACCCAGCTATATGACTGCATTGTGACAATGTTTGTTTCACTAGAAAAGATTTACAGGAGCAGAATGCAGAATACTGCAAAAGATATAATAGTTTCTGCAGCAAGTTTCCTTCCTTAAGAGGTTGCATCTGTGAAGTTTCATCTTGTTTTGTGGTTTTTTTAATTGTTTTGTTTTTTTACAATGCATAATACCTGTTGAAACAATTGTGTTAAAAAAAAGACATGAACTGGCAGGAAAAAAAGCAAAAGCACAGTTTTCTGGCTCTTTTGACCTCCATAAACACCAGATGGATTACAGCTGGAGACCAGAAAAGTCATCATGTTACCTTGAGTTCCATAATAAATAAAGTACAAGTGTGCAGCCTGCAGGCAATTCATATGAAGGTGATTTGGTGTCAGAAAAAGGTGGCATATAGGGGAATGAATCTCTAGTTCATTAAAGAAATTCATCCACTGGTAAACAGCTAGTCCAAGTTTATACAAGGGTTAGAAATGTGTATAAGGAATGGAAAAGAGGGGAAGATTTAATGGCAAAAACTGAAAACTTTACCTAACTTTGTAATCCTTTACAAAAACTACAAAATTTTGTAATTCAGTCAGTGTCCTCTCTTTCTTCTTTCTACCCTCAGATGGTCAGCAAATAAAAATACTTACACGCTTTAGAAAAGGTGCACATGAATATATGCCCTGACAAATGTAATCATAGTGAATGATATGTCAAGTTGCTTGTAACAACGTAACCTTTTGATGTCGGCTTTTTTTCCTGGATTCAGAAACTCACAGCTGTGCTTAACCCATCAATCTGGGACCCATCAGGATACTGTGAGTATATAATTTTCAACTTAGCATAATGCTAATGATACTATCAGTTCTACAATTCTCTTACTACCCTCTCCTTCATCTCCTACCACCTTTTCAAATTATTTAATTACTGGGAAAGCTTCTAAAGCTGTCTTTAAATGAAGGATCTAGTTAAAGAAATTAATCAAGTTTTTTAAAAACTCTTCCTCCTTTTGACTGCCATTCAAATGCCATTTGCTATTGCCAGCTTTAACTGTGGTATCCCTGTAAGATACATCACGGCCCAGTTACTTGCATGCTCAACTGTGAAGGCTTGTGGTAATTTGCTTGCTTTGTTATTTTTTTTCTTAGCTCTATCAGCTCAAACACTATCTGAACATGAAAGTTTTTTCCCAATTACAAAGCTTCCCTGGGAAAGGCAGAGAGCCAGAAGACCAAATTGTACATTAGCAGCCAATGTATGAACAAGAGAACTGATGGGCTGTCAGAGAGATGAAAGCAAAAAAGGAAATTGTTGGAGTGCATAATGATGTTTCTCTCCAGTACTTGTTCCTCACTCCTGTGCAAATTAATCTCAATGTACTAACCTTCAGAGATGCTGGAAGACTCCTGTTTGATGAGTCTGGCCTTTGAGAGAAATTAGAAAAAAGGAGAAAAACAGTTACCCTGAAGTGATATAGCATTTGGCAAGGTTTGCAAAGATTTGTAAATCCTGCTTGTTTGAATGAAGCTAAGAACTTTTCTCATATGTATGGTGTAGCTAGCCCTGTAGGAGAGTGACATGGTAGAACAGCAGAAACAGAATAAACCAGAATGAACTCTTGTGAGTTTGGTGAAAACAATCACAGTTTGCTTAATATTTTATGTTATGAAAGTTTTTACACCCTTTCCCATGTGACTTGAAACAACATGGCATATGATTTGTATAAGTCTAATTCTAGTATCATGGCTGAGCAGAACTAGAGCACAAGCCACATGATTTAACCCAAAATTTCTATTCTGACTGTTTGTGTATTCTTCCAAATAAAAGCATAGCAGACAAGTGTCTTCTTACATCCATGTTTATAGCAACAAACTTTTGTCTGGCAGCGATCCTTTGTATGGGAAGGTACCACTTCACAGGTATGTTGTGGTTACACCCATGGCTTCAGAAAACAGTCAGAGCACCTCTGTCACCTGCTCCTGAATGCAAAGCTGTACCCCCATACTGTGCTGTTTCTACACAGGTGTGATTTTGATGTTACAGTAAGTATGACAGTGAACTTCAGCTAAGATAGAGCCTTAAACTGGAAACAGGCTGACAAAAAACCCTTTGATAAATTATACACAGATCTAATTTTAATAGACATTTAATACTAAAGTTGACTCTGAGGCATAAACATACAAATTCCTTGTGCACAGAAAGCATAACTATGCAATGTTTTCACAGGGTAAAGCATAAGGTGGAGTTGTTCTTCACTCTAAAAGTGGTGGGTCCTATGCAGGTGATATTGACGGTAAAAAGTGAAAACCAGTACTTTTCTGGAGAAGGAAAGCACTGATCTAGGAATATCTTTCAATGTTGTAAGTGGGGTGAAGCAATAGAAAGTAATTTTTGCTAGTAAAACATGTCCTTGAATGCTGTGGCACGTGGTAGGCCTACTGTGACTCTCATCTGGAGTGCACATGAAGCTTTTGGATGGTCTTGAGTTAGAGGTTAAAGTTTGAAGAAGACTGCTTAATTAAACAAGCCCTTTTTTTTGTAGGAAGGACATAATTTAAGGGTTTTGGGGGTTGTGCCTTTTGGTTTGTTTTTTTGGGTTTTGGGTAATTTTTGCTACTGCTTGAAAAAAAACTTTTTCTTTCCCCCCCCATCTTTAATAATGAGAGAATGTTTATCATATTCCCTTGAGAACACCTGACAGTCATGACTGCCAGGCCAGCATGTCATTAGGAATGCAATATCTAACATTTTCAAGGCCTTGCTGGCAGCAACAGCCCTGACTGTTCCTGTCCAGCTTATCTCACGGCTTCCCCAACCCTGCCCACAGCCCAGAACCCCATGTCAGCTCCCCCAGGCCATCATCCTCTGCCCCAGTGATGCTGCAGCAGGGCTGGTCTCCAGCTCCCCACAGCACTGCCCTGCCTGGCCATGGGCCCCCTCCAGGCCAGGCCCACCGTAGGCCTAGCCTGGTCTTGGTCTATTGTGTCCCCATGTAAATGTCTGATGTCCTCTGGCTGGGGTGCCCTGGTACTCTTTGGCTGCTTTGTTCCTGGCTGGGGCGGTGGGCCAGGCCCCAGCGGCCAGGCCCTGCCCTGACGGACCTCCTGGGGTGCCCCTGCCACCCATGGCCCACAGGGAGCTGCTGTCCTGCACAGCACCCATGCAGTCACTGCTGGGACACTGTACCCGCAGGGAACTAATTAAACCAGAATGTGGTGTAACCTTGAGACTAATTTTTGTAGGAAAGGTGGTGTATAATGTCTGACTCCTGTCATAAAAAATACCTACTCAGAAATTCTGAGATCTTAGTAGCCCTATCTAGTCTTACTTTTTCTTTTATCTTTCCCAAGTTCCCTTCCTCTTTTTTAAAATGCTCATTTGTGTCATTCAGCCAGATTCATGTGTTATATTACACATATGCATATAAAGGGTTGGCATGGGACAGGAAGGACAAAAAGAGGCAGATTAATTTATTCCAAAGCATTAAATTTAAAATTACATTACAGCTACTCATTTTTCAGAACTTAAACTGGGAATTAAAAGTATGTATGAGAACATTACGAATGATCTTAACTTCAAGTAAAGTACAAAGAGACGGTCACTGTACAATTCAAAGGGTCCTCGCCCCCCCCCCCCCCCCCCTTTTTTTTTAATATTTCTTCTGAAGAAAGAAAAATACAGTAGAGAAAACCTTGATTCTTTCTTTAAATTTCAAACAGGTGATCCATGAACAGATATGACTTTGATTTTTACCGGAGACCTCTGAAAATTTTAGTTCTGCACACAGGAAATATGCTTAATAGTTTGGCTAACATATTATCTACAGTCATAGAAATTATAACTGGAATTAACCTTGAGAGTCATATAAGTGATTCATTTACTTTCAAATTAACTATGGCCAAAATTTTCCTACCAAATATTTGTCAAACTTGTCCTTAAAAACCTCCTGTAGTGGAAATGTTTTTCTTATTCCCTGGGGACATTAAGAATAAATTATTCCATTCTTCTTTGCAACAACAACCCTTATTCATACAAAGACTATGTCCTTAGTCTTCTACAGACTAAACAGTCCTCATACCTACAGTCATTCTTTGTAGGTCACGTTTCCTGTACCTCTGCACGTTTTTACATGCTCTCTGGATTATGAGCAAAGAAGAACCTTTTTTTTTTTCTTCTTCTTTTTTCCTTTCAGTTTTATAAGCAACGCTCACATTTATACATCTCAGCACTTGTCCCCCTTTCTGCTGCAATTTGACATTTACTGATTTATGTTAAGATCAGAAACTGTCAAAGAAAGACATATTGAAAAACCCTGCTCAAAACCACCTGTCATTTTGATGGTTAACCTCTAATTTAGTCAGCCTGCAGTTTTCCAGCAAGATTTACTCCCACTCAATCACTTCTTCTTTGCTTTGTACCAGGATCAAGTGTTCTAAATGTTACTGTGAGGTCATCTGAGACAATGCGAAAAATTAGAAAGAGACAGTGAGTTATACTTCCCTCTACCCATAGGACCAGTTTCGGTTGTGGGGGTTTTTTTGGGGTTTTTGTTTTTTTTTTTTTTTGGTTTTTTTTTTTTTTTTTGAGATTGCATTGCTCTGAAGTGATTTGTTCTTTACACCATCTTTCATTTTCCAAAGGCTATAAATAGATCAGTTGATGATTTCCCCACCCCACCCCCCCCAGTACACTTCTAGGAACTGAGATCAGCCTACAAGATCAGGAATCTTGTTCCTTCTCCCTCTGTCCTATCGCCCTCCCTTTTTTTAAAGCTGCATACTATGTTCTTCCTCTTCTGCTCTGAAAACCCCAGTTGTTCTTCAAGAGTTCTCAAAGGTAATTGCAAATGGCTCTGACATTCCTGTGATAATTTTTTTTCTTCCTCCAGGTGAATTTCATTAGATTTAGTAGTTTGAAGTGACCCAGTCATTAGTGTATGAATACCAGTTTTAAAAATAAGAGCTGAGGGGATACGCCTCCACACCTCATTTGAATATTTTTCATAGCTCTTTGATAATCTTTATTCTTAACAGGAACTGGGAACCAAGGTGAGATTTTTCAGCCTCAGAAGAGCTTTCCTTCTTCAGTGAGCACACAAGAAGCATGGGAAACTTGAGGCTGCTGAATTCACAATGCGCTGGGAGCTGTAAGCCAGCACGGGGAGCATTTGAGCTAAATGGTACTGCTCAGCAGCCAGTTTGCCTCTGGGGTGCAGTTTCACAATTAGCTTCAGTCCTTTTAAACCACACTGATGTGAAAAGAGATAATACAGCCCTGCCCCTCTGTGTATTCTGGGAGCAAGAGCAGGACTTCTCTTTTGGAAAAAGTATGGCTGTAGATGGATGTGAGCTGACTAAAGTAAACAGTAAGAATGCGAGGCCTTCAAATCACTATTTTACACTGTAATGACAAGGGAAATAATTCTTGCTGAGTTCCTCTAGAAATGCTAAATGCAGCCATTTCTCCTTCTCACTCCCTCTTATGCTCTGGTAAGACAGGCAGCTGCATGCTATCACACTTGGATACACCTTAATGCTCAGTTATTACCTCAGCAGTGTGAGGATGGCTGATGTGCTCATGCCAGCAGAAAGCTTTCTGAAGATGAAATAACAATAGCTACTGGCCATGAGTTAGTTGTCCCACCAAAATCAAAGAATGACCACTTAGCAGATATGTTCTCCAGACTGAGTTTATTAAGTATTTAATCTATGAAGTGCTGTACATGATGATGTGTGCATTTGAAGGGTGATAAAACCCATGTCTGATATGGATTTATGGGAAGGAAAAGCAAAGATAAATTAACAGTTCCTTTAAATATGTAGCATAATGCATGATAACATCAGAATATGTGGTCACAAAGCCGATATATCTTTCCTCTTTGAAATGAAAGCACCAGTATATACTTGGGACACTCAGATGGAAAACAGATTTGCAGAAAAAGATGAGGGAATTCTGTTGGACACAAAGACAAAAATGAACAAGTAGTGTAAAGGGCTACAAAGATGATGAAGGGACTGGAGCATCTCCCTTATGAGGAAAGGCTGAGAAACCTGGACCTGTTTAGCCGGGAGAAGGGAATACTGAGAGGGGATCTTATCAATACATACAAATATCTTAAGGGTGAGTGCCAAGAGGATGGGGCCGGGCTCTTTTCAGTGGTGCCAAGCAACAGGACAAGGGGCCATGGGCACAAACTGCAACACACGAGGTTCCATATGAACATGAGGAAAAGCTCCTTCACTTTGAGGGTGACAGAGCACTGGAACAGGCTGCTCAGAGAGGCTGTGGAGTCTCCTTCTCTGGAGACATTCACAACCTGCCTGGACTCAACTCTGTGCAACCTGCTGTAGGTGAACGTGCTGTAGCAGGGGTGGGACAAGATGATCTCCAAAGGTCCCTTCCAGCCCTGAGCATTCTGTGATTCTTTGTACCCTTGCAGCAAAGAAGGCTAGGGGTATTCAGAGCTGCATTAGGGCAAAAGACTGCCAGCAGGTCAAGGGAGGCAATCCTTCCCCTCCACTCAGCACTGGTAAGGTCACACCTGGAGTACTGTGTCCAGTTCTGGGCTTGCCAGTTCAAGAGTGGTATGGACCTAGTGGAAAGAAACCAATGTGCTGGGGGTTCCATCTGAGCATCAGTAATTACCATTTTTCTGTAAAAATGATCAGTTACTTACACAGGTTGCCCATATAGGTTGTGGAGATATTAAAAAGCCACTGGACATGGTCCTGGTCAATTTGCTCTAGGTGGCCCTACTTAAGCAGTGGAAGCTGACCAGATGACTTCCAGAGGTCCCTTCCAAACTCAGCCATTCTCTGTGTCATTCTGTGATTCTACGATATTTTCTTTTTCAAATGTTGGTGTTCTACGTCAGTGCAATAACAGGGAGTACTGTCAGTATTTTCCTGTATGTCCTAGTATGAAGAAAAAGAAATCCTGAAACCACAGGAATTGTTTGTGGAGGATGAGTTACTCTGTAGTGTTTGAGTGAACAGTTAATTAAGCTTTTGGGCTTCTGCTGTTGAAAGTTAGTGTTCATTAAATAGACCCCAATATTTCATGCACTACTTTCAAAATAGTTCTACACAATTCCCATTCATTTGAATAATTTATAACAAGTCCTTAAATAACATCTCAAATATTTGGCTGGTTAGTTGGAAACGAAGATTCGCAAATATGCCAGATGTTCATTAATCAAAGCATGAACGGATAGAGGGACAACGCTGCTCAACTCAGGAGGGGCAGTGATAAGTGTTTTCCACCACTTTTTCTAGTTCTAGCTGCTGTGCTGTTTGCGTTGTATTTCCACTAGATGGCACCCTGTGCTTTGCAATAGACATTTTTCACACTATATAACTAGGTTTGAATGATACATTTTGTGATAAACACCTCGCATTTTAAAGGCTTAAGAGTAGCAGAAAGAAGATAGGCACACATACTATAACCAAATATTAATGAATTAGATGTAGAAACTATGGAGCTGTCACTTGCTTAAATTTACACAGATGCACAGATGCAAAATCATTGTAACTACTGCTTTAGTACTAAGACAGCGTCACTGAACTCGGTGAGGTAAAAATTATAGCATTCTTTTCCTGCAGTAATTCTAAAGATTTCTTAGTCAAATTATTAGCATTGGCCTTTTTAGACTTTATTAGTTTACTGTTACATAGAAATGACACGTAAAAATAAACACAAAACCCTTCTCATTAAGCTACTTTGAACATGCATTCTGCTGTATTTCTGAATTCCTTATGTCCCATTATTTTGGAATTATATGATACAAAAAATATGAGTTAGTAAGCTTATTTTAATTTTTAAGCTGTCCATTAAATCAAGATAATAATTTGTTTTCCTACTACATCTAAAAGTAAGCTTTTTTTTCCGCCTCATAAGTCTTGATATTCCAAGTCTTGAAGCCCAAACTGCTATGCTTTAACTTTTTACCATTTAAATTATATAGTTATAGCATTGCTGTAAGATGGTTAAGATCATTCCTGTGTTGTTACTCTGCAATTAGGTTCAATATGCATTATGGAGAACACCCAGTGGCATTGGAAGCACTCATGTGAGTGTTAGCATTCATCCTGGGATGATCCTTGAAGTGGGAAGTAACTGGATAAACTATAACACAGTATGAAGATGGAAAGGCTAAATCAAACTTTTGAAGTAGGAAGACCAGGGTCATGAAAGAACTGAATATGTGTGATAAAGTATAACAACCCAAGAAGAAAGAGAAAGGAAGGGAAGAATGTTTAAAGGATAAAAAAGATGGAAATGAAGATTTATGGGGAGCTTGAAGGAGTAAGCTAAGGATGTAGAAGCCAAAAAAAACCCTTTCATAAACAGCTTAGCTTGAGATGGAGTTATGTCTTTTTAAATGCTCCTCTTAACTTACAGGGTTATCTCAGAGAGGGAGCTTCCAATTAATCCTGACCAATCTTACAAGCCCATGTCTTTCTTTTTCCTTCTCCTTTTCTTTGTTATTATAGTGCTGCATTTAATGTCGACATATTTTAGTTCTATTTCACTCATGCAATAGGTAATTTCAAGGGAAATACAAAATATCTAATATACTAGGTCTTTTCTGTTCAGAAGACATTCTTCTTTAAATATTCTATTTTAGAGTTTCTTCCCCTTCTTTCAAAAAAACCCCCAAAATACGCCTTCCAAAAAACTCCCAGAACTCAACACATGGATTTCTGAAGTGTGGTCGGTCTTCTGGAACAGTAACAACAAAATAATCTGGCCTGGCAAATGCAACTAAAACCTAAGCATCTTTGGCTTGTTTTTTCCTTCATCAGTTCTGCCACAGTTAGTAATGGGTACTTGAAAGCTGGACTGAACTTTGGTGTCATTTTATAATTCCACTGGCGTCAGTAATGTTACATAAATTGTGTTGAAATCAATATTCATAGAAATTTGATTCTGAAAGTGAATAGGAATGAAATTATTCTGATTCTTTACTAGGTCTAGAAAAAAGGTCACTACCATTGAAAATAATCAGAAATTCTATGGAGGTATTCTTAAGCTTGTGCAGAAAAAAATCTAGGTTCTGAGTAAGACTCAAGCAAACTGAAAATATGCTTTACTTGATACTATGTATGTTTTAGGGACTTGTAGAACTGTTTCTCTTCTGATCATATCTTTTAATTATTTAGTGGAAATATCTTGGAGGGAAATACAAATAAACCCACTTCTTTCTGCACAACCAACTACTTATTCAGATTTATGTATTCCAGAATATGAGTTTTAATTTTACCATAAATAGCACTACAACATTTCTGGTATTTATCTTTTGGTTTTGTTTTTGTTAGGAGTTGATGAGTTCAGTAGCCTGATGGAGGCAAAGCTGCTGCAGCCCCCTCTTCCCAGGTCCGGTAAGAAGTGAAACTGAGTACACCTTCCTAATAGACACGCATGCAAACACATATATAGAATACACACACACACACACACATATATATACATATATATATATATACACCCACACGCACCTGGCCACGAACACGAATGACACCAATGCCCTCATCATCTTTATCTCTCTGGTTGATCAAGGTGAAGGCTCAGCCTACTCAGTAGCTGGTCCCTAGATCCCCTGGTTTTCAGTTACCTCATGCACAGACACACATGTGCGCGCACACACACATATGAAAACAGATTTCTCAGTTGACTCCACCAGATCTCACAGGCTCTGCAGAACAGTCAGGAAATAGAAATGGACTTTTATGAGGAGACAGGACACAGTGTGGGGATGAGGTACAGGGCATGGCCACACACACAGAGTGACCAGCATCTGTTCACATGACTGATCCCTTTTATACCCTTGTTCCTCTATTTTCTTATGTTTATTTCTCTGCAAACCACCTTGATCCCTCCCTTTCCCACTTTTGATTGCTCCCCTAACATTTCATGTTAAGTCTTGTGAAATTAAAAAATGCTGCTCCCTTGCATCCCAAAGTTATCCCCATAAACACTAAACAGTAATACCCCCTTGGTCTGCAAGGTGATCTGGAATGCTGCTCCTGCTGACTCCTGGTGATAGATGTCCCTCCCAGCCCATGGTGTTGATGCTCTCCTGGGACAGATGGAGAGGGTCCAGGACAGCGACTTGTCTCCTTGATTAGGTTATTGATATTTTTCCTCTGCAATCCTCATTTGTGGATCCTTTTTGAACTTTTAATCACATAACCTACCAGTTTCAAAATAGTTCTTCCTTTAAGGAAGAAATAAAAACATGTTAGTGTGTTTAGAACCAAATATTTTGTTTTCAGCACATCTGAAATAGTATGCACTGAACATGTGCATGGGAAAAAAAAATCCAACATCAAATCACAAGAATTTATATATTTTATCATCTCTGTTCTTCTATTCCAGTCTTTTGAAATCTGTATTCATTCAGCATTCTGGCCAGGATAGATTTTCATTGCAAACACTGACTACAATCTCTTTCAACTACTTCTTAGGTAGTAAAATTTCCTAAATTTGATTTTGATAGTAATGGATTCTAATTTAACCATTTAAAAGTAAAGCTGCATTTTTTTTTAGGCTGCTCTATGGAGTCCAGTGTACTTAGCAAGTGCTGGCTTTTTATATGCACCATACTCTCCAGAGTATTTTAGACTTTATGAGATCAGCAGACCTTAAATGTTCACCATCTCCTAGTATTTTATTACACTGGATCTGTTTCCTAAGACAATTTCTCCATTTGCCACTGATCCTGTTGTTTACTGAACAGTAAAGAAGTAGTCTTATTCCACCTTGAAATGCCTAAATGCTGCTTTAGTGATTGTAGAATGTATATCCTTGGTTGAATTTTCAAGGAAATTGAAATCCCACTGCTGAACAGGTCTTTTTCTTAAACCAAGGGCTTTCCTGCTCCTCTGAAATTTCTTTTTACCTTGATGATGGCACTCTGTATGCTTTTCCTCTGAACATCCTGTATGTGTTTCTACATTTCATGATTACTGTTTTTCTGTGTAAGATTTTCTGCTTTTGTTTCCTCAAATTCTGTGTCTTTTCCCAAATGTATGTGCTATAAGATAGATAGTGACTTCCTTTAATATGTATGCATGTATGTAGAAACTAACCTTTTAGTCAGATTGCACTGAGATGTAAAATGCTTCCTAATTCTTGCTTTGTGATAACAACAAAAAATAACAACAAAAAACATTTCACAATTGAAACCAGTCTATTGGACAAGGTCCTATTCCTATTCTTCAGTGCTAAATGATGAACCCATGAACTCATTTCCAGGACACTGGACGTCTTATTCTGTCTCATACTTTAGACAAATAATCATGTCGTCAAAAAGCATTATTTGTTATTGTAAAATTTAAGAAAGAAATGCATTAATTATGAAAAATAAATACATAAATAACTTTCAAATACATTCTTGCGTTATCCAACATTTTGAAATGAATTAGGAATAAAACTGGAAGACTAGCTTTCTTTGCAAGGGAAAATAAAAGAAAGAAGGCAGATGCAACTTTATGTTTTTACATGAAGGGATAGATCAAAAGCAGACAGTATGAAGAGAGCTCTGGAAAACTGAAATTATCTACCCATTGTTAAAGCTGGGTTTTGACTTAAACATGAACATTCAGAGCACTGTATTTCATGGCTGACATTTTCATTCCAATCAGGTAAAAACTGTCTCATGTCTCTTCCAAATATAGACCTAACTTTCACTATACAACTGAAGCTTGCTTTACAGACCTTCAAAGTCATCTGTCTCTCTCCATAGATTCCACTTGGGATTTTATGAAGCTATTGACTCATGAAAATTTTGGCATAACTGAGATTTCTAAGTTAAACATACTGGATCACAGCTGGCATTGGTATTTTGCAGTCTCCAAACCCTGTGCTTTCTCCAGTACTCTAAATATATCTTTTAAAAGTCTCAAGGAAATAGATTCCTTTTCTCCTATGTAAAGTACTTTTCTTTAAATTGAAGGAGCAAAATTTGAATAAACACCGTGTGGATCAATAAACTAATTTCTAAATGATCAACGTTCTCCAGTTGAAATATTTTCACATTAATATTGGAACCTTTCTTCTAGTTTTTCTGACCCATAAGATCTAATCTAGTTAATCTTCTGTCCCAAGGCATCCATCAATGCATTTCTGCATATCTCTCTGCCTGCCCTTCTTATCCTAAGGATTTAAGATTTAGATTTTCATTCCTCATTTGGTGACTAAATTAACTGAGAGGGGCTTTTTTTTGTGGCTATAGGTGCTTACTGCATACCTGTCTTACAATACCTGAAAGTAAAACAGCGTTATGACTTCTAAAATTTTTCTTTTTTTTCTAAATTTTTTAAAGCACAAATATCCCATACAACCAGTTGCAATAGAACATAACTTTTTAAACATCTTTTATTTCTACTTATGGTTTACACCCCAGCAGTCTATGCTTTTCATTTGATTGCTGTAAAAAGAGAAAGGAAAAAAAATATTTCAGGTAGTTTAAAAGAGAACACAAATTAATGAAAAGTACTTATCAATGTTTTCCCACAACTAGTGAATGAATGAATAAATAAAAATCCTAGGAAATGCTGGCTTGGGATGAAATCATCCTTTTTTGTGTAGATGTTCACTGGTAATGTACTTCCTATTACCATCTGTCTATGGTGAATCACAGTCCTGCCTCTTTCCCCTCATGCTTTGCTGTTCCAAAACTTCCAGCTGTGAAAAAACAGCTTAGGAAACAGGATACACTCTTGTCTGTCAGTATCTCCCACGCTTTATTGCTACAGCAAGAGTCAATTCTCAAACAAGCTAATAAAACTTAAGAGGGTCTCTCACTTGACTTATTGGTGTTTTAACCAGGTAAAAATTGATCATAGATTAATCCATCCAGAAAGATAATCTGTTCCATTTTGGCAACTACTTCTGTGACTATAAATCTGCTGAGGTTCATCTGGAAACCTGGATATAATTTTTATTCTAATCTGAAACTTCTGTTTTGTGTGTGATTACCAGACAGGATAAAGTTTTAATAAGGCTTGTTTTCTACATTAAAGCTCAAAATTTCAGATTCTGACTGAAAATCAATGGGAAAAGTAACAATAAAAACCTGAAGGTGCTGGTCTGAAGCTAGAGAGAAATAAGAATGTTGGACAAACATCAGTCAGTATGTCTGAGATCCTTTTGTTTATTCATAACATCACATCAAAATGTTCATTAGCCTGATTTGGCTGAAAACCCCTTTTGGTATGTGTGAAAGAGAAGTTCATGACAAAAACCAAGTGGGTGGATCATTTTACGGCCCTGAAACAAAGTGGCATGGTATACACCATGTCCATACAGATAAATTCTTAAAACAGGATGGTCACTTACTTGCCACAGGCCTTGGCAAGGAGTGTTTCCCATAAGCTTTTCTACCTACTTACTGGAAAACCTCTTTAACACAACACCCAAGATAAACTCACTACTCATCTGCCTGCCAGCTGCCTCCTGTAACTGCATTTAGGCAATTTACTGTGAGGCAGCAAACCTGCAAGTGCAAGGCTGAGTTTGTTGTGTCATCAGTGTCAGATGGATCATCACTGAGTGCTGCCCCTTGAACAGACTGTCCTGCTAAGTCACTCCAGCCGTCATGATCTGGAAGTTTTCAGCCTTCCAGCCCTTGCACATCCAGAGCACAAGCGCATAAGATTGTATTCTATTTAGAGGAAGTTTCACTACTTTTGCCACAAAGTTTTATCAACTGGATTTTTTTTACCTTACCCTAGGAATAGCCAAAATAATAGAAAAAAAGTAATCCATTATCTGTGGTCCTCAAGTGAGCTGCCTTTGCCACTCCTGGCTGAACTATGCCACTTTTAAAAAAGCTGCTTGCTTGAAGAGGAGGAATCTGGTCAAGTCATATGCATGCACAGCTATGTACAGGATCAATTTTGTGTGGAAGATAATTGCTCCTCTGTGTTTAGCACAGCTCTCTCGCTCAGTGACTTACACCAGTAATATGCAGGTGTACTCACTGATGCTGCTGCTTTGTTACCTGCAGTTGCCCTGGGAAAATGTCTATGGAAAATATGTCAGATTCTCCTTTTTTATCCCATACTACATTTCCTGGCTTTTGACATGGTGAGAGGATATAGAACGAGTTTTCTTAGTGGGACAATATTGGAGGGTTAGGCCAAAGACAGCATGCCAAAGTAGCATATATTCATTTTTTCCTGCCTACTAAGTACATGGTTTTACCTATTGCAGTTCCCTAAATTATGTCCATATGTTGTTTGGGAAAACTGTAGTTAAAATGGGCTCAAATCATGCCAAAGAGTACCATCATTCAACAGCATGCAGAGTGGTGTCCCAGAACCTGAACATGTTGCCCAGGACTTTTTAGTGTATGTCTATCCTCTCTCACCAGAAAAGGCTCAGATCTCTTACTCTCAGAAGTGACCAAGTATTTTTTTAGAGTGGCTGCGCTTTGGATCATGGTTTTATCATCACTGTTATTAGATTTTTGTGAAATAAAACACTACAGTGGAAAATGGAAACAATTTATTTCTTAGTACACTTCCATTATTAGGCATACACATGTGTAAATGACAATTACAAACGTAAATGTGGTATGTTATTTGTTATCTCAGTGATACTAAGTGCTGCTTTTCACTCATAGAATCATAGAATCATTTAGCTTGGGAAAGACCTTTAGGACCGTAGATTCTGACCATTAACTCAACACTGGCAAGTCCACCACTGAACCCTGTCCTTAAGCACCACATCTACAAGTCTTTTAAATACCTCCAGGGATGGTGACTTAACCACTTTCCTGGGCAGCCTGTTTCAGTGCTTGACAAGCCTTTCAGTGAAGAAATTTTTCCTAATATCCAATCTAAACCTACCTCTGTGCAACCTAAAACCATTCCCTCTTGTCCTGTTGTTTGTTATCTGGGAGAAGAAACTGATATGCAGCTCCCTACAACTTCCATTCAGGCAGTTGTAGAGAGTGACAAGGTCTCCCCTGAGCCTCCTTATCTGCAGGCTAAACAAGTTCCCACAGCTGCTTCTCATAAGACCCTTCACTAGTTTTGTTGCCTTGCTTTGGACATGCTCCAGCACCCCTACATCCCTTTTGAAGTGAGGAGTACAACACCAAACACTGTATCTGAGGTGCGGCCTCATCAGTGTTGAGTGCAGGGGGTCAATCACTTCCCCATCCCTGCTGGCCACACTGTTTCTGATACAAGCCAGGATGCAGCTGGCCTTCTTGGCCACCTGGGCACACTGCTGGCTCATGTTCAGCCATCTGTCAATCAGCACCTCCACATCCTTTCCCCCCAGGCAGCTTTCCAGCCACTCTTCCCCAAGCATGTAGCGTTGCAAGAGGTTGTTGTGACTCAGGTGCAGGACCTGGCACTTCTCCTTGTTGAATCTTACACAATTGGCCACAGCCCACCGATCCAGCCTGTCCAGATCCCTCTGTACAGCCTTCCTACCCTCCAGGAGATCAACACTCCATCCCAGCTGTGTCATCTGCAAACTGACTGAAGGTGCACTCAATGCCTTTGTCCAGATCATTGATAAGATATTAAACAGAACTGACCCCAGTACTGAGCCCTGGAGAACACCACTTGTGACCAACCAGTAATGGGTTTTAATCTCTTCACCACCCCTCTTAGAGCACAGACATCCATCCAGTTTTTTTACCACCAAAGACTATGCCTGTCCAAGCCATGAGCAGCCAGTTTCTCCAGGAGAATGCTGTGGGAAACAGTGTCAAAGCCTTTACTATAGTCTAGGTAGACAACATCTACAGCCTTTTCCTTATCCACTAAGCAAGTCTCTTTGACATAGCAGAAGATCAGGTTCATCAAGCAGGACCTGCATTTCATAAACCCATGTTGTCTGGGCATAGTCATCTGATTATCCCGTATGTGCCACGTGATGGCACTCAAGATGATCTGCTCCATAACCTTCTTCAGCACTGAGGTCAGACCGACAGGCCTGTAGTTCCCCAAATCCTCCTTCCAGCCCTTCTTGAAGATTGGTGTCACATTTATTAACTTCCAGTCAACTGGGACTTTAGGTTAACCAGGTTAGCCAGGACTTCTGATAAATGATGGAAAGTGGCTCAGTGAGCACTCAGTACCCTCGGGTGGATCCCATCTGGCCCCGTAGATTTGTGTGTGTCTAAGTGGTACAGCAGGTCACCGACCATTTCCCCTTGGAATATGGAGGATTCATTTTGCTCCCTGTTCCTGTCTTCCAGCTCAGGGGGCTGGGTACCCAAAGAGCAACTGGTCTTACTATTAAAGACTGAGGCATGAAGTACCTCAGCCTTTTCCTCATATTTGTTCACTAAGCTTTCCCCCACATCCAATAAAGGATGGAGATTCTCTTAGCCCTCTTTCTCTTGCTAATGTATTTGTAGAAACATTTTTAATATCTTTTAGAGCAGCAGATTAAGTTCTCATCCACATCTTGCAATGTAAGGTGTCAGTACTTTTGCAGCATAACAGATTTTGATTCTGAAGGTCAGTAAAGGCTCCAGAGAAAAGTCTTTGAAATGTCTTGTAGTCTACTCCAACTCTGCTTGCACACTACAGCATCATCTGCAACCTGATCTGGAAATCGGTGGTATTTTTACTAGCAGAAACACAGAGATCTCCAAATAGTAGGATTTTATTTTTTTTTAATGAATATGGGTCATCTTCAGCAAGATGTAAAAGGCTGTAGACGTACTGTATGTTCAGCTGGCTGCCTTATTAGCTATCTTTTTCGATGAAGTTGAGGGGTCATTCATTACTGAGGAGCAAACTTATCCATGCTACTTTTTGGGAGCAATCCTGGAAGTTAACTATCCCTAGAACCATTAGCAGGCTTTGCCCAACAAAGCTAGTTCGGGTGACTTCAAACAAACAAACAAAAACCCAAAACCCTATAAAACCCTAAAACCTAAGAGTGAAGTTATTAAAACCCTATAAAAACCTAAAACCTAAGAGTGAAGTGATCAAAGTTGCTCAGTCTCATTCATTGTGGGTTTTTTTGTTGTCAGGCATGCACAGATGACTAAATAATTTACTGCATTTTTTTAATTGTATTTGGGGGAGGATAGAAGGAGGTTCCTTTAAAGTAGTATAGACATGCCCTTGGTAGTAGCTACATCACACTAGACACCGATATATTTTCAGCTGTCTCTTTTCCTAAAATATGTCCTAAAAGCATTTACTGTTCTGTGGATACATGACCTTTAAAAGAAAACAAACTAAACCAAAACAAACACGTGTGGGTTAAGTTAAATCTTTTTTAGAAGATATGTATTTTAGCTTCAGAACAATACTAGTAATCTAATACCTTTAGATTTTACTGGTGCATAAAAATACATGATAAATATATGGAAGTTCCAACCTCCTTTTCACCCTCAGTAGTCTGCTGCTTAGGTCTCATTTTCCAGTCTCGGTTAGAAATATTCTTGGAAACTGCTGTGTCTATGCACAAGTGGAATTAGATTGCTTTTAAGCTAGAGGTTCTTAAATGTGGAACCTTAGTCAGATTTTTCTCTTTGGCTTAATCACATCAGAGCAAAAAGGTAAAAAAACATTTTCCTGATCAGTATAGGCAGGCCTAAATGACTGCACAACACGCACATAAAACAGAGCTCAGTGCACTGTGCAGAAATATATTAGATTGATTTGCAAACTGTATTGTATCCAATGTGGTATTTCAGTAATATCAGCCAGTGATGAATGGCATTTGAATTTTGTTACCACGATTTCTGGTATTTTGCACTTCATTCAGCTCATGTTTTACAAGCCTCTTAAACTTTTTGGACATGTTACCATGGTGATGTTTGGAGGAACAGTCATTAGGACAGAATTCTTTTGTTTCTCTCTAATTACTGATCCCCAGTTCAACTGCACTCTCATGATGTTCAAGACCTGTCCCTTGAGGAATTTTACCTCTTGGTGGGGACCACAGCATTAGGAATCTGGACTAATTGGTCTTACAGGAGGTCCTCTCTTCCATGAAAATCTATGGCAATGCCTGGCACTATAAATAGAACATGGCATCAGGAGAATGAAGAACACTTTTGGCCAACACAGGCAGATGACTCTGCTTCTAGCTCCTGTCACCCTTCTCTGCCCTGCTAGAGCAGGGGGCTGGTGTCCCAGACACCATGTCAGCTCTAGAGAGAGGGATGAGGAGGCAAGGATGAGCAGGAGCCAGGGCAGATGACCAACATGACATGACATCTGCAACTGACCCTGTAGTTTTGTGATTTCCTTGATTGCTCTCACTTTACCTTTTTGTTAGTATAATAGGGAATTAGGCTGTATGTAGATTGATTGGTTTTGTTACTGAAATAAAGAAAAATAATTGAAAGCATCAACCAGTGATGCTACTGATATCTTCTTTTCTCTTTTTATATCATTATAAAGCCAGCTCCAGGAAAAATGGGAAAAAATATCTCACTCTTACATGTACTTAGAAACTATCTTCAATTTCTGTGATTTGTCCAACATTTAAAAATGTGACTTTGGGGACAGCTGAAAAGATTTAAGCTTATGTGTCTCTTATTTTTCTATTTTTTAAAATGTGGCTGGATAAAGTGTTGAAAGAAAATATTTTATAAAAGGCAAAAGTAAATGGTACATTTCTACAATGTTCAGATTTTTTTTAGAGATAAAAACCCCTAAAATAAGTTTCTGTGGACCTCTCTGATTTTTATGTGTAGGTACTGCCTAAGAAAATACATATGAAAAATGCCCTATCACTCCAGATCTCAAGGGAAGAACCGAATGGTGGTTTAACTTGAATAATTCATATGACAATTCAAATGATGATGCTGGATACTAAAAAGTTCCAATTTTACCACAACACCTGAATACCATTTCAGATTGATTCAACCTTGTATCTTCTTCTACTACTTTAGAAGTATTTTATTACTATACAATTGCATTCTCATCCAAATATATTGTTACAAAGAATAAAAGTCAGAGGACTTCAGTAAAGAAAGAAAATTCTTATTCTCCAGGCATATTTGGATCAAGATGAATACGCTTACTCTCAAGCAAATATTTAGAAAATTTAGTGAATATTTCCTATAAGTGGAGCTACAGCTGCCAAGATGAAGTTCCAGTTCAATATGCCTTGCACAGCCTTATCTTCTCTTTAAGAAAGCTACATTTGGGGTTGTATTTATTTTACAATTGATAACATGAGATTACAGTACAGCAGCAACAATGTTACTTTCAGCTCTGAGTTCTGCCGTTATATATAAACATGAGTTCCCTATGATATGCCCTTTCAAAGCAGAGGTGAGCAAATGTGGCTGGTCTTTCTTTCAAAGGCCATTTAAATGTTTATGTTTTCATACAGAAGAGAAAACCCCTACCATTTAATTTTGTCCAAACTGCAGTATTTTTCCCCTTCCATTCTGAACACCTTCTGTTCGTTCAAGTTAATCATAATTCAGTTCTTCCCTTAAGAGAAGAAAAATTAGTATAATCTCTAATTTTCATGTGAACATTTTGAAATAGAGTTTAAGCTAGAATTCAATAACTGATCATGACATTACTGTGGTTTTTGCAGCTCTGAATGACACTGGTAAATAAAGTCTGGAGACATCAGGGCTATTTAATGTTTATTTTCTCAGACAGTGCCTACACATAAAAATTAGAGAGGTCCACAAAATACATATAATTTTATTTTTTTCAGTATCTTTTAAAAAATGTCAGCATTTGATCTGGGTTTGGCTGGGATGCAGTTGTTATTCTTCATAGTAGCTAGTATGGGGATATGTTTTGGATTTGTGCTGGGAAAAGTATTGATAACACGGGATGCTTTTGTTATTGCTGAGCAGCACTTACACAGCATCAAGGCTTTTTCTGCTTCTCACCCCACCAGCAAGTAGGCTTGGGTTGCACAAGAAGCTGGGACTCCAGCTGACCAAAGGGATGTTCCAGACCATATGACACCAGGCTCAGCAATATATAGCTGGGGGAAGCAGAAAGATGGGGGCGATGTTCAGTATGATGGCGTTTATCTTCCCAAGTTACCACTATGTGTGATGGAGCTCTGCTTTCCTGGGGATGGCCTGCCAAGGGGAAGTTGTGAATCAATTCTTTATTTTGCTTTGCTTGCATGCACAACTTTTGCTTTACATATTAAACTGTTTATCCATGAGTTTCTCACTTTTAGTCTTCTGATTCTCTCCCCCATCCCACCAAGGTGGAGTTAGGGAGTGACTGTGTGGTGCTTGGTTTCTGGTTGGAGTTACACCATGACATCATTGTAGAAATGTACTGTTTCAGTCCAGATTTATCAGTGGTGCAAAGTCTTGTTGGAGGAGTGGTTCTATTCCAGAGAACAGTACTGGATCCAATCCTGTTCAACATCTTCACTAATGAATTAGATGATGTGTCTGTAGATCTGGAAGAGTATACCCTCAGGAAATTTGCACATGACACCAAACTGGGATGAGCAGCTGATATATCAGAGAGTCACGCTGCTGTCCAGAGGGACCTTGACAGACTGGAGAATTGGGCTGACATTAAGTTCAACAAGGAGAAGTGCAAAGTCCTGCACATGGTGAAGAACAGTCCCATGCACCAATATATGATGGAGGCCACACATCTGCAAAGCAAATATGCAGAAAAGGACCAGGGTGTCCTAGTGGACAAAGAGTTGAACATGGTCCAATAGTATGCCTTTGCAGCAAAGAAGGCTAACTGAATGCTAGGCTGTGTTACATGCCAAGGGAGGTGATCATTCCCATTTATTCAGCACTGGAAAGGCCACATTTGAACAGTTCTGGTCTCCTTGCACAAGTGAGGCCATGGACCTAGTGGAAAGAGTACAACAAAGGGCCACAAAGATGGTGGAGTGGAGTATCTCTTCTGTGAGAAAAGGCTGTGAGAGCTGGGACTGTTTAGCCTAGATTGGTGCCCAGAGACCAGAAGCAATGGACACAAACTAAAAACCAGGAGGTTCCCTTTCAACATCAGAAAACACTTTTTTTACTGTGAGGGTGACTGAGCAATGATACAGGTTGTCCAGATAAGCTGAGGTATCCTTGCAGATATTTAAAAACAGTCTGGACATGGGCAGCCATCTCTAAATTGCTCTGCTTGAGCAGGGGATTTGGACAAGATGGCATCCAGAGGTCCCTTCCAACTTCAACCATTCTGTAATTCTGTGAAACTTCGGTAGTTTATATACTCAGCATTACTATGTGCTTTCTTAAACTTGTACATTAGTTTGTATATACTATTATCTCTGGTTTAAGTGAGATTTACTTTTCTTTTTCAGGATCTATTCATAAGTCAATGAGGTGGTTTGACTCTGGCTAAAAGCCAGGTGCCCACCAAAGCTGCTCTATCACTCCCCTCCTCAACCAGAGAGGGGAGAGAAAATACAGTGAAAAGCGCATGGGTCGAGATAAGGACAGGGAGATAATGTAGCAATTACTGTCACAGGCAGTACAGACGACTTGGGGAAAATTAGTTTATTTTTTAACCATTCAAATCAGAAAAAAACACCTTCTGTGCACCTCTCCTTTCTTCCCAGGCTTCACTTAATTCCTGATTTCTCTACCTCCCCACCCAGAGTGGCGCAGGGGAATGGGGAATTGGGGCTGTGGCCAGTTCATAACATGTTTCTGCCGCTCCTTTCTCCTCAGACTTTTCCATGCTCCAGTGTGCCAGTGTGAGGTGCCTCCCATGGGACACAGTTCTCCATGAACTTCTCCATTGTGAGGTCTTCCCAAGGGCTGCAATTCCTCACACACTGCTCCAGTGTGGGTCTCTTCCCCGGGGTGCAGCCCTTCAGGAACAGACTGATCCAGTCTTGGCTTCTCTCTCCACGGGTTCACAAATCCTGCCAACAAACTTGCTTCAGTCTGGGCTTCTCTCAGGTCACAGCCTCCTTCAGGCATCCACCTGTCCTGGTGTGGGGTCTTCCATGGGCTGCAGGTAGGTATCTGCTCCACCACTAACCTCCATGGGCTGCAGGGCACAACCTGCCTTAACATGGTCTTCACCAAGGATTGCAGGGGAATCTCTGCTTTGGCACCTGGAGCACCTCCTGTCCCTCCTTCTGCATTGACCTTGGTGTCTGCAGGGTTTTTTCTCTCATATATTCTCACTCCTTTCTGCTGCAGTTTTTTGGTGCAGATTCCACACACAAACACACGCCTTAAATATGCTGTCCCAGAGCTGCTACCATCATCACTGATTATCTTAGCCAGTGGTGGGTCAATCTCAGGGCCAGCTGGCAGGGGTTCCACTGGGCATGGGGGAAGCTTCTGGCACCTTCTCACAGAAGCCACCCCTGTAGCCTCCCCCCCCCCCCCCCCCCCCCCCCCCCCCCCAAACCCTTGCCGTGCAAACCCACTACTGTGAGGCTTTGCATTTTTTTCCAACTAGATGTGACAGTATAACATGTGAGTGCTTGCAGGGATACTGACTCTAGAATTTTTAAGCTATAAAGGCAAATGTAAAGCTATACAACTTGACTCAAGGCTTCTCAGAAAAGCAAACTTTGTCATACTTTCCAAGGTAGTGGAAGGCACAGGTGATGGAAGTGGAAGAGCTGGGAACTTGGAGTATCTCTTCCTGCTGCTTCTAGATGAAATGAGATGGGATGCAATTGGGAGTGATGGGGACATGAGCCGTTGCTGTTCAGAGGAGCCATCACCTGACAGTAACTACCATATTCCCTTCTCTAGTGCTAGTAATGTTACCTGCCAACTTGGCCTCCTCAGTTTTTAGTACAAAGTAAATGGCAAAACTATTTCCCTGATCCTGGAAATATGACTGGTTAGCTAGCATTTTTATGCTAAGAAGTAGCCTTGTATGAAAGAATGAGGCCAACATAAAGACTGAACAAAGCATGATGTCCCTTAGACTCCCCCTAAGGTTTGAATTAAGTTGCAGAAAAATATGTCCCAGGAAAGTGTTGTAATTAAAATTTTTGGAGTTCAGAGCCTTTGGGTTTACAATCTTAATGGTGTTTGAGCTTTGAATTTAAAAGCTGCATACCTGCTGGAGTGGGAAAACCTGCAGAGTAATCCCATATAGATGTGGTGCTTAGGAACATCATTTAGTGGTGGAATTGGCAGTGCTAGTTTGAAAGCTGGACTTGATCTTAAAGGTCTTTTCCAACCTAGATGATTTTATGATTGTATGATTTTATATACTTCACAGGTAAAAGGAAAAACATTAGCTAAATTCCTCATCTTTTAGGCAATAAAGCCAAAGAATGAGATAGTATTTATACAGAAGGTATTAGGCTGTTACGTGAAGAACTGTTGTAATAATCGGTCTCTTTGTGTTCTGTCCTTTACTCCTGCATAAGCACAATTATTGCCTCCTAAAAGAAACAGATTAGCAGAGAGATGACTGTTCTTGTATGTTTCATCTGAAATATGAAATGTCCCCAGGTCTAATCCTTTCAATGCCTGTGCAACTCTCTTCCCATTTTTTTTTTTTTTTTTGAAATAAATTTCTGTGTCATCCCCTGTCCATCTATCCATCATCCCTGTCCCTCTCCCCTTCCCCTGTCCTCTGTCCCCGCCTTATTATCTTGTATGCTTCCTCATTTTGGCTGCTTGAAGTACAGTACAGTATAAAGAATTCATCCTTATTTTCATTTCTGTTGCAGTGTAATTACTGAGAGATAGATACATCTGTTTCAAGTCACAGTGCTTTACACTTTGTTCTATTTATCAAAAAATAATTCGGTAAAGGATATTCTTTGTCTTAAACTATATGTTTTATTTTAAAGTTTTTGTGACTCCATCCTCCTCAGGTGCTAATAAAATATCTAAAATAGTTCTAAAAAATTAATTTTCATGTATCTGAGTGTTCTACCTCTTATTTTCAGCAAGCAAGCAGTTAACAAGTCTATGTGACCTGTTTGCATTTTTCTAATATTATAGATGTGGACACAGTTAAAGAACATCCAACAAATATAATACTTGTAAGACACCATGGTTATTCTCGTGCTATGAGTTTTAGGGTTCAGTACGTTTGTACGATTACAAACATTAAGGGTTTGCATTACATATTAGTAATGTACAGACAAAAATAAGTGAGTCTTAGTATGGTTATTACTCCGTTATGAACACAGGAAATATAATTAGCATGAACATCCTTTTTTAGCTGACACGATATAGCAAATCATGAAGTATACAAGCTGTGCTTATAGAAGTTTTATTATCCCTTTAAATCAATTTTATTTCCTCTGAAATTGCCTCATAGCTTTACATTACCCTTCCACAAATTGCTATAAGGTTGTCATTCTTTCTGGTAGGAAATTCTGACTCTTTTTGTCTTGTTAATAAGGTGGCTAAATTTGCAGTTTTATTCTGTGATGTCCATATAGAACTCAATGTAAAAATAATAGCTAGCACAGAGTCCAAAAATATATGACTGAGGAAAACACAGGAACGAAATTACAGGATTTAGTACAATACAACAAATTTCAGTACCATATAATAAAGGGATTTTGCTTTTGTCAAGATACAGAATAGTCACTGTTGTATCACAGATCTGCAGTTCAAAACTAAATGACAAAAATTTCTCTCTCGCATAAATATTTTCATTCCTTTTTTTAATTTTTTTTTTTTAACCTATATCAGATGAAACCACTACTAAATTACCTAATTACCTCTTTAAAAGCAGTAATTAGGATTTCCTAGCAGGCAAGGAATTAGTGTGTTCAGCAGACCATCTGGCATGGACTATGTGAGCTACAAATACTACTTTTTACATTTTTCCCATTATCCAGATGCCATCATTCATCAAAAAGCATGAAAAAAAGTTGATTCTTCATTTAATTCCACACTATGTTTCAGACTATATGGATTCCTCCTGGAAGTTGGTTATAATGAAATATTTAAAATATATTGAAAAGAATGGCAGTTAAGTATCTAGGAAGCTTTAAAAATGTGGTATTCATCTGCAAACAGCCTCCCCCTGGCAATGTGATCTTCAGTTGCTTTGAGATTTGATATTTTAATATATTTTTTAATGATGAGTTTGGAGAAATTAGTACAGAATGGCTATATGTCTTTCCTATTTCTCAGTATATTGTGATAATAAAGACATTAAAATGGTTGTGCAGTGCTCATATGATATATTTGTGACACTCATCAATAACTAAGGCCTGGAAGTCTGTTATTGAGAGTGACAAATCTTATGTTTATGGCGATCAACACAATAGTCTGTTAGGTTTATTGAGCAGTAACGTCATGCAGTTTTCTGCAGAGACTCAGCACTGTGCTTGTGTTTGATTAGCAAAGGCTAGTCCTTCTTCTGTATGTTGCTCTCTGAAATGAGGCATTTCTATTCTGTGGTCTTTTGTACAGTGTAGAAATGCCCAAACCTGTCAGCCTAAACAAAATATCAAAGAAAGAGAAAACTTATATTTAATACAGAGGAGACCTTTTTTCAAAAGCATTGAAAGTCTGCAGTCAAAGCAAATGGTCACGGTGAAGGAAAAGAACTAAATTGAAAACTGATAGTATTTGAGACATTTTGAATGGGCTTATTCATGGATATACTTATATGGTGGTGAACCAGCTAATTTATCTGGAGACTCAAAGGACCGATTTGGTTTGGAAAGGCAGTCTGCATTAAGATTGAGTGTGATCGTGAATTTTCTTGTCACACAGTGTGGTGTTCTGCTTTGTTGGTTTCAGTTTTCATTATAGTAATGCACTTGTTTTTTCTTTGTTAATTACTCGGGACTGATGTTTCCTAGAAAAGATAGAGAATTTGTAAAACACTTAAAAAATTGATAGCATATTCTGCATATCATCTGACATAAAAAATAATCACTGAAAAGGAAGGCTGTGATTATGCAATTGATCTTTTTTTCGTTCCTGGAAAAGATATTTTGACTCATGTAAGACAAAAAAATGCATATCCCTGCAATTCCTTCTGTGGGATTAAGAAGTGAAGTGAGCTGAAATCAAGCATACAGGAAAGCAAATTAACTTGCCTGTATAGGCTAATGATCTTACTCACTTTTGATTACAGATATATCCGTTTGTTTGTTTGGATGAATAGGGATAATATATTCAATATTTCTAAGCTACTCCATATGCTTAATTTAAGAACAAAGGTAAACCTTTTTTTTCTTTTTTTTTCTTTTCTTTCAGAGACAGTCCTAAATACTTACAGGTAATACAAAAGATTATGCTTTGGTGTCTGTCAAGTCCAAAATGTCTGTTTAGAGACTCTGTAGGATCTTGGTTATGAATTTGGATCCAGTCTCTAAGGAGAAATTGTCAATTTACTACTGTAGGGTGGCTATTTCCTATCTTATTAGGCCCTACTGACAGAACAGTTCTGCTGAGGAGCAAATATAATAGCATATTTTAAATGCATCTTTGAAGATATTGAAAACAAATTGATGGGAAACCACCAAATAACTTTCTTAAATTTGATTTGGATGAAGTTAGGAGAGTAATAACTTTGGTGATTCTAATACCAGACTTATAACTGCAGCAAAGATCTCCAAAGGAATTTGTGAATGTAGGAGCAAGTGTTGTGATTCATTTATGGTCGTTTATTCAGTTAGGGAAAATCTTCTGAATACGTGTAAATATTTTGGACAGCAGTTTCACACAGTCACAATACAAAAACAAGTCTTTGCCAAATTACCCTAACAAAAATAGAAACCCAGCAATGACCAATTTGTGTGTCACTCAACACCTCCTTTGCCTCAGTCTTCATCAACGAGGTCTCTGGGTCCTCTGTGCTTAGACACAGGGTTTAAGGAGGACAGGAATTATCAGCTGTGGAAGAGGGTTGGTTCAGGACTCAACCTATACTAGTCCATGACACCTGACAGGTAGCATCTGTGGGTATTGAATGAGCTTCTCTGTGTCCTTCCAAGGCTCCTGTCTGCCATCTTCAAAAGGTCATGGAAATCAAAGAATATTCCCAATGACTGGAGAAAGGCGAATGTTGCATTCATATTAAAGACAGTCCAAAAGGTCAACCTGATAAATTATAATACAGTCAGCCTTACTGGAATCCCTGGAAAAATCCCAGAGTGAGCTGACTGCATGGATTTTTACCAAGAACAATTCATTCCTGACCCATCTGATTGCCTTCTGTGACAAAATATTCACTTGTGGATGGAAGGACAGCT
This sequence comes from Falco naumanni, assembly GCF_017639655.2. Taxonomy (NCBI): domain Eukaryota; kingdom Metazoa; phylum Chordata; class Aves; order Falconiformes; family Falconidae; genus Falco; species Falco naumanni. Next base: position 49,008,761 of record NC_054055.1, read on the forward strand.
GTGGATGCAATTTACCTCTTCTTCAGCAAGGCTTTGACACTGCCTTGAATAGCGTTCCTGTATAGAAGTTGGGACATGTTGGCCTGGATGGGTGGAAAAATTGATAGGTAAAAAAAAAGTCAGTTGACTGGGCTGAGAAGATGGAAGCTAATGGGTTGGACTAACTAACAGTGAGGAAACACTTGTGAATGTTGTCATGTACATTTCATGGTCTAGACTGTCACGTTTTACTAGGGACAGCACAATCCCACAGCAAGAAAACACCTCTATATACAAGTACTGTATCTTACATAAGAGAAAAAGCATAGCAATCAGGAGACATTAAGGTGGTATGTGGGGCAGAGTGAGTGATACATTATCCTGGGTCATACTCTTCCAAAAATATATTAAAATTACATTATGATGTAAAACAGGTATTGCTACGTTTCAGGAAAGAGAAGTTGTTTAGCTTTGGGTTTATTTCTAAATTCGAGGTCAGAATTTTGCTCTGCAGCTTTGCATTGGTCATCCAATATCCTAAAACAAAGGTGTTTCTACTGCATAGAAATCCCTGAGACATTTACTCTTTAATCCTTCTGCTAAATGTATTTTACAGGTCAAGACAGAGGACAAGAACATCTGAGTTTCCTTTGTATTAGCTAGTGCTCTGTACTACTGTTCAAATAATTAAAGTACATAGAAGTATTGGTATAGAAAATATTTATGTTTTTAGGTAAAACTAAGCTTTCTAATATTCAAGATTTCGGTATGTGTCTCAACTTCTTAAGTGATATCAGTTTTTTTAATGTATTTGCTGCCTTCATTAACATGATTATTCTATAATATAAAGAAAATATCCATCAAAGCATTGAAAACAGCATATCCTTTAAAATAACAGTTAGAAGTGAATCTGTAAAACATAACTGCAGACTCTCTATACTGTCCACTGCTCACTTTTTCAATTGTAATAAAGTTCACATGTAGCTTTATTTTGAAGTATTTTCTGAAATGTGAAGAAAATTGACTTTCATATTAATTTAATCACATAATATTTCCTTAATAGCTATAAATGCTAGGAAATCTATAATCTTGAATGTGCTCATATTTTTCTCTTTTCTTTATTATCTAGGAAATATCTTGTTTACATGCCATTTCTAGTTTACTGCTAATTCCCTTGCATTGTTCCTTTATTATTTAATACAAATATGCTGATTCTGATGCTGAGAAGGCTTGCTCTTAAAAAGTATTTCTGCTTATAACAAAGTATCCAAATATAGGAAAAAGTGATCCATTTTTGTTTGTTTTGCTTTAAAAAGAATCCATATGAAGCCAACTGAAATTTCACTTCTAATTTCATAAAGGAGAAATGGCAATTAACCTCCTTTTTACCAGTGTATTTTTTTCTTAGTGGTCAGAAAGTCCACTCCCAATCCTGCAGTGAAATACCCTATTCACAAGCAATGCTAGACAAATGTTGCCAAAAGGGAATGCACAATCTAGATCTGCTTTCTGCACAGAGTAATTTATACAATCTGTTCTAGTGTTTAACTAGGAGATGTTTAAACTTCTAAAAGCACTGTACAGAGATGCTCAGCCTACCTTAATCTTTTTATGTCTTGTCCTATCCAAATATTTTCAGTAACCTCCTCGTCCACTTTGCAGCTGTATTTGAGGACCTGTATTTCAGATTTCTCTTCCACAGAATATAGAGCCTGGAACTGCTGTGTTTCCTACACCTCCCTGTCATTTTCTTGTGGACTTTCATCCTGTAACATTCCTTAGAGGGTAGTGGGGACAGGATTGGAAATATCCAAGGCTGTTCCTGACTTAAGATATTTGCTTAAAAAAAAAATGAAACAAAAAACCCCCTTCATCTATGTAAGAGAACACTTCATTTTATTAAGCCCAGCAAGCACGAGTTTCCCAAGATTATGTAGATAGTTTTTATTCATCCTTCTTTTCCCCTTTAGCTTCGTTCGTTTTTGTATTTGTATAGCTGATTATATATTCCTGGTTACATTACTTTATACTCTTCTTGGATTTGAATCCCACTTAGTTAATTTAGTTTCTTTCATTTTCCAAATGCAGTTGAGTTTTACTCTGTTTTCATATGTATTTGGAAGTCCAAAGATGTTTAAAAATCCAAACCCTAAATTTCTGCACATTATGTAGGCCTCTGAGAGATGACCCATAGTTGAACACTCGTCTCCAAGATAAGTAACTCTTCCCTTTACTTTTAGATATATTTTAGAGAATACACACTAAAATTTCTCCTCTTGAGCTTCCGCTCACAAACCAATAATATGTCATTCCTTTAATGTTCATAAAATCCTGTATGGCAGTATTTTTAAGTATGTGATTCTATGCAATTATCATTATATTTCAGTCAAACAGAAATTCTCATCAATCCATAGCATCATTATTCAGGAGTCTGAATATTAGGAGAGAAGCAGCACATTTCTTAAGGTATGTCATTCTGACTGATAAGGGCAGGGGTCCTCAAACTTTTTAAACAGGGGGCCGGCACACAGATTAAGTGGCAGGCAGTCATCTGCGGCTGCTTGGTTTCCTCTCCCAACCCCCAGCGGGTGGGGGGGTGGGGGAGGAGTGTGGGGGGGGAGGGGCGGGTGGGTTCTGTAAATACCGGGGGACGGATTGAGGACCCTGGGGGGCCGTATCCAGCCCACAGGCTGTAGTTTGAGGACCCGTGGATAAGGGTGTCTCAGTTTTGAGAACAGGTCAAAAAAAGAAGGAACTATGGAAAACCTCTCAAAATTATTTAGAGCAATCAAGAAAAGATGAAGACTCTGCCTATACAGTAGTATACAGTAATAATCTCCAATGATTATTTCTTTATGAATTAAAACTTACACATGGTCTTAAGTCTATTTTTCTAAACAGCTGTTATGAGAAGATTGATATTTAACAGTAGAAGGTTAACTGTCTAGTGTATTAAAGAACCTTTTGTTCTCAGACTTACATTCAGAATTATTTAAAAGTCTAGCTTTTTTGAATGAATGACAGCAAGTTTTTTTATTTAGGTATGGGAGCAAGTTTCTACAGAAGTAATTAGTTTCCATGTTTTTCAAAATATTTTGCAACAGAGTCAGAAAATTGCATGGATGATAATCAGTAACTGCTGTTTAACAATTCACTGCAAGAACATTATGGGGTAAATAAATAGGTTTTTTTAAAATTTTGTTTTTCTTTGCAGTGATGGATTTGATGGAAAATGTGTCTACTATCACCTATGCAAATGAATACGATGAAGTTATGCAAGGAGAAAGTATTCTAAGGTAGATTTTGGTTTTGTTTTTTTTTCTTCTCTGTATGAAGCATACAAAGATTCAGTGACAGGGGAGACTGGTACAGGTCATAGTATGCCATCTAGAAAAAAGTACTTAAATATTTATTTCTTAGGGCTTATTTTGTTGGTGTCTTTTTGGGATTTTGGGGGGAGGTTTTTTGCTTTTATTTTAAATTCTGAGAAAAAATAGGTTATCTATAAGTATTTGTGTACGTATCTGTCCTCATCCTATTAGTCCCAGGCTAGTAAGTAAAATTATTGCAAAGGCTGTGCACATGGAAAGGCTTTTATTCATTTAAAACCCAACTTTGTGAAGCATTAGATAGCAGACTGTAACTGCTATTAAGTAGAAATTATTCTTAAATATTATTTGTCTTTATAACTTAAATATCTTTATCATTTCCTATGTATGCCCACGGACAGCAACATATGCTGTATGAATTGTGAAAAAAAAGCACCTTGCCTTTATTCTTCAAGATTTTTTTCTTTCATGATTCAAATAAAATCCAGGCAAACTCTTTAGCTCCATTTGAAAAACATAATTCATATTAAATGGTTTTATGTACTCAACAGGCTTAGCTATGTTGTTATTCTGTTTCTTTTAAATAAAACATCAGGTGTTGTATATAGTTTGTATACTATATAGCTTTCCTCATCAATAAAAATCTATGAGTATTGGTCATCTGTTCTCTTGACGTAAAGAAGATTTATTAAAGGTATTGCTAGAAAACTAGATAACTAATTGAAATCTATTAATCTGTGCCCAACATGAAGCTATAGATAAACCAGAAAGAAGTAAAAAAAACCCAAAACCACAAAAAAAGCCCACACCTTCTCTCTCTTACCCTTTGATAAATGCAAATTATCTTTTGTTTTTAAGGACCAACAACTTTTGCAATGTGTGATGGTGAATAATTAATGCAATACATGAACTCTGTTAAGGAAATAGCTGGGAGAAAGTCACCCTCAGTACTTCTACATATTGAAGTGGTTTGTAAAAAATTCTACAATTACATCTGTATTTTAAAGAATTTCTAAGAATAAACTTAAAATCTTATCTGAAAAAAAAAAAAAAAGATATTTTGTTTCTCACTAATTATTAGTATTGTTCATTGACTCCATGCCAACATGTTTTTCTTCAGGTAGAGCATATTTTTTCTATTTTTGACTCTATCCATTGTCATAATTCCCAGTTAACAGACTGACTCTAAATGAAACTAAAGATTCCTTTCTCTTTTAAAATGAATCTTTATAATACAGTAGGACTATTTACCAGTCAAGTATCTTCAGTAGCTTCAAATTCATTTTAGCCTGTTCTTTCTTCATGAGAAAACCTGTGGTCAACATGACAATGCATAGCTACCTTTTCAAAACAGTATCTATTAATCTGTACTGTCAAATATTTTTTGTGCATTTTATCTTACTTACATCTTTCCTTTCTCTTGAAAATTACTATAAATGATTTCCTGTAAAAATCAAACTATGTAGCATGGCAAATAGGTCTCCTAAATACAGTTTGCTGTGCTTGTAAAAATTTTGGACCCTGTTCTGGAGTCACATTCTCTTCTAAAAATGTAAGCATAAGTGGCAAGAACAGCTATGCATTTATACTGTTTTTCTTTTAAAAACAGTAAAGAAGACATCATTTAGATGCTCCCTAGTAAAATCCTTTACTCTTCTATGTTTTATTCTACAGAGCTAAAGTCAGACTCCTGGTTTCTTTTTACTTGTCTAAAATGTCTGGTGAAATTACTGTCTTACTATATTTCTCTCCTTTTTTTCAGACCTGTTTACCCTGACTCTAATCACATCAGATGGTCAGTGTATCTCCAAGTAATTCAGGCTAAGTTATAGCAGGATGCAGTTAACCTTTCCAGTTCCAGATCTTCCTCAGAACCCAGATTAAATGAAAGCCTGACCCTTCTCCTCTCACCACTTCCTCCTTCACAGAAAGTCGGACAGAGCAGTTGGTTTTGCTGGAAACTCCAGCACTTTCATGGATACCTGATGTGAATATACAGTGAGCAGAACCCTGATGCACCTTAGGCTAGTAGCTAAATGTGAGAACAGGTTACTTTACTTCTTTAAGTCTGTTTGTTTGCTTTGATGTTTATTAACTTATTCTTTCCCTCCCCCCCCCCCCCCCCGCCGCCCAAAAATATACTTCAAACCTGAGTGGTTTATTGAGGTTTAAGAATTCTCCACATTTAATCAAGCATTATCAGTTACTGAATTTTAGCTATTTTACTTTTTCCCATGTGGTGTACAAGGAATAAAAAGGGCAAACAAAGCCTATATCCAAAGTGGAGTTTACAGACTTACAAAATGGTGGTATGAGAGAGGTCTGATGTCAAATGTGTGCGTGTGCATGTATACATTTGTACTTGCATATATTCTCTTGACTGTCTGCGAATAATACTGAAGCTTCTAATATTCTTCACACCTATTCTAGACAGCATCTTATAATAACATTAGTTAATATTTTGGAATTTTGTAGAGTTTCTTCTAGCTCATGAAGAATAATTTACAAACTAATTACATTATACTATTATAAAACAGACTACTAACTATTATCTATCATATACAGTAATATTTGCACTTACTGACTATGCTTTTAAAGACTGTTATAAGCAGCACGACCTTCTAAGAAAGTGAAACTTTGTTTAGTTTATTGACAGCAAAGTCTTCAAAAGTATACATAAACCTGAAATAAATCTCAAGTGTCACTTAAACCTGTAAAATTACAGGATACAATAGAGGATACAAAAACCCCACTTAGTTCAGAACTCAGACTTTTTGAACATTTTCAGTTCTGAATTCATATTACATGTAGTGCAAGTACCATTAAAATCTTGACATTTACTGCTGATGGTAGTTAAACTTCATATGGTATTTGCAGTACTCCCCATTCCAAGCATAGTGGAACTGAAAATGCTTCACTAATGGTAAATACCACAGTGTGATAAATGTCAAGACTTTAATGGTTCACTGTAATCATTATGGGACAGCATCTTGCTCTATGAAAAATCCCACTGACTTTAGCAGCACTGTTTGTGATAATGTTTGGTAGAAGGGCAAGCTCATCTTTGTAGGCATCTACTGCAAATTTAAAGTTGAATAACTGTCCATATTATGTCCTCATATGTCCTTCAGCTTTTCTTTAAGCTGTTTTTTTATAAATCCATTTCGAGGAGTTGGCCAACAGCTGCCAATTGCTGCTCAGGGACTGGCTGGGCATCAGTCAGCAGGCGGTGAGCAATTATATTGAGCAGCACTTGGTTTTTTTTCGTTTTTTTTCCCTTGGATTTTATTTCTCTTTCCCTCTCCTCTCCACTACAATTGCTATTGTTGCTGTTATTATTATTTTTAAAATTATTACTTTAATTCAATTATTGAACTGCTCTTAACCCACAGGTTTTCCCTTTTCCAATTTTCCCCTGCATCCAGTGGGGGTGGGGGTGGGGAGTAGGGGGTGGTGGATGGGCGGAGGGGAGGCAGGCAGTACAGTAGTCATCTGCTTGGTACGTACTTGTTGGCTGAGGTTAAAACACAGCATGGAAGAACCACGCCAGTGCATATGAAGCAAGTAAGAAAGAAGGAGCAGCAGGAAAAAAAACCCCAAACCAAAAAAACTAAAAAAAAAAAGGAGTGAGAAATAAGGAGTGGCAGAAAGAAACAGCTATGCAAGACCCAAATATCCAGTACCACTTTTTGCTTCACTGAAGGGACTGAGTGCAACTTGCAGTGATAATAGGAGTGGAGAAGACGTGTCTAGAATGAAGGAATGAAGTGGAAACTAGGAAGTGGGCAGAAGAGGTGTGTGAAGAGAAGTGAGGCTGAGAGTGAAGCTGAGCCTGGGAAATAAGAAGGAAAGTTATTTTTTCCATGAGTGTGTGAATGTTTGTCTCCTGTTGTGGCTTAGCCATGGTAGTAGCTCAACCCCACACAGCTGCTTGCTCCCTTCCTGTCACTGGGATGGGGAAGAGAGTCAGACAGGTGAAAGTAAGGGAACTCATGTGTTGAGATAAAGATGGTGTAACAGATTAAGCAAAGTTGTCTGAAAAAAGAAAACCAAAAATAGCAATTCATTTACCATGCCCCATTGGCAGGCAGATGTTTAGACACTTGCAGGAGAGCAGGGCTTTGTCATGTGTAATAGTTACTTGGAGAGACAGACACTGTAATTCCAAATGTCCCCCCTTTCCTCCTTCTCTCCCCAAGCTTTTATTGCTGAGCACTGTATTATAGGGTCTCGGACATCCCTTTGGTCAGTTGGGATCAGCTTTCCAGCCCACCACCAGCCTGCTCATGGGCAGTGCAGTATCTCTGTAAGCACTGGTCAGCAACAGCTAAAACATTGTTGTATTATTGTTTTGGTCGCAAATCCAAAAGACAGTGCCATGCAAGCTACTATGAAGAAAAATATCCTCACCAAAATTAGTAAAAACCCTTTGTTTCCCAGTACCAGAACCATAACTACATGTTCAGGTTATGTTGATTGGCAATAATACATGAAATTAAATTCCCCAAGTTATGTCTGTTTCACCCACTACAGTAACTGGTGAGTGATTTTCCTGTTTTCTTTTAAGACCACAAGTTTTCTCATTCCTGTTCTTCCCACCCTCTCCCAATTCCTGCTAAGAAGAGGAGCAGTGAGTGAGCAAGTGGTTGTGTGGGATCTTGGCTGCTAACCTCTCACTATGACTAGGAATTAACTAGTGTTTTGCTAGTTTATGCTTGCTGCCAGTATAGCATGAATGCATAACTTTAGTAAGGCAAAGAAACGATTGATGAATGCTAGTCTTTTTGTATGCCCCCATAGACCTGGGGGTTGGATCTAAACTGGTAGTTCACCTGGTGGGCAGTGGGTCTATCAATTTAGATTTAGCAGAAGTGCTTCTGAAATCCATCATCTGGGTGTGTATATTAAAAATTTGCCAACTCCATGCTGCAAAAAAGATGTAGAAATTCCTCCTGCTGTTCTCTAATTCTTTAAGCTCCATGCTAAGAAAATGCATAACTTCCATGGCGGGATTATTGGCTTGACAGTCCAGTCACAAACTTTTGCATCAGAAACTGTTTGCATAGAAGGAATATCACTCCCTAGATCTTTGTGTATTTGCGAGAAGGCATTACAGTAGCCCTTGGAAACCACAGGCTAATCTATATGCCACATCAAGTTTAAACATAGCATAAACAAAATAGAGAGACTTTTGTTTTCATTTCTTAATACCTCAAAATAAATTAAAAAAGGAAAAAAAATGTATGTCCTTATCCTACAGTCTTGTAATGAAATATTTTTCAGTCATCTAAAGCAGTTTGAAAAGTATTTTTTTCCCTTTTTGTTGTTTTGTCTTTTTTCTACTACTTCATTTCCTAGTATGACTGAACCTGCAAGGAAAAATTCTGATTTATTTTTATAGTGAAGGGAAAGACTACTTGCTAAACATACAAGCCTTGTAGGTCTTGTTTGGATATTCTGATATAACATGAACCTATGTAAATTTGAAGTTATTAATTTTCTGACAAAAAAAGTTAAACTCTCACTAGTTTAAGAATATTTGTCCAGTTCCTTTCCAGCCTTTTGCATCTCTAACTTCTTCTATTTATATTGACAATGAAAACTAACACTGCAAGCACCAAGGTAGATTCCGTTGAGTCGTGTTTTTACTAGTGAAATTCCCTGAAGTGAAGTTATCATGGCTCTGCAGTTGTGCAGATCTGTAAGTAGAAATGATCTTTCAACTCCAAGCTTGTCAACTGAAAGAATAACCTAAGAGTGGAAACTTGAAATTTAGGCTCCTGTTGCCACCTTATGTCTTATCTTACAAACCATTCTTTCATTATAGAAGCATGCAGTGTGCTATTCAGAAAATACAATGCAATAAAGAAAGTACAAGATATATTAATGCAAAATAATGGTTGACATTTAGCACACACAAAAGTCGGTAACGTCAATGTTACGGTTCCCAAAGAAACCATATCTCATCTCCCTTGCATAAACATATTCTTCAATATATGTGCACAAAGTGGCTGAATTATGGTTTCCATGGGAACAATATCTCTAGATATACACATTTGTCATTCCTCTGTGTAGAGCACTCCATAAGAAATTGCCTTTATTAATAATCTCAGTTTCTTGGATGCTAGGAAAACATTCATAAAGTCGCATGAACATTGTGAACACATAGCTGAGATTTTTCCTCACACTTCTGTTTAAGATTTCTGTGACTGTTAGTCTAAACTTCTCCCTTTGGTCTTAACTGATGAGTCTTTTGTTTAGTTGCTGGAGTCTGCCTATGATTCTTCTCGGAACATGGAGGGTTTATTGCTAAAATGTAAAAAGACTCGTAGTTAGATGTATGGCATTATCATGGGTGCGGTAAGATAGACAGCATAGGTACTCAGAGGCTTCATAATTATTGAAATTCAAACCATGGAACTAAAATAATTAATACATAGTTTGAAAACCACACACAAAAAAAATAATCCTAAAGTTACAAACACTTTGATTTTGCAGGTTAAAGAGGACATGGGTTAACAATTTGCTTGAAATAGACCAAGTAACAAAGCATAGGAGGCTAATTTCCTGATGACAAAGAACAGATGATAGTGCACTTTCAACAATAACGAGAAATTATAATTTCAGGTTTGTATAATACATCAGAGATAAGACAAATATTCAATCAATATTCATATCAAAACTTCATTATTTTGTTTTAAGCTTTTGGGGTTTTTTAGCGCATGAGGAGTAGTGAGAAGGAGGTGAAAGTTTTATATTTCAGTCTCATATATTCATCCAATCTGATGTAGGATTGCTTGTGATGGATCTATTAAAAGTTTCATGTGTAATGCTTTTTGAGCAAGAAGACAGAGTAAACTATTGGTGTGGGGGGTGTCATGCTTTGAATTTTCATCCAAAGTTTTGCTTTTAATTTTGGTTACACAATTTTTATTTCAAATTAACTAATTCCAATTCAATAAAAGATTTGTAAAGTCTCAGGAAACTGTTCTGATATTGAGATTTTTCACAGGTTTGGTTTGGTTTGGTTTGGTTTTGTGGTTTTTTTTTCCCCTTAGAATTCTGGTCTTAAGCTATCTTTGTGTCTTGTTCAGCCACCAAAAATAATATGCTCAAGACAGATAGAAGCATTCTTAATCTAGAAAAACTCAAAGTAATACATTGTCTCATTTTGTGTGATGAACTTGTCAGTGCTCTGTCAGAGGACTGATTACAAACAAATAAAAAACTCGGTTACTCTGAAAAACAAAACTTCAGATTCCTGGGTTCCATGCTCATTACCTTGGATAGGAGTACGGAGATACATAATGCTTTTTGACTAACCTGCATGTTCGAAGTCTGTCACATTTCTGTTATTCATATAACAATTTTGTAAGTGAGATTAATAGACCATATGCAGATTTCTACATATGTACTATTGGGTTTTAATTACTGAATAAGAATAGCAATTTGTAAGACAATTTATCTCACTCTAAATAAGACAGAAAAATTTCAGACAAAAGGTTTCTAGAAGTGCCTTTTTGTTTCCATTGGCCATAGAGAGTTTAAAGTGACTGGCTTAGGTCCAGGTGTAGATTTGTAAACCTCTACAGCCAGATAAGACTAATCCCATTCTGCACATTTGGTTTTTTCCGCTTGTTATTACATTACCAACATTAGTAATCAAGACAGTTTTACTTTTTATCCTGTTATTTTACTTAAAATCTCTTCATGGTTTAAAAAATGGTGTTGCTGCCCTTGACAAAGTAATGGAAGTGTTAATAGGCAAGATCATGTGTATTTATTATATACCATGCCGTGACTGACTCTGCTGAGTATTTTAAAGTTTTAGTAAAGCAGCAATATGAACTGAAGAGGAAGAGAACCCACAGACATCTAACAAATTAGCAGGTTTTCCTTTCTGTAAAGAAATACAGTATGTGTAAGATGATTAGTAGTTTGCTTTTATACAGAAAGACTGATTCAGATTTGTAGCTAGAAACAGAAGGTGATCTTGTATTAACTACAAAATAAACTGTTCAGATATCATTGCCTATTTCAATGGAAGGTACATAGACTAATTTCCAGGTTAGATCTGATACAGGATTTAGTACTAAGAAACATGAAACATTTGGTTTGAAGTGGTAAAACGTCTATGTTGATGTGATGTTAGTTCAATAATAAAGATGTATCAGTGTAGATGGCATTTGACAGTTAGATGAACATACATCCTATCTGAAAATAAACATACAAGGTTAATGAGCTAGGATATAAAGTACAATGTTTACAGAGAAGCTCTGTAAATCTGCTTTTCCAAAGATATGAATTCTTTTACTTTTTCCAGGTCACAAACTCCTTAGTGTAAACACATTTTTGTTTCTAGTGCTACTTTTTATTTTAGCAAGAGACAAAATGACCTGCATCTTGTTTAATTTCTACCCAGCAGATATGACTTTCCCAGAAAGGGCTTTCATACGAGTAGTCAGAGGATTGAATGTGACATATGTGTAACTGTCTCCACCTTAACCTGTTGGAGAAAAGCAATCAATATTAAACTTCAATGGAAAACAAAAATAATCAGGCAGAGCACAAAGATGTGGATAGAAGCTTGCAACTACTGCCTGATATGAGTTTATGTTCACAAAAATACTTCACTAAAGGCATAAATTGACAAGGGGTGTCAGAACACTGCAGAATACAATGATCCTGGTCTTCTTAATATCCTTCGCATTTCTGGTAAGAGAAAGAGCAGCAGTAAGCTGAATTAAAGAAACAAAGATGATACAAGCAAAACTGATAAAATCCCAAAATTAAAATACTTTCCTGAATATAGATATGCTACTTGTTCTAACCCCTTCCTCTAGAGTTATCAGAATTTTCAAGACTACACCCTAAATACAATGAATACTGAAATGCCATTGTCACTGTACAGAACATAAAATGTCAGTCATGTGCCTATCTTGCAGGAAAGGAAATACTCAATTTAGGAACAAAGGCAGAGCTAAGCTTGATTGTTGGTGTTGCCACAGTTAAAAGAATACTAACTAGGAGTGGGAGGCTGAGACTGAAATGTAAGACCTGCAACTATAAATGATAGTAGACCTTTCCAGAACTGTGATCTGTATATGGCAACGTATCCAGTAACAACAGCACCAAGATTCAATGCAAGCTATAAACACTGAGTGAGATACATCATGATACTCACTTCACCATGCACCATCAGTTGAAAACATGAAAAATAAAGAAGTAGCTTCATTTCTCATATTCACACATATAGGTGGCCTATATACATACAGATAACATGTTTTTTTTCCTTCACATTCTGCAACCTCAGCCATTGTCAAAATGTTCAGTATCTTCTAAAGACCTGGAATGCTTTTGGATCACACTAGTGTTATGATTAGTGGTATAATTACAATGTAAACCAACTTAACTTGGAAGAGTTTGTTTTATATCCATCAGCTGTTTGTGGAATTCTTAGAGTGATTCCAAATACTGATTGTGAATGGAAAAGGCACCTCTTATTCAGAATCATCTACATTCACAAGAAAACAACTGAAAATCAATACCTTACTGAGAAATCCTTTGCTTTATGTTTTTTCCTTATGGGCAGATATGTAAATGTGACACATCAGTGCATACCATCTGAAGCCTGCTATAGCATAACATTAACTTATAATTAAAATCATATAGTTACGCTTCATAATTTTATTACCAATACCATTTTCAGGATAATGTTTTTTTATTGTGCAATAGTAATGTGCTTAAGGTGCAGAAAGTGTCTGTCCTTCAGCTACTGATTATATAGCTGAGCAGACATAAATACATAAAAAAGCATAATTACATAACTAAGTGTTTTGTAATGGCCAGCTCTGCCAATTTTATGCAAGTTGTTAGTCAAGAAAATGCCTTTTTATCATAATCAAATGAAATCATAGAACACATCCTGGAAAATCAACATAAACACTGTTCGCTCTAGCACAATTGCTTACATAATTTATGGAGATGGCAGACAGGTTGACAGCAAATTGATACTTAGACAAATCTGTTTCACACAACTGCAGTTAATCAAGTTGCTCTCTGGCTCTGTTGAATGGAATGTTAGTTATTGTAATCCCTAAAGAAATTAAGGAACCAAAGTTATTTGAGAAAATGTCTGTTCAAAACATGCAACCTCTTCCAAATGTTGTTTGTCTGAATACTAAAAATGAACCAATCCTCCCTCTAAATATCATGTAACAATAACATAGTCTTTCTTCCATTCCCTTTGGAGGAAAATACATCTCATTTATCTATCTCTTCTGGCTCTTCATCCTAATTTTGTCATTCTTTGGAGAAATTAGTCTTAAAAATATCTATTAAAGTCCCAGGAACTTTCATTTTTAAATAAAATCAGAGGTTCACAGAAAGTTTTGGAACAAATAAAAACCCTACGATACTTTTCTGAGTTAATAAGCTCCTGGTCAATAGTACTATAACACAGTTATTAATTGTGTTTTGGTGGATTTTTTAGATATCTGTATCTCCAAACACAAAAATGTCATAATATGCACCTTGCACTTCCTTTTCCAGTTAGAATGAGTGTTTATGAAAGCACATACAGGTCTTGGAATGTAATCTAAGAGTCCAGATACAAAAAATTATATTTTCATGTAATTTATATTTTATATTTTATATAATTTAAAATATGTTAAAGATATAATTACATTATATATATATATATATAAATATATATATAATATATAAAATAATTAAGGAATATATTTTTATTTAAAGATAAAATTATTTATGTATTTTAAAAGAAATTATATAAATTATAACACTAATACCATATCTGAGCTATAATTTAAATGAAAGTTTAAAAACATGCTTTTGAAACTAATATTAATAGTAAATTAAAAGCATTAGTTTGGCAACTTGTTAAGAGTAGAGATACTGCTGAAGACATCATCCTGAATGTCTTTAAATCTGTTCTAATGCCATCTTTTAAAATATGTATGCCCATGCTCATATGCAATGTTTCAGATATATTATCAGTTTTTTTGCATTGCCGTATTTTCCAAATTAAGTGGGCATGTAACTATGTAGTTTGTTGCATTTCATTAGTATTGGCTATTCATCACTTCTTGTATTATGAGAAAGTCAGATTAAAAGACAGCTGAGTGAAATAGTGGTCAACAACTTTTTACCTTGGCTTTGGAGCTCTCTGAAAACAGTGAGAGTTCTAAGAAACTAGCAAACAATTGTGCAGCAGGTCTTTGTCTGGCAAATCAAGTGGGATTAGATTCTTGAATTTTAACTGCAAAAGAAGTTTTCACTGTTAGTTTCTAATCTGTGAAGAGAAACCAACTTTTGAAGAGAATCCCATCCATAATAACATTATACAGTTGTTCAAGAATTTTGCAAACACCTTGCTGATTGAGATTTAGATCTGGAAGGTGAGAGACTGGGCTTTGCTTTTTCCTGTCAATAGATTTTAACTCATGCCTCATGGAAACGTTCTAGGATCCAGATCAAATGTATGTAATATGCCGAAATATGTTCCTTCACTAATTCTACTGATCCTGGATTACTATACAACTAAGGTTGTGAAAGTCCTAATGGCAGAGGGAGGTGGTAAAGACAGACCTGAATTTAGTCTCTGATCCCTGAACTTTTTTTCATTCTGTATTACATAATCATTACTTAAAAATAGAAACAAAACAAAGTAAAATCAAGCAAAACCAAAAATTGCTTCCTCTGTTAAAGCTGCTCTCTCTATAATGCAATTTATTTTTACTTTTTAAAATTAAAAGTCAACAAATTCAGGCTGTGGAGTGCAGTTCAACTCACTTCTCACATTACTTGCTGAGAGTGCACTTGATCCCACTCCCTATATCACTAATGGATTATTGGTCCCAGCACAGACCCTTGAGGGACACCACTCATTACTAGTTTCCACTTGGACACTGAGCCGCTGACTGTAACTCTTTGACACAGCCATCCATCCAATTCCTTATCCATCTGACAGTCCATTCATCAAATCCATATTTCTCCAATTTAGCAGCAAAAATATTGGGGAGGACAGTAGCAAAGGCCTTACAGAGATATCCAGGTAGATGTATTTGGTGTCTCTGCCTTGGTCCACTGATGTGGTGACTCAGTTGTAGAAGGCCACTAGATCAGTCAGGTACAATTTGCCTTTGGTGAAGCCATGTTGGCTGTCTCTACTCACCTGTCTTTGATGTGTTTTGACATGTCTTCCAGGAGAATCTGTTCCATGATCTTAGCAAGCACAGAGGTAAGGCTGCTGACTGGTCAGTAATTCCCAAGGCCCTTTTTCTTAGAAAGAGGTGTGATATTTACTTTTTTCCAATCATCAGGGTCTTGTTATGACTGCCATGACTTTTCAAATACAGTGGAGAATGGCTTAATGACTACAGCAACCAATTCCCTCAGGACCCTAACAAATTTATATAACTTAAGCCAAAGCATAGCTTCTTTTCAGAAGCCAGTAAGCCTTTAGTATGAACCTAATTACAAGACAGTGAATGATCAGAGAATTTTAATGTAAAACATATTGTTACACAAACAGCATAATGATGAAGTCTTGTAATCTGTGAACACGTACCTTTGGTCCCCAAATCTTCTACAGAAATAACTCTGGCTTGAACCATATTTCCTTTGACACTCTTGGCTAAAAGAGCTGTTTAGACTATCCACCATGTATCAGTAACTCCTATGTGCATGAAGACAGGCCAGTCTGATGTTGATAAAAGTTTAGAATAAAAATTATTTTCTGCTTCCTTTTCCTTTTGTTGAGGTAGACTGGATTTCTCAATGTACCATGGTGCTGTTTGTCAAAGAACTTTTAGGAACGTAATTACATGTAAGACTTCTAGCTCTTTCCCAAATGTGATTGAAACTGCACCAGAGATCAAAAATTGCTTGCAGATGTAAAGCAATACAGAAAATTGTATTAATAAACTGTCTTACAAAAAAATGGAACTCATATGGGTAAGTGTCAGATAAGCAGACTTTTTAGGTGAGAGCTCAAAAAGGTATGACAAAATTGAAGGTTGCATAAGGAACCTAAAAATGTATATACATTAGTATATTATCTAAAATTTCTTTGCCAGATTCAGAAGGAAAAATATGTTAATTATTAAAAAGAAAATAGATAAACTATTAGATAAAAAATCAGCTGAGAAAAATACTGCGTACCACATATTTGATTTGAGATGTAGGATGTAGTATTGCATTGACTCATAGTAAAACTTTCATTGATATAAGCAACTAATTGTGGTCTCCATTATGTGTTCTACTGCTTTTTGAAGTTGTCTGTAATTTCACACTGTTTCCTAAATTGGATCAGCTGAAAGACTTCTTTAGCCAGAAAAGTTTGTTCATCTCTGTTCACTTACTTGTTTTCGAAAATGCACTCCTGTAGAACCTGACTAAACAAAAGGATTAACTGAAATAGAGCCAACTCAGCAGATGAAAACTGCAAGAATGCTGGCAGAAACAGCACCCAGCTTCTTCAGTTTGACAATATAAATAATGTTAATTGCTATGCAAATTTCATCATGAAACTGCTGTTTGTTCTAAAAAAAATTGTACAATTCATGAAGGTAGCAGCTGGTAACCATTGTTAAAGCTCTTGAAAACCTAACTGGGAATATTAAAAGAAACTGGACTTAATGCATGCACTGATTTGTGGATTTGTTTATTTGTTTGTTTCCCTTAAACACTTATGGAATATCTGCTTTTCTTAGTGAATAAAGCCATGCCGATGAGTTTCTGGAAAAGCACCTCAGATATTTGAATGCATGAAAATTTACAAATGGTGCACATAAAACCGTAATGTATCTTGGAATCACAGCAGCAGTATCACATATTCACTCTAACTAATGATTGGCACACTAATGTATTTTTGGAAAAAAACAGAACAAATGGTGACCTACCTCAGACAATTGTCTGACATTTGAGAAAGTCTTACTCTCCAATCTACATATTTTGTCAATGGCCCATTTCATAATACAAATTCACTTTTCTGTTCTGCTGTTCCAGTCATTTGCAATTATTTTTTTCGAGCTATTAGATGGTAGTTTCTAAGCAAGCTACTTGGAAAGAGGACTGGAAGTGAGTGTTATTTGAGAAGTGCAAGCAGCTGGTGTATAAACTGTACAAGTCTCGTGGATGTGTAAATGTTCATTTATGAGTTTCCTCTGAAGTTTTTTACCATCATAGATCATAGTGCTGTAAATACTATGTGTGTCTCCTGTGTACAACAGCGGGTGAAGTGACAGTGACATATCTTTTTTAGAAACACTAGTTCTAGAAATATCATCCATACATAACAGTAATAAAAGGAGAAGGTGATTCTTACTGCTCCTGCAGGAATCAGGATCAGAGACAAGGCCAGTAGGAGTGAGATTGTGGTGAGAATTCGTTACAGGCTACTTGATCAGAGAAAAGTGGATGAAGCTTTCTTAAATGATTTTAACAGGTTTTTGTATCACTGACCCTGTAAGTTGGTTGAACACGTTGCCCAGGACAGCTTTTGAATATGTCCAAAGACAGAGGTTCTTTTTCATAACTTTTTGACACCGGTACTGGATTGTCCAACTAAAGTTGACACATAGCTGGATCAGCTATCCAGTAACAAGGAAGAATTGGTCAGCAACTGTCTTGTCAGTAACAAACATGAAATGCTGGAGTTCAAGAACGTAATGGAGTGAGGAAGGCAAGTACAGACTTGGATATCAGGAGAGCAGACTTTCAGCTTCTTCAGGAAAGTAGTAAGTGGAAATCCCAGTGGACATAGCTCTGCAGAGCAAAGGAGCCCAGGAAAGCTGTCAGATCTTTAAGGACAGAATCATCCAAGTATAAAAACAATCCATTCTAGTACCCAGGAAAACAAGCAGATGCATCAGGAGACACTCCTGACTGAACAGGGAACTCGTAGCAAAGCTCCAATGCAAAAAAACCAACAGAGGCAGAATACAGAGGATTGATATAGAAACTGGCAGCTGGAGATGGTTTTAGGAAAGCCAAAGCTTAGCAAGAGACTTCATGGGCAATAGGAAGAACTATGGTTGCAACAGTAGTAAAGGTTTGAAAAATGAAAATGTGGGAATATTACCGAATAGGGCTGGTGATTTAATGACAGTGGACAAAGATGAGGCTGAGGTACTGTACTGGGTCTGGCTGGGGTGGAGTTAACTTTCCTGATAGCAGCCCTCATAGTGCTGTGCTTTGTATGTGTAGCTAGAAAGGGGGTGATAACACACCAGTATTTTGACTACTGCTGAGCAGTGCCCACACAGCATCAAGACTGTCACACCACCCCATCCCCTTCTTGCCCCAGCCCAGTAGGCTGGGGGTGGACAAGAGGCTGAGGGGGGACACAGCCAGAACAGCTGAACCAAGCTAACCAAGGAGCTTACCACACCACATGATGCCATGCTCAGCAATAAAAGCTAAGAGAAAGGAGGGGGGGAGGAGGTATCTATTATTAAGGTGTTTGCTGCCTGAAGCAACCACTACACTTACTGAGGCCTTGCTTCCAGGGAAGTAGCTGGACGTCACCTGTTGATGGGAGGTAGAGAATTTGATTGTTTGTTTCCTTTGCTTCCGTGCACAGCCTGTGCTTTTCTTTATTAAACTGCCTTTATCTGTGGTTTTAACCTTGTTTTCTCCCCCTTGTGTTGCTGAAGAGAGGAAGTGAGAAAGTGAATAGGTGGGCATCTGGCAACCAGCCATGGTCAACCCATCACAGGTGCTCAATGCCTTCTTTGACTTATTCTTCACCAACAGGTTCTCCCAGGCTTTTGCAGTTAACAGGAGAGCTTGAAAAAAACCACCTACCTACAATGGATGAGGACCAAGTCATGGATTACTTCCGAGAGCTCAATCTTTCTGCTTGTTTCATGGAGCAACTAAAAAAAACAATTTAAAGGGGGAAAAAATCTAGTGAAGGGAAATGTGAAAACCAGAAGTTCTGGGAGGCAGCTGGTATAAACCTTTACAGGTCCCTAAAATAAAATGTATGTTAACTCTTGCATTATGAAAGGGAAAGGCTGAGAATCTACTTCTAGATGTGTAAATGTTTTTGACTTTTACTGAAGGTGGAAATTCTATCTGCCCATCTCTAGTTTCAGGAATCAAATATTAATAGTGCCAGAATCATACCTGTATTCCAAATAAAGAATGAGTTATGAACTAAACACTTAAAATAAATGGTGTTTGAATCTTTTCTGCAATATCTGAAAGTTTTTCATTGACTTTTTCTTTCACCATTGATACTCTAATGACGATGTGCCACAAGAATAGAAAAAACTATTTGTACACAATCATGTGCCTAAAGGACAGAGAGAAAAGTTTAAAAATGCTATGTAGTTTACCTGGGTATGAATATTTAATTGTAGAAAAGTAACTGAAGTTATTAAATAGCTAAATAATTAATGAAATTTCAAAATAAACTGTAAATGTTTAGTCTTTATTGTAGAATTTTTCATTTTTTTCAGATGTTCTATGGGAAAAAATAACTACTTGGATTTTTTTGGTAATATTTAACCATAAGATTTATTTTTTTAATTTAATTTTTGTTTTGCTCATTAGGGTGCAATGTTATACTAAATTATTTTACATTTGCCATGTTTTTATTGGTTTTGTTACAAAAGAAGAGAATAAGCACGATTGTTTAGAAAAACATCAGTTCGTTGCTTGTTTTTTATTATTTTATTTATTTATTGCCTTATTGGTCTTCTGAATTAAAAGAATATTTGTCACTGACTTCAAAGAAAGCTCATTCTTTCTTACACCAAGTTCTTTTTGTCTTTGTTTTTTAAATGCGTCAACTTATCAACCTAAATGTTGAAATCACTGTTAACAAAAAACAAATAACACTGCACCCTGTAACTAATGAGGTAAAGTTAGCAGTTCAGGTTTTGAACAAGTAAATGAAATAGGTATGAGTCATTTTATTACAATCTCGCAACCAAAATTATTATGTAGAGATGAATGCTAAGCAAATATAGCCTTACTATTACTGTCAGTCTAGTTGTCCTCTTAATGTTCCTTATTCCAAAATAAGGGTATGTCTGGAGCCATTGATCCTTACAAGGGTTATTCATTCTTCAGCATAAAAGATAGCTTGTCTTCACAGTCATGGTTTTCAAATTTTGCTTTTCTGCAATCCATGACAGAAGATAATATAAATATGTTTACAAATAAAATCCCAGTTTAGAGGAAAAGCTTATTCATTTTTCTTCCATTTAATATATTTCCAAACACAAAATAAAGAAAACAAAACAAAAAAACCAACCAAACGTAAGCAACGCAGTCTGACAGGCAATCTTATTAAAAATATCTGACACTTTAAAGAAGTTAGGCTTCACATCATTTGGATAAAATGGTGATAAAGAGGATACTCTTTAATATCAAAACATGCAGCTTGTTTTATCATATTTGTTTCATAACATTTGCAGACTGTATTATGAAGATTCTTTCCCATTGATTTTGGACTTCTGTACATAAATTTCAATATATTTAATAATATAATATCAGTCTGAGTCACAGGAGACCATGTGTTTGTGGCACCAATGACTGGAGCGAGTGCAGGTGTGCGAGTGAGTGTGTGAATCAAGCTGCACTAGCTGGTGAATGGATCAAGAAGCCTGGGAGCAAGGGGGAAGTGGGTCTTCAGGGGTGTGGGAGTGCCTGTGTGTTCCCACAAATAAAAGCATACCCGGGCACCTATGGTACCAAGCGGGTCCTGGCCACCTCTGAGTGTGTGTGTGTGCCAGAAACTGGGGAGACTGGAATCAAGGGACAGCTACTGGACAAACAGTGTTTGAAACCAGCTGCTGTAGGGTCCCACTTGTACATGTGTACATACATGTACATTCTCACTATTGTACCTCCATTCTGTTCAGCAAGAGAGGGAAGCAAGATGAGTCATTGGTGCTGTCTGTGTTCATGTGAGTGCTCTGGGTGTCTGTGCTCTGTGTGGCTGGTGAGGTATATATGTGTATAATATGCACATAAACACACATGCATATGTGTGGTGTACATGTATGCTCTGTGCGTGTGTGCCTGCTGAGAATACAGCTTCAGCCTCGCCACTGGTTGGACCTGGGGACATGGAGCTGTGGCAGCCTCATCTTTCTTGGGCTGTTTGATCTGACATGAAATATTTTCCATTACCATTGAAGTATATCTGTATTCAATTTCTTGATTATCAGACTTTTCAAAGTAGTTAACCCCACCTTGGTTGGATCATGATCAATACTTTATATAGAATTAAACAGTATCCTGGTCTGGATTTCCCCATGTGGAAAGATTTCTATGTGGCACAGTGATCCCTCTACAGTTTCTACAACAGATTTTTTTTACACTGAAAAACATTCTGTGCATAGTGAGGGGAAAAGAAAAGCTGGGCAGCTTTCTTTCCCTTTAGCTTTCTGCTTGAAATGAACCCAAGCTTCAACTAGGAGATGTGTCTTGAGCCAATGTTTCAAGGTTCCTCAGTTTAGATAATATGTCTCAAAAAATGCTGACCATTTGGGTGGGGGTTTTTTGTTTGTTTGTTTTTGTTTGTTTGGGTTTGTTTTTGGTTTTTTGTTTGTTTTGTTGGGGTTTTTTTGTGTGTCTCATTATATTGCCTCAGTATAACAGCTTTCCTGGAAAGTCTCAATTTCATCTACAGATTATAGGGGGGAAAAAAGAGTTCCTTCTTGTACAAAAATAAAGAATATGTAGACCAGTAAGAAAAAACTGATATTACACCCCCCCCCCCCCCCTATTTTGTTATTACTGCATTTTCACTGTCTCCATTGACTCATGGCATAGTACCTAGCACAACAGAGCATCAATGATGTGAGCCACTGTGTGGTACTGTAATGAAAACACTCAACCTAACAATAATAACAATAACATTGATTTAAAGGTTCTGTGCTCAGTAGTACCTTAAGGAGTTCAATGTAATTCACATTTCCTTAATAGAGATACAGATATGCTATAATTCATCTGTATATGTTTATTGCTTAGACTATTTTTTAAGGGTTATGGACACTAAGAAGTGTACTCTTAAAGATTAATAGCTAGATCCAATGTTAACATCACATGGTTTTCACCAGGGAACTGTAAAACTTTGAGGAAGATATTATAATGAGGTAGAGAGCTCTTACGGGTATTATTTACCGCATGCTATACAGTGATACTACCAACCTTGTATATAAACAAAGATGTACTAATTTTTTTATTGTCTAGAACAAAAGGAATCTGTAAGAGACGCCTACATGACATGGATGTTCCCAGGAGAAACTGCAGGAGATTGAAACAGCCCTAGGGAGCACTTGTGACCAGGAGCACTGCCAACAGGGCAGGTAAGCAGGGACTGTGGGAGTGCAGCAGTCTGAGCAAAAAAGGCCCTGCACACTGCCTGTAGGTCTGTGTGGCAGTGTGCTCTACCTCTCCCCCACCCAGTACTGCTCAAGTGGTAATCACCAATGGCAGTTGTAGTTAACGAGTCTGGCCATGATGGCTGTATCTGATGCAAAGTGGATTCAGGGGAGACAGATAAGAACATAATAGCCAAGGGCTAATTTGAACAATGCATGCACCTAACAGTGATGGTCAAGCTCAAGTGTGAAAGAAACTAGCTTCTCTAGTTCGGTTTGTAAATATGACTATAAGTGAATTACCTTATTCTATAAATAGTGGACAGCTCAAGGCCCATTGAAATCTCTTCCACAGGCAGTGGGCTGCATGACAGGACCTCCCCTTGAGCAGGGATGCCTCTCAAGGTTACTCCTCCAGGCTGAGAGATTCCTTGCTGCAACAGATTCTTGTTAAGTGATTAATAGCATGCTAAAGTTTGAAATCTTAGCAAAGCGGTATAAAGGATTGATTGTGCACATATAATCCTTCAGCTACAAACTGTTGACCAAGTCTGAGACTTTCTGAACCTAGCCCACCTAAACTTCCCTCTAAGAGGCATTTCAGAAGGCAAGGGGCTCCTTTCTGAGCTTCATGATTCAATGGGATGGTCTCCGTGACAGTTTTCTCTGACTCTGTCCTCTGTGCAGTAAATAATAAGTCTATCTTTCCCTCAGGTCTTGTCAAAACACTTGTTGCATTTATTATCAAACTTTGTTAAATTGGTTTTATACCAATAAACATACTGCTGCCTCTCTCTTATAAGTGAAGTGGATCACTCCTTCCACAACAGTCTGCAGCCCAGGGAAGCACCCTGGGTCTCTGCCATAATGGTGGGTACCAGCATCAGAGTTAAAAGCAGTGTTCCTACAGAGAAAGCTCCTGAAATATCTGATGCCAGATGGAACTGGTATTGAAGGAGAATTCAGTACAGATGGTAGGTTGTAATGAGTGCCCAGACCCTTCTCCTGAAGAAAGGGTAAGTACCTGCAAAAGATGTCCACAGGTTGATGACCTGTTGCATCAAGTGGTCGAGTTGCAGGAAATGGTTAAAAAGCTGTCCAGTATTACAGGGGATAAGACAGAGAAAGGTAAATGGTTTCAGAACCATGGTCCGGCAGCAGACACCCCAGAGAATGGGGTACCTTGGACCTTGGTGACCCAAAAAAGTGGACTCTGCTTCAAGTCCCCACTCTCCAGCACTACAGCCAAAATCAGATATGAATTTTGAAAGCTGTAGAGATTCACAAGCAAGGTCTGCATGGAGAAACTGTACCAGCAGCACACAGTGGATACCGCAAAAAGAAACTGTCCAAGTTTCAGCTGGGATAGAGTTAGATTTCTTAGTGGTTAGTAAATTTTTGGCTCTGATGTGAGCAAAATGCTGATAGCACACTGATATTTTTAGATGTTTCTGGGTAATGTTTATACTATGTCAAGGACTTTTTGGCTTCTTGGGCCCTGCCAGCGAGAGAACTGGAGGGGCACGGGACATTGGGAGGGGACACAGCCAGGACAACTGACCCCAACTAGCCAGAGGGATATTCCATACCATGGGACATCATGCTGAGTATGTAAACTGGGGGAAGAAGAAGGAATGTGGGGACATTTGACATTATGACGTTTGTCTTCCTGAGTAACTGTTACACTTGATGGAACCCTGCTTTCCTGGGGATGGCCGAACACCTGCCTACTGATGGCAAGTAGTGAATGAATTCCTTGCTTTGCTTTGCTTGCATGCACGGCTTTTGCTTTACCTATTAAATTGTTCTTAACTTAACCCTCAAGTTTTTTTACATTCCTTTCAAATTCTCCTCCTCATCTCTCTGGGGGAGGGGGAGTGAGCAAGTAGCTGTGTGGTGCTTGGTTGTTAAAGGTGCCGGGGTTAAACCACGACAGAAACGTTAAGTGCTTGCAGTGAGTGAGTCTCTGTTAAGGGTCACTGAGGCATCCAACTAGTGGCCTGACAGGGATTCACAAGAGGTATGCTGTCTTCCAGGAACTAAGGTATGAGATGCTGCTAAGACGGTGCCACAACTTGTCAAGGGCACAGAGAGCTATCCATTGCTAGTTTTTCATGTTGTCACGAATGACAGAAAAACTGAACTTCAGCAGACTCAGGGAAGACTAAAAAGCCCTGGGGGTGCAAGCAAGTTATCTCTTCTACCATTTTACCAGTTAAAGGAAAGGGTGCAGCTAGAAATAGATGTATAATGCAAATCAACATCTGGCTTTGTGTCTGGTGCCATCATGAGGGTTTTGGCTTTCATGACAATGGGACATTCTTCGATGACTGTAGCCTATTAGGGAGGGGTGGGATTCACCTGTCTAGAAAAGGAAGGGAATCTTTGGCAGAAGGCTGTGCAATTTGATGAGGAAGGCTTTAAACTGAAGGACTTGGGGGGTAAGGTCAACAGTGGCAACACTCATGTCATTGCAACTAACTAGGGAATAAGCTAATGTTCCTTAGCTGGCTCCCAAGATGACAACCAGAAGTCCAACCACCTCAAGTATATGTATGGCAATTCATGCAGCTTGGGGAACAAACAAGAGGAACTAAAGCTCTGTGCCCAATGAGAAAGTTATGATATCATAGGAATAACTGAGACATGGTGAGACAACTCATGTGACTGGAGGACTGTGATGGATAGCTGTGGGTGGTTTCATAAAGATAAGCAGGGAAGAAGAGGAGAAAGACTCATACTTTATGTTAAGGGAAACAGTGGATGTATAAAAGTCAACTACACCGGTTGTGGAAGCCCTATTGAATGCCTCTGGGTCAAGATCAGAAGGATCGTCTCCAAAGACGATCTCACAGTAGGCATCTGCTACCAGCCTCCAAACCCAGACAATAAGGACAATGAAACAATATTTGGGTCACTTAAGCAAGATTAGGGACAGCAGAATCTGGTTCTTATGGATGACTTCAACTACACAGACATCTGTTGGAAGGAAATACAGCAGCTCACATGTCATCCATCAAGTTCCTGGAATGCATAAAGGGCTGCTTCCTCATACAAACATTATATGTACCAACGAGGAATGAGAGACTACTTGACTTGATATTCACAAACCAAGAAAACCTGCTTTGTAATATCTCAGTTAGTGATAGCCTTGACTGCAGTGATCACAATATTGTGGAGTCTGAAATCCCGTTGAGCATGCTGAAGGTTAGTATGGAGACAAAGACTTTAGATATCAGAAGAGTAAGCTTCAGCTTACTCAGAGCTCATTTGGGGAGCATTTCATGGGAAGCTTCCATGGAGGATAAGGGAGCTAGCAAGTGCTCACAGTTTTGCAAGGACTCTCTCTTAGAAGCAGTTCATTCCCTTTAAAGGTAAGGGAAGTAGGCAGAGCAAGAGATGCCCTTGGCTTAACTGCAAGCTTCTGCAAATGCTCAAAACCAAAAGAGAAGCATACCAGAGATCGAAAAGTGAATGAATACTCATTGAGAACTACAAAGGCATTGCCAGGGTGTACAGAGATGCCATTAGAAAAGCAAAAGGTCAGTTCAAATTGAAATTGGCTAGAGATTTCAGAATCTACCAGAAAGTGTTCTTCAGATATGTAAACAACAAGCAGAAACAGAAGGAAAATATTATCCTACTGTTAACAAGGAGAGGTGAATTAGACACCAGGAGCACTGAAAAGGCAGAGGTTCTTAACACTTTCTTCACCTCTGTCTTTACCAGCACTTTTGGGCCCAGGCCTTGGGAACAAAAATCCAGGTTGGTGCAAACACAGACCTACTGTCAGTGAAGGAAGAGCTGGTGTGTGAAGTGTTACAGGAGCTTGACTCCTACATATTGATGGGCCCTGATGTTATCCCCCTGAGAGTGTTAAGAGAGCTGGCTGACATCATTACAAGGCTGCTCTCCGTAATCTTTGAGAAGTCGTGGAGGTGAGGGAACATCTCCAAAGACTGGAAGAAGGCCAATGTTATTCCCATCTACAGAAAGGGCTTAAAGGAGGATCCAGGAAACTACAGGCCCAGCAATCTTACTTCGGTCCATGGGAAAGTTATGGGATGAATCTGCCTTGGAGGATGAAGTACATGATTGAGAAAAAGCAGCAGAGATTCACCAAGGACAAATTATGCTTTACAAACCTGACTGCCTTCTAGAACAACATAACCTGCTTGTTTGATGTGCAGTGAGTGGTGGACATTGTTTACCTGGAGCTCTGACAGGCTTTTGAATGGTTTCCTACAACCTCCTCCAAGAGAAATGGATGCATTATGGTCTAGATAAGTGTTGGTGCAGTGGGTGAGGAACTGGCTGACAGGCTGCACCCAGACGCTGGTGGTAAATAGCTCCTTTTCTAACTGGCAACCTGTCACAAGTGGGGTCCCCAGGGATCAATATTGGGCCCAACACTGTTTCATATCTTCATAAGTGATCTAGATGATGGGATAAAGTATATCTGATGAAGTTTGCTGACGATACCAAACTGAGTAGTGAAATAGACTTCTCAGAAGGGAGAGCTGCCTTGCAGAGAGACCTGGATAGGCTGGAAGAGTAGGCTAACATGAACCTTACGAAGTTCAACGAGAACAAGTGTAAGGTCTTACACCTGGGGAAACATAATCCAGGAGTGCAGTACAGGCTGGGACCTACCTGGCTGGGGCGCAGCTCTGTGGAAAGGAACCTGGGGGTCCTGGTGGGCAGCAAACTCAGTATGAGTGACCAGTGTGCAGGTGTGGCAAAGCAAGCCAACAGGATGCTGGGTTGCATCGACAAGGGAGTCATCAGCAGAGATAAAGTCATTATCCTGCTGCACTCAGTGCTTGTCACGCTACACCTGGAATACTGGGTTTTGTTTTTGTCCCCAGTCTGCAAAAAAGAGGCCAGAGAGGTCCAGAGAAGGGCTACAAATATGATCAAACAACTGGGATTCCTGTCATATGTGGAAAGGCTGAGAGAACCCTTTTTCTTCAGCAAAGGTTTAGGGGAGACCTTATCACCACATTACAATATTTAAAGTGTGGCTACAATGAAGATGGAGACTCCCTTCTTACAAGGAGTCAGGTGGAAAAGATCAGGGGTAATAAGCACAAGTACTTCTGAGGAGATTCCAGTTGGAGTCAAAAGGACAATTTTTCACAATGAGAACAATCAGCCATTGATATGATCTCCCCAGGGAAGTGGTAGATTCCCCAACATTGGACACTTAAGATTCAGCTGGACAGGGTGCAGGACTGTCTTATCTAGACCATGTTTTTGCCAAGAAAGGTTGGACTAGATGATCCTTGAAGTCCCTTCCAACTTGGTATTCTATGATTTGTTAAACATTTTGCTGTATTGGTTTTATAGTAAATTCAGAAATATCTCTCAAGAATTTCAAATAATACAAAAAGTTCAAATAATTTTTTTTCATTTTTTTTTTTAGGTTGATGTGAGACAAGATAACAGTTTCAGTTATTATGGCTATCTCAATTAAAATGTGTGAATCAGCTCGGATAAATCAAGAGCTAACCTAGCTTTTCTCCATTCCTTGAATTAAACTCCTGTTGACATTTGGAAATGTCATAACATTTTCATGTTTTCAAACATCTTTTTTCTTGTCTTGACTACCACTTTGGGATGGTCAGACCAGGGTATTGTAAAAGAATCTGACTTTAAAAAGTTCTGTGTTCCTATAGCCTGAAATAAACCTGTCTCAAAAAAGCACAAGAAGAATGGAGCAAGAAAAAGTCTTCTTTACCCTGCAACAATTCCCTGCTGTGTCACAGCTTTCAAGATTTTATTTGAAAAAACAGAGCCATCAGGCAGGTCAATGCACCCACCTTGGAAACAGGAAAATTTTGCTTCATGCCCCTCAGCCTCAGCTAAACAGACATGTATTTGAAGTTGATTTTTTTTTAGTCTCATACAACCCATTACAAATGCTGAGGAAACTTTTTCCTCTGTTACTATCTAATCTCAAGACAAATTTCCATATCTAAGGCACCTAAAATCAGTATTAGTCAGAGTTATTCATAATTTTTAATATAAACAGAAAGATCTTGAATATTTTTTTTCAAGACAGAATTGAAAACATATAATTCAAAAAACATCCCCCACCACCCCGCCCTGTTAATAGGAAAGGATGTGTTCTGATCAAATTTGTTCAACGTCTACGTGTAAATACACATGAGTGTAGATGCAGTTGAGCTCCACTAATGCTTTTCCAAATCTTGGCTACAGTGTAGATGAGAGGTATAGTGTACCCAAGGTAAACCCTGTATCTAAAACCAGTCTGGTGCCTTAGTTATGTGTCAGTCATCCTTTCCTCAAGTTAAATGCCAAACTCTTTCTCCCAGGATAGCCAGAAAACTGGTTCCTACTTTATATAAAGTTTGAAAACCAAGTAAACTTGGAATAGAGACTTTTTCATATATTCATTTTAGGGGTTGTTTGGTGATGTGTTTGTTACTTTTGGAAGTAAGAAGAGACCTGTAGAAACTCATGCCTCTATGCTGTGCTCTAGAAGGAAATCTTATTTGGTCTAGAGTAAGAATTTTTCCCCTTGTATTTCCACTTGATTTTTTTTTTTTTTTTTTTTTTTAACAAAACTGTAACCAAATAGAATTATCTTCTTCTTCCTAGCAGCCCAAAGGGATGAACACTTGCATCATTACAGTTAGGATTCATCACCAGGCTCCCATGGTTGCAGGCTTTATTTTCATGGGAACTAAATGGCTTGTGGTGGAAAACCCTCAATTTGTGTATATACAAAAGATAAAGAAGCCAAATTTCTTGGCTTTTTGCTGTTATTTCTGAACTATGGGAAAGTGCAATGGCTTACTGTCAAGTTTAAAGGAAGAAAAAGAGAAAAGGTACTTATCAGCCTCAAGTACAAATAGGCTGGACAGTTTTCCATCCTTATATTAATTTCTGGATGAAAGTAATTTATAATAAAATTTGAAAACACAATATAGCACACATACATCAAACCTGAAATATCTTTTTTTCAACAAATGGAATAGAATGGCTACTAGAAAGGAAAAATCAATTAATGCATTGTTTCTGTCACCAACTCAAAGAAAGGGATTTTTCTGTGCAAGTTTTTTTTCATCTTAAATAGACATTGCTCTGATTTTGATATTTATCCACAATTCTGTACAGTTGACCCTGCTTTTGTCAGATCTACCAAAGATACTGTGCTGGAAATAGAAGGAGGATGAAAAAATACATGAATAATTTATTTTTATGTAAAAAAGAATTATAATTGCCTGCTTACTGTGAAGATTCTGAAACAGGTTCACTTTCTCACAGCTCCACATGTGCTTTTGAAAGGAGACAGGAGTATCCCATGGAATTCAGAGGCCATTTGATGCTAAAGACATCTAAGAGAACCTAAGTTGGCTGTGTCCCACCTATAAAAGGGAAAAGGCTATCCATATCCACCAATGCTACCTGTGTTTTAGTCTATTTGATCAACTTCAACACATGGCTCTGTAAGGATCAAAAATGACAAGAACAATGCACCGAACTTGAACTCTGAAAAACTTAAAACATCTAGTACACTGTAGTTCTAGGCTGTCATATCAGATCCTTCTATAGTCAACATGCGACTACTACACTGAAAAGTGGATAAACTGATAAGATCCCTCTGAAGAGGTCTTCAATTAACACAGATGGAATTTTATATATTAGTTATTAACACAAATGTTAATATATATTAACACAGATGGAATTGTAAACAATAAAAAAAAGAATAGAGATGGAATCTAGGTAATTAGCTGATCAGTGACTAAAATTAATTGCAAAAGTTTTTGGGAACAGTTCTTTACTAATATATATGTATATATTTTTCATTCCATTTTTTGCTTTTTAGTATCAGAAAAGGGAGTTTTACACCATTGACAGTGTCCACATTCAGACATGGTGTCCTGAGAGCACAGTATTTTTTGAAAAGATTATCAGCTTTCAGTTTTCTAAGGTTCTAAGTGAGGTCCAATGGCTTCCTAAGCATCTTTTATCACCATGAACCCATGAAATGACAGGGGGGTCGGTGCTTTTTTTTTTAAAAAAAAGTGATTATGAAGTGTCCTGTTCTGGAATTATATTGACTTTTATTAAAAGTTTCATTTGTCTTGGGTGTGGAATGTGCTAATTCCTATTAATGGATAAGGATGCAAGTGAACTGCAATGAGGGTGAAGGTGATGCTATAATCCAATCAAAAAAATCCCTGACTTACTTCTCACAAGATTTGCCTGCTAAATAGTGGGGATACAAAACAAAAAATCTCTTTAGGTTCTTCCATTATAATGTGACTAGATTTTAATTGTATCTGTATGTATTTCTATTATAGTATCTCTAAACATCTCTTCCTTTCATCTTCAAAACTTATCATTCCTCAGTGGTTTTGGCAGTACAAAAATCTCATAATCAGTAATAAAAAGCATACTTGGTTAGATATTGGCAAAATACGGTGAACTTCCAGTTAGCTTGCCTGATTACACAGGTGTGGTGAGTTGACGTTGGTTGTATGCCAGGTGTCCACTGAAGCTACTCAATCACTCCCCTCAGCTGGGCAGGGGATAAAAAAAATGTAACAAAAGGCTCATGCATCAAGCACAGGGAGAGATCACTCACCAGTTACCAACAGAGCAGTTTCAACTCGGGGAAATTAATTTCATTGCCAATCAAATCTGAGTACGGTAATGAGAAATAGAAACTAAAACTTAAAGCACCTTCCTCCTGCTCCTCTCTTCCTTCCAGGCTCAACTTCACTCCTGTTTTTATTTTACCTCCTCTCCCACAGTGGCACTGGGGAATGGGGTTTGCAGTCAGCTCATCACACCCTGTTTCTCCTGCTCCTTCCTCCTCACTGGGAGGACTCTTCACACTCTTCCCCTACTGCAGCATGGGGTCCCTCCCACAGGCAGCAGTTCTCCATGAACTTCTCCAGCGTGAGTCCTTTACACATGGCTCCAGCATGGGTCGCTTCCATGGGGTGCAGTCCTTCAGGAACAGACTGATCCAGCTTGTCTCCTCTTTCCATGGGTCCACAAGTCCTGCCAGCAAACCTGTTTCAGCACGTGCTTCCCTCAGGTCACAGCCTCCTTCAGGTGCATCCATCTGCTCTGGTGTGGGGTCCTCCACAGGCTGCAGATGGGTATCTGCTCCACCACTAACCTCCATGGGCTGCAATGGGACAGTCTACCTCACCATAGTCTTCATCACAGGCTGCGGGGGAATCTTGGCTCCTGTGCCTGGAGCACCAGCTCTCCCTCCTTCTTCACTGACCCTGGTGTCTGAAGAATTGTTGCTCTCATATTCTTACTCCTTTCTTTGGCTGCAGTTGCTGTTGTGCAGGTTTCTCCCCTCTTCTTAAATATGCTGTCATAGAGGCCCTACCACCATTGCCGAATGGCCCAGCCTTGGCCAGTGGTGGGTCCATCTTGGAGCCAGCTGGCATTGGCTCTATCAGACTTGGGGAGGAGCTTCTGACATCTTCTCACAAAAGCCACCCCTGTAGCCCCCCCAAAACAACAAAACCTTGCTATGCAAACCCAATACAACAGGAATTAACCATGCAGATAATGATGTAAGTGATCAGTCTAGGACAGCAGCAAGTTGGACTAAAGAGTTTGGAGGATTTCACTGCAGTGGCATTCCTACCTGCTGCTTTCTGGTTTGTACAGTAACCAGCTCAACAAAGGAGTAGCAGAGCTTTTCACAGGCAATTCTCCATATGAAGAAGATTGTAAAAGGAATAAAATTATTTTTTAAAAATCAGTAATTTTGCCTCTCTTTAACTAGCTTAGAATAAGGTGTTTAATGAATTTCTACTTTCTTTATCAGTGATGTGTTCACATTTATTTTTTTTTTCCAGTGGCATATCTATCACAATTTCTTGTATTTAGGTTCAGGTTTGAGAAATGTGGGGTACAAGACCCTCTAATTACTTCATTGGTGGTATTTCAGTGGTTTTTATATGGATAATGCAGATGTTTTATAAAGCAAGACTTGAGGTGTTCAAACTCCTGTTTCTTAGCCTCCTTTTTGTGTTCCTCAGTTGTGGGGAAAAAAAAAAAAAGAAAGAAAGAAAAAGCAAGAAGTGAAGTAATCTGGATCTCTTTCTTGGTTTAAATTTAGAGTGCAATCAGTTATATTGCTCTGGCTTCTGCTGTGCCAGAATAAAATATTATTGACTTCTGCTTGCACACAGTTGTTAATCGCTGTCTTCTGAGATCTGCTATGTTAACTGTATACCTCAAATTTTCTATTTCTAAGATTATCTAGGTTAAACAGAATCCTTTGAATAGCAGATTTTTTCAGAGAACCAGGTATAAAATAGGTACAGAGTACATTTCACATAGTGTAAATGAGGATAACCTTTTGCAAAAAAGGGATGAAAAGCAGGTGTCATGGGGCAGCAATAGCCACCTCCCACCTTTCTTCAGTTGCAATATGACTTGTTAAAACATTAGTTCTATCAGAAAGGGCTGTTAGGTAAATAAAGCACCTCTAAAAACTGACCATGAGTGACAGCTTAACGGTACTCAGGAAGACCTGAGACCTTTGCTACTGTTGAAAACAGCTGCAGGTCCCTGCAGGTGCTTGTAGTGGTTATTATAGAAAAATTCATGACAATCAGCAAAAGCACTGCTAACAGGGTGAAACAACCTAGAAAAGGCTTTGAGGGGAAGCTTGACATTTTCTTCTGCATAACAGAATGGACACTTTGAATGCTCAGGTTTGGGTTCTTTTCTGTTCCACTGAATTTCAATAATCGAATTTTCATATGAATAAAGGAATAATTTCTTAAAATTCAGGTCAAATTATATAATGATAAACTGTAAAAGAAAATCATAAAATCATCAAAATCTGAGCCTTTGAGAGAACAAATTGCTTCAATGGAAATGGCATTTTATCTGTGCAGTGGTAGTTTTGCTACGTGTGCTTTATCATAACCAGTTTTCATCAACATTGTACAGTATCCTTCATTTCCTCTTTAAATACAAAGGATGTCAGTATTCTTTATAAGGTACCATTTTTGCAATAACTCATTGAAAATTTTCTTACACTTTAGAAAATATACTGAATTATTTCATGTTAATAAATAAATCCCAATATATAATACATAAATGTACAACTTAGTATATAGTCATTGAAGTTGAAGAATTAGAACCTAAAATAAGAATAAAATTTTAAAAAAATTGAAATAAGAATACATAATCCTTTAAAATTATTTTAGTAAAGAAAAATTACGTTTAATTGCTATCTGTACAAAACAAGAAACATAATAAAGGCAGCCTACTAAATTGTTCCTGAAAGAGTTCATTTTTATTATAATAAAAATATTTTTAACCAACAGCACTTTTTTTTTTATTATTTGTTGAGGAAACAATAAAGTCGAGAGCCAGAGTATTTTAACATGCAATTAATGCAACTGAAAATGCAGTATCTTTCTCATTAAAACCCCATGGTAAGACAGTATAGCTATTATTTATAATATTTGCTGTTAAATTTGTTTCCTAGAAAAATGTAAGAAATAAATTTGTTATGAATAGCCATTCCTTAAGATTCTAACAACATCATGTTGGATAGTAGAACTCTGTAAGACTGCAGATTTGGCTGAAGATAAGCTAATTCAGAGGAAACGGTTTCTTGTGACAGAGACAATTTACAAAGTGAAAATCTGTGATTTGTTCCATGCAGTTCTGCAGTCAGAGGGTGACTGTTTCAGTCTATGCCAGTCATTCAGCTTACAGGTGCAGTCAACAGAAGAAGATGTAAGCACATGCAGAAGGTGATTCACTCTAGTATAATCTACAGGAAGTGATATTGATGGGAGGTTCCTTCTTTATAGGTATCTCAAAGGGAATCTAGCTGAATTTCTAGAGCTTGACCAACATTTTACAGGTTAATGTTGCCAATGTGTCGCCAGCCACAACTTTCCTAATAGACATGGGACATGGAGCAAAGGCTGGGTGATATTAACAGTAATGGCAAAGGATATTATGAATCAGTCATCTGTTTTGCTTCAAAAATAACAAAACAACAAAATATCAGTAAATACATGAGCAGAATCATTCACAAAAATTAAAGCTTTCATAACACACAGGTGGAATGGACCAATGGTAGCATTGAGTTTGTGTTATAGCAAGGTGAACGAGTCTTCTAAGTAATGTATAAGTGTCCTGAGGTTACGGTGAAATCCTTGAAAGCTGATTGAGGAAATGTCCTGGCTTTGGCTGGGATAGAGTTAATTTTCTTCTTGGTGGCTGCTGCAGTGCTGTGTTTTAGATTTGCTGTGGGAATAGTGTTGATGTTTCTGGTTGTTGCTGAGTAGTGTTTATACCGTGAGGGGACACAGACAGGACAGCTGACCCGCACTAGCCAAAGAGGTATTCCATACCATGGGGTGTCATGCTTTGTGTGTAAACTGGGGTGGGCTGGCCAGGGTTGCAGGTCATTGCTCAGGGGCTGGCTGGGCATCGGTCAGCAGGGGATGAGCAGTGGTACTGTGTGTCACCAGCTTTCTTTTCTCCAAATGGAAACCTTTGGATTCCATTCCTCTCCCCTTCTCCCTCTTTTTCATTATAACTGTTATCATTACTATTGTTCTTTTGGTTTTATTCTATTTCAGCTATTAAATTGTTCTTATCTCAACCCTCAAGTTATACATTCCTTTCTGATTCTCCTCTCCACCCCTCAGGGTGAGGGGGGAGTGAGCAAGTAGCTGTGTGGCACTTAATTACCAGCTGGAGTTAAACCATGACAGGAATAAAAAAACCCAGGTGACTCTCAGGAGGGATGAGGATGAAGCAAGAGCAGGGGAATAAGCTACTGCTAGAATGTGAAACTTAGTCAACAAGTTGTCCATGAGCCAGCAGTGTGTTCTTGTGGCCAAGAAGGACAATGAGATCCTGGGGAGCATTAGGAGGAGCATGGCCTGCAGATGGAGGGACGTGATCCTCCCCCTCTACTATGCCCTGGTGAGGCCACATCTAGAGTGCTGTGCCCAGTGCTGAGCTCCCCAGTTCAAGAGAGAGAAGGAACTGCTGGAAAGGGTCCAGTGGAGGGCTACAAAGTTAATGAGGGGACTGGAGCATCTCCCTTATGAGGAAAGGCTGAGAAACCTGGACCTGTTTAGCCGGGAGAAGGGAATACTGAGAGGGGATCTTATCAATACATACAAATATCTTAATGGTGAGTGCCAAGAGGATGGGGCCGGGCTCTTTTCAGTGGTGCCAAGCAACAGGACAAGGGGCCATGGGCACAAACTGCAACACACGAGGTTCCATATGAACATGAGGAAAAGCTCCTTCACTTTGAGGGTGACAGAGCACTGGAACAGGCTGCTCAGAGAGGTTGTGGAGTCTCCTTCTCTGGAGACACTCATAACCTGCCTGGACTCAACTCTGTGCAACCTGCTCTAGGGGAATGTGCTGTAGCAGGGGTGGGACTAGATTAACTCCAAAGGTCTCTTCCAGCCCTGAGCATTCTGTGATTTTGTGAAACAAAGAAATTAAGTGGAGGCAGTCAGACTAGCTGTTAACAGTGAACTCTTTTGCCTTGAAAGTGATGAACTAAGTGAAGCCTGAGTGAGACATTCATTCAGTGATCAACATATTTATGAGATTAAATGTGTGTGTGTTTATTTCAAGAGAAAAAAGTGTTTAAGACAAAGGGCCAAAGATATTACTGTACAGTGGCTCAACATAAAAAAAAAATATTCAAGTTTTGTTCTTTTCAATACACTTCAGAACACAGGACAAACACACCTGTAAATTATTAACATTTGGACAATTATTCATTATATTGCATAAAATAACAGATACTAAAAAGTAATTTGAGAGTATTTTCAAACCAGGTGGTTATAAAGAGAAAAAGAAGTGCAGAGAGGAGACTAGAGGAGAGGAGAAGAGAGGGAGTGGGAGAGGGGGAGGGAGAGGGAGGGGAAGGCCATTTCCAAGTTCAAGTCTATTATCAAAGTCTATTTCTCCAAAAGAGATTCACAATTAAAAACATCTACTCTGTGCATATTAAAGAGTAAATAATTAGTTCTGTATTCACTGCCCACCCCCCCACCCCCTGTTTTCAATGCAACCTACATTGACACAGACAAAACGTAAGAGAAAAGTAGGATGATATGACTGAGAAAAAACCTCACAATTGCTGCTGACAGTCCTTGGTCCGGCATGCAGTACACCTGCTGGTCTCTGGCCCATTTGCCCAGTTTGTGATATTATATAGCTGTTCCTGAATCTGAGAAAAAAAGGGTTTGGTCATTTGATCTCATTTTTTCTGTAGAGTCTCACAAGCTGGTGAAAAGGAGCTGGAAGAAAAAATGGTGTAGGGAGATGGAGAGGAATGCATACATAATAAAGAAGACAACAGTGGACCTCAGTGATTCTTAGGCTATCTCATGGTTAGTGGAGCAGTTCCATTCATCGGCTAAGGTCAAGACATCATAGTAAGCCTAATGGTGCACAAACAAAGACAATAGTTCCAAGGAAGCTAAGCCAACCTATTTAAAATCCTCCTGGAATTTTCAGTCCTCCATCTTCCATTTTTCCTTTGCTGATAATCCTCACATGCAGGAGAAAGAAAATAATTCTTTCTCTCATTTTTTCCAAAGTAGATATAATTTTTCATACTTTGACTTTCAGAGTTACTTTTTGTAATTACTAAGAGCAAACTAGATATAGAAACTAGAGGTAGAATCAATGGATGTTCTAACTTTGAATCAAAATTCTTGGTTGCTTCTAGCTCTGCCTGAGACATTCAGATACGTTGTCAATTCTGCTCTCCCTGTTGCCTTTCTTTTACAGATTTCTTATCAGCTATGAGCTGACATGACACTGAATTACATCCTTCATACCCCTGTGAAAGCAAATTAGTAATAAGTTTTACATTCTGTTCTGCCACACATAAAAGAAAATCTACTTCATTGCTTAGTTAGTTTTGGGTGATTTCTAACCTCTTCCTAAATTCATTTAGTATGTAGTTTAACAATAGGTTACAGGATTTAGCAAGCTAAAGTGGTACTGTGCACAAAGGCTATGCATGTTCCTTGAGAAAGCTTGTAGTTAAGATAAGCTCAAATGATATCATAGATGCATCAGATGTTCAGATGAACAAAAACACTCCAGCTTTTCCTCTTGCCATTTCAAATATTGTGTTACTTTTAGCTGTCATCTCATTTTGTACAGAATAGAGTAAATGCCTCCTACTGACCCATGCTTCTGGCAGAATTTATACACAGCTGCATCTGTTCATGGAGTATACTGCTCAGGACTGAAGTCTCAGAGTTATGTTTAGATATGATATTGGGATTCAGTTGCAGCCTGATGTAAGCCTAGTAGCAGAGGCCTAAAGGAAGAATAAATTACACGGTACTTCCTTCCCAAGAAAAAGAGGAA
This sequence comes from Falco naumanni, assembly GCF_017639655.2. NCBI lineage: Eukaryota > Metazoa > Chordata > Aves > Falconiformes > Falconidae > Falco > Falco naumanni. The sequence continues at coordinate 49,046,832 of NC_054055.1, forward strand.
GCCTGAAGAAAAGATGATCCCAATTTGACATCTGGCAGAGAAGCTCAGGATAATTGAAATGTGGCAACTGATAGGTTCAAATTTTGTTTTATTATGTTTTAGAAACATTTCTCATAAAAAATTGTATATTTGACGAAGACCTGAGTACATTAGTCTGTTCCAATTAACTGTTCCTATCTGTGCCTTGGGTGAGCAGTCTCTCTAATCCCAGGCAATAGCTTCTAGAGATAGATAGTAAAAGTTTTAATTTTAAGAAACTCAGGAAACTTTGCCAAAAACTCATGAATACACTGTGGTGTGAGAAGGTATTTAAGAATTTCTGTTATGCAGGACTGCAAGTGCCCTGTGCTACAGGTACTCTGCCTAAGAGCAGTAGGTAGCAGAAGCTGCTGGAGGAGCTGTAGCATGGGAACGGGTAGCAAAGAGAAAGCAGCATGCAATACAAAATCTATGGCTACTGGAACAAAACATGACAACCACAATTTGTAAGTCAAGTGACAGTGCAAGAGAAAGTAAGCAACCAGGTGGCCTCAGGATTGCCTTGCTAAAGAAGACTGTTAATAATAGTTGTATTTTTAGGAACTAAATATGTTGTTACCTTGTCTGTGTACCTTTTAATCTTTTTGGTTTTTTCTCTCCTCTGTTCAATATTGTTTGCTTATATAACTGAATTCTGTCTGCAATAGGAGAAAACTGAACATCACAAGGTGTAGCTTAATCCTCTGATGTCTCTGGGTGGAGTCTTGAACCAGTGCTTTATCAGCTATCCAAATTACATGAACATTGTCTTCATTTCTGCCGATCAAGTCTTGGCAGAAATATTACAATTACTTAGTATGCAAAAGTATGAAATTAATTTTTCCCCATTATTTTTATTAGATATTATTTTATAAAGACAAAGCAAAGACTGGCCTGAAGGAAAAAAGGAGCACACTGTACACAATCTGTATTCATAAAAATTTCTTTAACAACATTCCCAAAGATCCTGTTATTATTAATCCATAAGCAAATGAAAAAAATCTGTGGTGTAAGCAACAGATTGTCAAACATGTGAGAAACATGGAACAAGATACATATGAGAAATAATTTAAAAATCCAAATATTTTGCTAATTACATAAGAAACAGAATACTGTCAGGCCAACTGCTTGCTTCCTATTGTAGGAAGTGGTAGTAGTTATTGGAACTGAAAGGAGGAAGATGCTGTAAATGACATGACACACAGGTGGTGAAATGATTAATGTTGGATCTAAACAGTACAGCTGTCTGGCACTTCTTGAAATGCCCAGGAAAAAAAAATGTGATATTTATTCTCCCTGACAGGAAAAGGAAAATTGTGTGCTTGATTCTCCTTCTCAATAAATGAAGTCTTGAGTAAACTGTTCTGTTGATTTATTATAGTGGTATCAGCTAACACTGCTATTGAAAAGTTTTTCTTGGTATTTTCTGTATGAGCCAGTATTTCAAGTATCTCCTCTCTAACCATGAACATTAAATTTTAAAATAAGCTGCATTCATTTTGGGAAAGCAGATGGGCATGAGAGACTTCTGCTAGAGCCAATACTGCTCTCCTGCTCTCTCTCAATATATATAGAGCAAAATAATCTAAAGCCTGCACATTTTCTTACGGTGGTTGTTGGTTGGGTTTTTTTTTGGTAATAATTTGATTTAGTAAACCTTGGCTCTGTCCCTCTTGTACTTTTTTGTTGTACCAACATATAATTGATTTAGTTTGGACCATATTAATCATCTAATGGCATCCCTGTGAATAGTTCTGCTTCTGGAGTTGCTTCACCAAAAATTGTCTGGAACCCAGCCACTTAGAAATTCCACTGTGGGACGTTAATCTCCACCTCACTCTCTAAGTGAACTATTTCTATTTTATCACAATAAAAGTAAAATAAAATAAAATTTATTTTGAGACTGAAAAACTTTTGCAATGAAGTAGGATACCAACAGAAAAGTTTGTGTACTATTGAAGAAAAAGTTTAATTTTACAGATGAAGTACTTCATTCTGGTGCATTATTTTGAAAGTTCTAATTTTGTCATCTTCACATTAAAACTTCAGTTCAAACCAAAACAGGGATATGTAATCACTATTCTGCTGTATTTGGTAATTCTTTTGAAATGCTGAACTCTGAAGAAAACTACAGGAGAACTGGAAAGTTGCAGGGGAGGGAGGAGTTAATAATCTTAAGGGAGGAACAAGACAATACTATATCATAGACTATACAGAAACAAAAAAATATCTGGATTGATATTTTTCTAACAGTATATTATAGATCAAACTTTTCAAGATCAAGCTGATATGTAAATGATAATTTAATTAATACCTTTCAATGTTTAATCATTAGCTAAGTTGAGCTACTATCTTTATAAATCATTGGGTTTGTTATCCTTGCTAAATTTTATCCATCTTAAAATATTTTCAATAAGAATTGTTTTCACATATTGCGAACTGTGCTGTTAATTTTATGTGAATGCAGATGTAGTTCTTTGAACAGTTAGGTACAACTAGCATTGTTAGTGTCTTCTGTTTGATGAAATTGCTTATATTTATTGTGGTTAACAAATACGGTAGCAAGACAGTGGCAAATGGGAATATAGTTGCTTCTAGAGCAAAATTCATTGGCATACATCCATAAAGGTTTTGCCTTTTCTATAATGAATTAATTCAATTCCCCCTAAAGACTGAATTTTCATCACGTAGTGGGCAAAAAAATGTTTAAAGTTAACCTGTTCTTTTAAACTTTTTTACAAATAAGAAATAGAGCAAATACTATGAATGCACTTTATAATGACACTGCAGGAAAATAGAGAATATGAACAAAATATAATTAAAATTAAATGTGTTATTGTCATATTATTCCATTCTTTATGGTAAATTCTTCCTAATACGATTGATATTGCCCTTTAAAGAACAGAATGTAGCATTAGCCTGAACTAAAATTTTTGAACTTCCATACTTTAAAAATAATTAATTAGGTTAGAAGTAGACTCTTTATGCAGTCAAAGCCAATATTTTTTCCAGGAAATCAGCCTCCATGATGTATCTGCAGTCCATACTTTCTAAATGAGAAGAAATTAGAGCTAAACCACAAAGAAATCTGTTATTGAAATTCCTCTGAATATAGGCCTTTATGGAAAACTGTAGAGAGTAGTACTGAGAGAAAGGCTTCTGAGGAGAAGGCATGATTTGCCCAAGCATTATGAGATTGTCTGACATTGCATATATCCAAAAATTTCTATGCTTGGGGAAAATTGTTTCAGTTCTTGGTTTTAGTATTCCATTTTTGAAAAACAAACAAGCAAACAACACACATATTTCCTTATTTGATGTGCAGCTGCTTAAAATTTAACTTTCTGAGAAAAAAGATATTTTGCAGATGTAGATGTATTTTAACCCTGCCATCTATTCATAGTGTTGTAGAATCATAAAAGGTGTGTGCATTTCCTTTTTTGCATTCAGCTACATAGAAAAAATTTAGTTAGGATTACTATTGCTTAAAAATAAATAGAACTCTTGGAATAATTCATGAAATAGCCCTGATATTTCTGCTAGCATATCTGTTATTTGCATATTTAGTAGACAAATATTTTAGGCTATTAGTATTTCAAACAAAAGCTATTAATAATCACTTATTTTTTTTATAAAGTATCTACTCTCTTTTTGGATAAACCCTTACCAAAGAGGGTAATACAGGCAGTTTGTTTGTTCCTGGAGGTTTTTTTCTATTCATGTTCTGTTAGTTTCTGTAAAGAAGAAAATAAAGAAAGAATAAATAGGATTTTGCTAGCAAGGTATATTCTTAAACATTTTTTTCTGAACCCTTCAGAAATTTTGATATAAAGTTGCTAAAATACTTCATTTTGACAACTTAACATTAAAAAAAAGACATTAAATATAGATTTTTTTATCAAGCAAAGTAGTCGATTAATTAATTATAAACACATTTAATACATAGATATGTTCTTGCAAAACAGTATTTTGATTGAATCAGCATTTTCCAAAGACAAATCTTTCCATTCAGCCTTCTAAAATCAGTTCTTTTCCTAATATTTAGTACCATTTGTGCACTATTTTTGAGTGTGTGAGTTTCTATATTTGCCAATACAGTAACTGCACTGTCTAGATATTACCTTTTTCTCTATCATACATTGAAAATAGACTATAATTAATGATTCTAATCAATTTTATTGCAATGCTAATCTCTTTTTATTTAAAGAGGTTCTCTACCTCTGCTGAATTTTTTAAGTACTGTGTCATGTACCTCTTGTTTAGAGCAGTCCTGTGAAAAGCTTATCAGTGTCATTTATTCATAAGGATGATGAAATTGTCATCTTGTTATACAATTATATAATCTGTAAGAAGGAAGCTCTTAACAATGTTGTTGTTGCAAGTCTGATTAAGTCTTGTCATTAAAGACCTTTAAATATAATGATTGACAAAGCAAACCTGTTGTGAGAAAATGACAGATGCTAACAGGGCTTTCAGTTAATGCCATTGCAAAAGTTTAGTGCACCGTCCTTTCTAGAATTGTCTATTTCTGGCTTTAGTATTCGAGATCAGTCACCTTTCATTACTTTATTCCCCACCAGCAACAACACACACCTTGATACTGTTATGCCCCACTTTTTTGTTGTCCTTTATCCTAGTTGCTTGCTGTTTGTGACAAAGTTAACTGAATAGTCTAACTCTCTACTCCAACCTTCTTCCAACCCACTGAGCAGATGGTTTTGCTATAGCTTTGTCTATCATTTTCAGCTTAAAACTCAAAGTTTTCAGAAAACAGAAGTGTCTAACTTTTTAGCTTTTCCATTTTTTTTTTTTTTTTTCTTTTCTTTGCTGACTGCATGATACAAAACTACTTTTTTCTTTCTGTGGATACTTCATAGAGCTCTGATTTACCTCCATATTCTTACAGCTTTATTTTTCTTTCTGTGCAGATGGAAGAGTCAGTGCTTACCTACCGACACAAAAAACCAGTGCAGTTTGCAGTGATGCTCAGCTGTCAACGATACTTCCATACTTTGTAGGAATGTGACTTAATTATGGCTGCATTAGCTAAACCAAATCCAAGTTCAGCCACAGACTTTCTCAGAGATTTGACAAAAGTCTTGCAGTCACAGATCCATCGCACCCAGCTTTACATGCTCATTATCCTTATTATTGTGATCAAAGTCTCCCTTCAAAGTCCACACAGAGACCAGTTCTTCAAAGAGGGATCAAGTTGTCCTAAGGAAGTTTCCAAAGGTTTGTCTAGACTACAGAATTTTCCAGCATATACCCAAACCTTATTTTGACCTACAAGATATGCTATTAAACTGTGTATGGTACTCTTTATCAAAGTAATAAATGCACACTCTGTATCTATTACCTATATGACATAAATTATGTGAATATTTAGGTGTTGACAAGGTACTAATAGGACAACCACTTAAGAATGTGAGACTTCTGGAAAGCTAAAGACAATTGTTAAGATAATAGTTTCTTTGTATGGAATATTTAAATGTCCATTAGTTTTTAAATAATGTTTGCAAGATAGTCATTGTAAAATGACCTAAACAAATATGACCAAGTCTTAGTGCTATTACCCACAGAGCAGGGAAAACACAAAACATCATGTATTTCACTTCAAAGGATTTGTGTAGAATTAACTCCATCAGCTACAACTACAAATCTGAAGCATGACCTGATGGGACTGAGGTGCAGGCTCACATAATAGTTTTATTATCTCTCCATCAGAAATAATAACCTGAGGAAACTCTGTAGGGCTGACAGCCAGGGACAGTAATTTTTTTAATCACTTTCACAAGATTCAGCACAGATTGCCTGTTGGATCATAAAAAATAAAAAATATATATTTTTTTTTAAAAAAAGTTATCAAAACAACAGTTAGGAGCCTGAACATTAGATAACAAAGACACAATCTGTTATTTTAAATCTTTACATCTTTTTTTTTTTAGGTTGCTAAGAGTTGACATATTGTTTTATGTTGTGGAATGAAAGGTTGCATCATAAGCAGAGAATGGATTTGAGTGAGATATGGTGCCATTCACATCTTTACTAAGCTAAATATCTAGTTATTCGCTATTTGTGTTGGTTGTACATGGGAAGGCTTTAGCCTGCAGGGGTCGCAGGGGAAACACCAAGGTCAGAGGTGAAGGAGAAGGTGCTCCGTGGCACAGAGGCTACACGATGCATCCCATGGAGAGCCCAGGCTAGAGCAGATTTTTCCTGACAGGATCTGCAGCCTGTGTGAGAACCACTACGGAGCCGATATTTTTTCCTGAAGGACTGCAGCTCGCAAAGAACCCACACTGCAGCAGGAGAAAGCATGAGAAGGAAGGAGTGACACAGGGGAGCTGTCACGGACCAACTGGAAGCCCCCATTTCCTATCCCTCTGCAATGCTCAGAGCTAGGATAGAGGAATCAGGAGTGAAGGAATAAAATTGAGGTTAGGAAAGAGAGGAGGAAAGATGATGTTTTAATTTTGTCTTTTTTTTTTTTTTTGTTTTCCCCTACCCAAATTAGTAATTACATTTTTAATTTAATTGACAATAAATTAAATGAGTTTTCCCCAAATTGAGTCTATTTTGCCTGTGACAGTGATTGATAAACAACCTCCCTAGTCTTTATCTCAACCCATGAGCTTTTCCTTCTTGTTTGTCCTATTTTCTCCCCCTGTTCTTCTAAGGCACTGTATAAGGAAGCAGCTGGGTAGGCATCTGGCTGTTAAGGCTAACCCACTGCAGTATTCTAAGGATTCCAGGCACATTCTTGCCTCCCAAGCATTTAGCCACGATATATCCATTAGCATTAAAAAACAGAAATAAAAAGTCTAGCCAAACCCAGAAACATTACACCCTTTTGGAAATATGTAGTGATATAGTAATATATGATAGCAGCTCCAGTTTTCCCTTGGAGATAGAAATTGTCCTGCAAAGTACAACCAGTATTGTAAATAAATTTAAGTATGTTCTAGGCAATTTCAAACTTTAAACTCAAAGAGACTTTATATAGTTTAGATGGTCTAGATAATTGTACTTCAGAAAGTTTTGTCTACATTTAGAAACTTTAGAGACACTTCTATCCATTTTTTCCTCTTTCCTTTGTGTCTCACTTTTAGTTTTCAGCATGTATAAATAAGATGGTGAATAAAATCACCACCAACGGTACCAAAAGGAATATTTTTTCTAAGAATTTCCAGATCTGATGCAGTTGAAGTGATACATGCAAAATGTATTTTGCTTTGGCCTGTCAAAATCATGCATCTAATTTGAAATGCTTTGTTTAAACTCCTTGTGTGCAAAAAATGCAAATAACTTGCCTATAACCTGTAAGAAGAATAGTACCTCATTAGTGTTGTTACTTACCTGGTAAAAAACTAAAATAGTTTACAACCTAGGCAAATCTATTGAGTTTAACAAGTTAACAGGATCATATTTTTTATAGCAGCATGTTCATGCCACTGTATTTAGGATGGTGTCAACGTTTTTCATTATAAATAATTTAAGAACTTGTAACTCAGTAAGAGAAAAGCAGTAGCCCTGCCACATTTTAAATTAATTATTTGCTCAATGCATCTTCAAGGCTCAAGGGTGCATACGATAAAACTTAACATTTGTCTCTAGGGGCTAGTGAAGAAGCTAGACATTCAGCTTTAGCCAGACAATTTAAAAATGATACTTTGAATGTAAAGTTTCTCTAAATCTGATACAGTTACATGCCAGAATAGGATGATTTTGGGATGTATTCCAAGAACAGGCACAGAAGTGACTACCACTATTTGTCAAATAATGAATGGTGAGAGTGGTCTTACTTACTGCTGAGGACAAGTGAGAGGTCACAAGAAGGGGAAGATATATTTTGTTACCAGATTATCCAAGAATCCTGGGTATGCATTAGGAAGGAGAAAATATATGATATCATTCCAGGCTTCTTTCCAAAAAAACACTTAAACTTTCATTTATCTGTGTCCTAGTGAACACTCTTGCTGATTTCATATGAACTACTCACATGGCTGAAGCAGACATTTAAGGAATTGCTGGATTGTGGCTGAGATGGAGGCATACTTAGGAAGCAAAAGAGCAGTAATGAGGCTGAAGCTAAGTGATGATGTCTATTAACTCATTCATGTCACTACTATCATGATGAATGCTTTTCAGCATTCACTTCCATCTTTCTTTAAGAAAGGAAATAAAAATCATAATAAAGTGGAAAATGAGTGAAGTGGTCATCTGGCAAGCAAGGTTCATCCTCGTCTATATTTTTGATACAATCAATTTGGAACTAGAAATTCTTTCTCTTTATCTACTGTGGAAACTTTTTTAATTATAAAAGACTGATGTGGTCATCTGAGGTTCAGTAATATGAAACCCATATTAGATCCTAAAGCACAATTTTTTCATTCTCACTTTCTTTCATCAAAGTATAGGTATTGCAGTAGGGTTAATGGACTTAACAGGAGAACTTGATGATAACTGTTGTGAAACAAAGAAGGAATGCTTTGCAGTCAATGAGTTATCGCTGGAAAAATGCAACATATATAATTTTTTTAAAAAAATAAACTACTTCATACAATTTCTGATCTTTGTCATTTTTTTTTTTTGGCCTTTTTTCTTCCCCTGCAATGTTGAGGATAAGGATTACACAAAAGTTATGTATATAGAGTTCTAAAAAAGCAGCAAACACTTCCAGAAACCTTGGCACAAGGTAAATAGTAGGCAAAAATGATAAAAATAAAGACCCATAGTGGGAATATCTGATCATTCACAAAACCTGGGTGATTATTACACCGTTCTACATTTTTTATGAGATGTTTAATTTCAGGAAATATCAGAGGCTGGGTTTTTTGCTAGTTTGGTTTTGGGCTTTCCCCAATCTCCTAAACAGACACTGCCAAAATAATTTTTAAATCTCACTTCATTTTTGTGGAAGCACAGTCAGTTTTGTCTACTTGATATGTCCATATCTCTTGTATCTGAACACAAGTGACTCCAATTCCTTGAAATCAGCATGAACAGATAGATGGCTTTAATTTGCAGACTTGATGAAGAGCTCATTAAGTATCCTCAGAAAAGCTTTTGCAGGGCTTAATTATTTGAAAAGACCTGGTCAGGTTTGAAGTGCCAAGTTCCCTTGCACGTAGGACAGGTGAATTTCTTGGGAAGGCAAAAAGGCTGAGATTCCTTGAAGAAAAGAAGGCCTTTATGATTTTCTTTAACTCCACTGCAACTAACAATGAAGGATTTTTGAAACTGACTCATGGACCAGCTTTCAGCACTTTCTGGAGACTGCCTACTGAGGTTCTGCAGGGCTGCCAGTATGATATATTGCAATGGTCTCCCAAAACACCCTATCAAGCCTTCAGAAACAGCTGCTGAAGCTGCTTTACTTTTTGATATAGTATTCAGCTCCACTGTAGTGTTCAAGTTCTGAAATTATGTTCTCCATGGATTTTGAAAATGTCTAACCTTATTTCTTGTTTGTGAACTAATCATGCAGGTCAGGGGTTTAATTCAACACTTTGCTCTGGTACATTAGAAGCATTCCTTTGATCGAAATGTATGTCATTTCTAATTACAGTACATACAGCTGTGATTTAAGTATCTATTCCCCATACAGGTAGATTACATTACTCAAATGTTCTTAATTTGCCCAGTGCACAAATTCCTTTAAAACATGAAATGTAGATTTTAGTACTCTTCCATTTAACTTAATATTTCAGAAGAAACTTTACCTGTTCTGTGCAAACTCATGGGACACGGTTTTCTGCATCTCAGGAAGAATGTTGCCATCTATTTCTGACTTTAGGAGAATGGCAGCTAACTTGTAACAGTGCTCTTTGCTTCTGACTTGACCTTGATTATTACTGTTGAGCCTTAAATCTCTAGAGAAGTTTATAAGAACATTCTCATGAGACAGGACTAGCTATAAAACCGATGGGATGAAGCTGTCTGGCAGGTGCACCCTCTGTGGAAAAATGCAAAACAAGAAAGAAAAAAAAAAAAAAAAGGAAAAGAATGGTAGGTTTAATCAATAGATGGCAGTAAGAGCTAGCAAGAAGCCTGAAGGCTAGACTCAGACCTTGTGCACATTAATCACACATACAGCAAATTCCACAAAGTACAAGCTGACAAAGACCTTGCTTTGCCACAATCAATCTTTATTCACCACTAGATTACAGTGGTTAGATATACTTGATTGTCTCAGGTCCAGGATGAAGCTTAGAAATAACTATATAGGTAATCAGCTTAAATTTTTGCCATTGTATTTTTTATATTGTTTTCATTTTAAGCTGAGATTGTGGTGAAATTGGTTTATTCTTAGCTTTGCTATATGACCACCTAGATCATCTGTTACCTTGACTGTGAAGCTGTAATTTTAATGGTTGGCTCTGTAAATGTTCGAAGTGTCATTCTGTTATTTACAAAGGGAAGTATAGAGCTAATAGACTGTAGTTGAAAGACGACTGTCTCAGCTCACTTGTCTTTACTCCAAGACTTTTACTGCTGTGTGCGTTTTAAGCTGAAATAGCACTGGAATGGTGGAGTAAATGCTGTATTGTACTGCAGGGTCCATTTTCAACAGCTCTATTCTCTAGTCTCCTGTTCTTTTCCCAAAAGTCACAACGTACAAAGGATGTTAACTTTGGAAGGTTAGCAAGGCAAATACTTTCCTAACATTCAGTCAGCAACAGAAACTGTATATGTATACTCCAAATAAGAAAAGAAATAGAATAATGATATGGATTTAGTTTCCATTTCACTATATAATGAAATAACTTATTTGAAAATCCATATTTAGTTTTGTATAATTTGGCATAATTTTTAAAGTGCTTAATTTACATAAAATACAAACTCTATGCTATATTTCTCAACTTGGCTCTATTTGTGCAATCTGTGTATTTATGTAGCAGTCAGTCCCGTGATGTTTTATTATTTAACCTAATAGTGCTTTCTCCATGAATGAAATTTCTGCTTTCTCTGCTTCTCACTCAGTAGTACAAATATGCAAATAATTTGTAATAATCCTAAAATTTCTTGCCAAATTAAAGTATTTTCACAACATAACACTTAAATTACATTATATGAGATTAAAGAAATTAGAAAAAGGACTAAAATGCTAAATGAAAGAGAAATAATATGTGTCATTTAGTCATACAGAGGTTGATATAGAGTACAAGATAGGAAAGAATACTCTGGGAAAGAAAGTCTATTATGGCATAGCATGGTTTTTGTAGGAAGTGAGTAGGGTCAAAGGTGCACATGCACACACACACGTATATATTTATATTTATATATTAATGTAATTTCAGATATTAACAGGATAAATACTTTCTAGTACTTTTTTTCAGTTTTAGGAACCACTACAGACCTTCTGAGCAGCTGCATTTGCTGTTGGATGTTTGCTTTAAATTCAGCTGCCATGGTGCAAATGTAGACACGACATTTCAAGTAGGCTGCTTAACAGAAATAAGTGCAACTCAGTAAGTATCCCCCCCAGGGTACACTGATGTTTTATATTCTGCTGAAATCAGTTGAAGTGTGTCACACTGGCATCAAAAGAAAACAGGTGGTGATTTCAGATTTCCCATGTGAGGACTGCAATCAGTTGATCAAACTGCAATTGCTTTTTACTCTGGGGTAAATACAAATATGCATGGATTGTTCTTTGTGGTCATGCTTCATTGGTGTCCAGTTAGGTTCTGACTTCAGCAGCTTAAACTACATTTCCTTTACAGGCAGATAATATTACCCTTTTCCCAAGGACGTTCACATAAGTCACAGCATTCTGTGTCTGCCTTGGTTGTAGGAAATAATCTGTTTTAACTCAGAAATAAATATATTTAAGTGAGAACTTCTCCATTCTAACATTTTTGCATCATTTGTTTTTCTTAATTCTTGTACATATCCCCTTCTCATTAAAGCTAAGCAGACTATTCCTTAATAAATAAATAAATTCCTTGCTAATCAAGTCCCAAAGAATGGTCAATAAATTTAGTAAAAGCTGAGCTTTATTCAGCACAAGTATGAAATATTTGAGCAGCCTTTAATTTAATCTCCTCTCTTGGTTTGTTGTTGTTGTTTTTGGTTTTTTTTTTTGTTTTGTTTTGTTTTGTTTGTTTTTTTTTTTTTGTTTGGTTGGTTTTTTGTGGGGGTTTTTGTTGTTTTTTTTCCCCTCCTTTTTTTGTTTTCCTTTCTGAAGTGATTGGTAGGCTATAGAAAGCTTTATCCATTTTCTTGATTAATACAGTACAATATTACCTTTCTTTCCTTATTAATGTGAAGGCTAGAAAAACATATTTGCACTCATGACAAACTATCTCAAACAAAAGACAAGAATGCTAAATATGTACAGTATTTTTTGACAAAACTACTGATGCAGTGCTGAAAAGGAGACATTAGATACTATCATGGAATTAACACTTTGTGGGAAGATGTGGACATTTATTTACTTTTTTTTTTTTTTAATTGTTTTACACTGGCAGAACATCTGGGGCATGGATCTCTTAAAAAGAAGTCTGATTTTCACTAGTACCTCTCTTTAATTTATATTCACAGCTTGAAACTGGTTGCAACTGTGAAGAAAGTCAGCAGGTCAGAGTGCACTTCATTATGTTTATATGAATAAAAATAACCACTGGGATCAAAGTCTATTCTATCTTATTCATACAGAATGTAATCAGATAAATGTGGGTTTAACAGTTTCTCTGTTTAAGCCCGAATTCAGAAGACTCATGTGAGTTCTGCTAGCACCTTGTTAGTATGGAGATATTTAGAAGCATCTTCCCTTCCATTGCAAGTTTTGTACAGGAACATTATAATACACTAATATCTGTCTTGAGAATGAGGCATTTATAATAATTCACTTCTCATTAGTATTGTAACTTTGGAGCTAATGGCAAACTGACTTAACAAGGTAATGGTGTCTGAAAATGAACAAGAAATAGTGATCTACAGTTCAGGTGATATCAATACTTAAAAATTAGAAAAGTGGGAGACAGGTAATATGAAGCTGAAAAACCACCTTGAGTATTTGTCAATGAAGGAAAACAAAGAGGAAAAAAGAGAACTGGAGATACAAAGAGTGGAATGGGAGAAACACAGCACTGACTGTACAGAAGTGATTTTCAATTTTCATGGAGTACTTCAAATTAAGGAATTAACCTCAATGTTCCTCTTTATTTCAAAAATATTGATATTTAAAACAATCATTTCACTATGAAGAAAACAGCATTTTTTGCAAAGGTTCTAGTATCAACAGTGTTAAATTACACAATTATTTTATTAAAGATAAAAGATTTGAAGCTTTATTAGCCCTTCAGAGACAACTATAAATCCCTTTTGTTAAACAGATCCTCACAAGACCGTGGTCTTATACTTCCTGGCCTGCAATACTTCCATGTGATCATGATATGACGTGTCCTTCATACATGCAGCTCTTTGTGTTGACTGCCATTCAAAAGGCAGGGAGCTGAAAATAGCTTTCTCCAGCTGTCTGCCAATGTACTCATCTGTCATTTGCAAAACACTGTCTTCACTTTAAAGAGCATAATTCAGTGTAAAGTTATATTGAAACTGTTGTGACTCTTTAGATTGTTACAAGACTTAGAGGGACAACGCACCATACTTTGAGATTAAGCTTTTGCTTGTGGATATTATAGTGTCCTATGCATCAGCAGGCTGCCTGCTTGCAAAAACAGTTCACTTTTAAATGATGTGCTGTCAACCAAGACAAGATGTGTTAGGTATGGGACATAAATTAATAATAAAGCAGGTGGCAACCTGAATTCGAAAAATCAGCAGTACAAAGTCCAACTGGCAACCAATTGTGGTGTCTCTCAGGGTTCAATATCAGAATCAGTACTGTTTAGCAGCTTTCTTAACAGCTTGAGTGAAGAGGTAGCATGCATTCTCAACAAGCTTGCTGAAGGTACCAAGCTGGGAGGAGCTGTAGATACACTGGAGGATAGGGCTGCTCCCCAGGGTGACCTGAACAAGCTGGAGATATGAACCAATGGAAAGATCCTGAAAATCACCAAATGTACATGCAAGGTCCTGCACCAGGAAAGGAAGAGCCCCATGTGACAGTGCAGGCTAGGGACTGGCTAGCTGGAAAGCTGCTTTTCTGAAAAAGACCCAAGCTGAACAAAACATGGAATGAGTCAGGAACATGCTCTTGCAGTAAAGACAGCCAACCACACCATGGGCAAAATTAGCAAGAATGCATCTAGTAGGTCAAAGGATACCATTATTCTCTTCTAACATTGGTGAGATTGCATCTGGAGTGGTGCCTGTTTTGGGCTCCCCACCCCAAGAATAACATTGACATACTGGACAAAGTACGGCTGGAGGCCACCAAGATCAGGAGCTGAAGCACATGCTGTACAAGATGAAGAAACTTGTTTTGTTCAGCCTTAAGAAGAGAAAGCTGAGAGTGGGATCCTATATCTTCAAACACCTAATGAAAGTGTGTGAACAAGAGACAGTTAAACTTTTCTCAGTCTCACAGCAGAAGAATGAGAGGCAACAGACACAATTGGGAGCATGGAAAATGTTCAGTATTAAAATATATATATATATATATATAAATGTGGGTGTCCTATAACAGCAATCAAATGCTGGCCTGCATTGCTTACAGAGACACTGGAAAAATTTGACTAGAAAAGGTCCCAAACAACATGCTTTAACGGTACCTACTTTGAGGAGGAGTTTAAACTAGATGCCTTCAGGAGGTACATTCTGAGTTTTAGAGAGTAAAATTTGGCATTTGCTGGTTCTGCATATGAAAAATTGGGATGATGGGAAAAGAGAGATATTTCATCTCCTCTGAACATGAGGGATCATTGTGAAGGTGGTGAGAGGCTATCTTCAGAGATGGGGTTTTAGAAAAGCCAAGACAATAAAGCTATTTTACCAAAAAAGTTCTAATTCTTGCTGTGAACAGGAACCAATTTCTGCTGTGTTGAAACAACATATTTACAAGCTATAAGTGACTCAGTGGGGCATAGGATATTTTGGTTTTGCTTTAAGTTTCATTTGAAGAGTTGCCTGTGAAAATCACACTTTTTCTGCATATTGCTTAAATGCGTTCTTAAAACTATTTCAGTGGGATGCTCTTGGCATCTATAATTTCTGCAAATATTCTAAGGGCACGTCTGTCTTACATAAAGCAGTATCATGTCTACACAACTGACCTACTGTTTGATGTGCTAGCTTCAACAACAACTAGTCCGCACACAAATCCATATTCATATGACAGTTCTATTTCAAGACAGTTTTACAACACTTATTAGATGGTGAGATATATCCTAAGACATGTCACTTAGTCTGGTTGATGTCTGAAGATATGGAGCATGTGCCATCTGAATTGAATCCCTGGGAAATGTACTCACCAAATCTCTTCTTTTTTTCTTTTTACTTTTTCTTTTCTGATCTCAAAATCCCTCAAAAATTTAGAAATTACCTAAGTTTGAGTGACATTTCATACAACAGCAGAAATTGGAATGGGGAGAGTTGGGAAAGCCTATAACTATTGATAAAACGCTCTTACCTAGAACACAAATTGAGCAAACAGGTGCAAAATGTAAGAGTGAAATATTTTACTTTACTGCTTTTGAAAGTCCAATACATTCCATAGAGAAGTTAACAAATTTTTACTTTGAAGAACTTTTCACTCATTTATTAAGGGTTTGGAACAATGAAGATTCACCCAACACAATTGATTATCTATTTTTATTTTATTTACAAAGGAAAGTCAGTTTAGATTAAAAAAATATCAATTTATGGTTTCAAAATGTATATTTAAAATATACAATGTTGGAGGGCATTCCTTCATGCACATTCAGCAGGTATCTTTAATTCAACATTAATATTTTTCTTTCCTGGAACATATTAATTTTCTCCCTTAATTTCTTTCTTGATGGAGCTCAAAAATTGAAATTTTAATCATATTTGTGTCTTTGTTTGACATTAGCTTACAAAGAAAATGTTTAGTATCACTTTGCATTAAAACGCACAGGATACATTTTTAAGTGGCCTTGTTTCTATGGCAATGGACTGGCACATTACCAGTGACATCAATAGCAAAGTATAATAAAATCAATAAAAACCTCCTTCCTATAAAGAACCTTTTTACTTTTCTTTGTTACTTTAACCTTAATTTTAGATTTTTTTTTTCTTAAGCAGGACAAGTTTTTACATTATTTTCCATAGGCTGTTGTTGAAACACGAACTGGTTTAATTAAAGATAATTTCAAAATAGAACTGTCATAACTGCCTTTGCAACTTTAAAACCATAACCAAAAATGTGTCATGCCTTCTGTAACATAGTCATGGATGGTGTAGCCATTCAACTGAGATCAGTTGGAACCAGTTTTAATCCTTAAATTAGACCTGGTGAGAAAGGTAAAGCCAGGTTCAATTGGAAGACATCACAAATATAGAAAGGATTTCTGGTGTGTTTGAAGAGTTTTAAGAGAGCATTTACCTGCTCATCTCCATTTGCTATCATTTCTAAGTTTAAATGGGATGATTTCAGTGCTTGCCATTCCATTCTGTAAGGCCTTTGATGGTCCCCCATAATATTCTTACCTTAAATAGGAGGGATGTGGGTATGACAGATGGACTAGTACATGAATAAGGAATTGGATCGATAGCTATGTCCATAGAGTTATAGTCAATGCCTCAGTGTCAAAGTGGAAATGTTTTAATGCCTTCTCCCTCCATATATGAACCACAGCTCCATAACCTTCCTGTGAAGCCTCACCTCGCTTCCAGAGATCATACAATTTCTTTTTCCTCTTGAGCTCTATGAGGAGTTCCCTGTTCAGCCAAGATGGTCTTCTGCCCCAGTTGCTTGACTTATAAAAAAATGGGATTACCTGCTCCCATGCTTCTAAAAGGTGGTTCTTAAAAACTGACCAGTCCTCATGGACTCCTAAGACCTCAAAAACAGATTCCCAGGGCACTCTGCTAACTAGCTCCCTGAAAGCTTAAAATTTGCTTTCCAGGTAGCAACTCTGCTATCCTTTTTTTCTCATTACAATGAAAATTTTAAACTCAACTCTTTCATATTCACAGTGGACAAGATGGCCACCTACCATCACATCTCCCATGAGTCCTCCTCTATTCACAAACAGCAAGTCTAGAAGGGAATCTTTCCTAGTTGTGACAACTACTTGTGTCAAGAAGTTATCTTCTTCAAACTTCAGAATTTCCTAGACCTGCTCAATACAGCAGTATGATATTCTCAGTTGTTGTCTGTGAGTTTGAAATCTCCCATAAGGACAAGGAAGATACTGAAAAATTTCAAGTTAGAAAAGCAGAATTTGGAAAGGTATATACTTAAATTCCTTGTTCTTTTACCATTTTGTTACCATTCACCATGTCTGTGGGCACTATTTGTTTGCCTAAAATAGGCACCTAAAGCCATCTGAGATCCCTTAGGTACATAAGATATTCACACAGGACTCACAGGTATGAGAGAAGACTTTGAGGAGACTCATATCTTTCTGACCAGCAACTAGAAGTCTAGAAGACTACCACCTAGTGCCTAAAGCTATTCCAGATAACTACGCTCAGGCAGCTGACTTCCATTCTCCCTCTTCTATACCTTATATCTTGTTTTAGATGCAAGTTTCTCAGAGGTTTTGGCTGGTTCTTTCAGCTATTACCATTAGTCAACACAGTGTGAATGTCTGAGCAGTTTCACAGCTTCCTGAACAGATCAAGTCTTTCTTGCCTTTCTGCCCATAATAGTTTCAAATATCTCTAAGGCAAGGCTGTTTCTATAAAACACTCTGTAGCCTGTTGCTGTCAGAACAAGCATTTCTAACACAATGGTGGGAGATGAGACTTTAGATTTGGGTTTTAACTGGAAGATATGAACAAGATAATTTGGATGTGAATACAAACTACAAGAAAAATTTAGAGCAATACTTACATTTCAGGGAAGAAGTTCTACTTTTGATATAATAAATGTTGGTATGATAAGGCAATTGATTCTATCTTGTTACAAAATCAAAGAAATGCACTCCAAATAAACCATAGAGAAGGCTGGGAGATACATCCTTGTAATCAACTTGATCTTAATTTGGCACTCAAGCTCTTAAGGCTCTCAAGGGCCTGATATCATTCATCACATGCTGCAGAGGAAAAAGTGCTGAGGAAAAGACATATGTATGTGCAAGTTAATTGCCTCTTTCACTAAACACTTGGGGATTTTACATATTACTGATGTATTTTCTTTCAATAACCTTTGGCTAAAACACAGAAAAAATGCAGGGAGAAGAAATCCATCATACTTTATTATAGAGCTACACCACCTGTCTTTCCCCTCCTTCCCTTCCTTCTTCTGTCTTCTTCCCTTTTGAAGTCCCTTGCTATAGAATATTTTCCTCATTAGTCATGTTCTGGTTTTATCCTCTTAGTTTGAGAAATGTTCTCAACCTGAAATTCCCACTTTCTGGGCAAGCAATGTCAGCTAGCTATAAGCTTTGTGCAAAAATTAGTTAACAGTCTATGAATAAGTATTTTTGTTATTGCTGTGTATTATACTGAACTCACTGTTAGTGTGTATTGGCATACTCTTTACATGTCTTTTATATCCAATTCCCTAGGGAAAGTACTCAGGAGCGTAAAATCTTGGATGGATATTATGATGGGTTGACCTTAGCTAGCTGCAGACTCCCACCCAGCTGTTCTTTTACTCCCCCTCTTCAATAGGACAAGAGGGAGAAAATAAGATTAAAAAGCTTTAGAGTTGACATAAAGATGGGGATAATTTACTTGTTATGATTAGGGACAAAACAAACCTAACTCAGGGAAAATTAGTTTGATTTATTGCATATAAAAATAGATTTGCATAGCGAAAAACAAAGCCAAAAATTAAAACACCTTCCCCTCCCCCACCCTTTATTCAGGCTCAGCCAGACTCCTCCTGTCCCCACTCCTTTACCTCTTCACTCCTCCCCACCAAGTAACACAAGGGGGATGGGAACTGGGGTGTGTGGTTGGTTCATAATAGTTCATCTCTGCTGTTCATTCTTCCTCACACTTTTTCCCTATTACAGTGTGTCCTCTCCATGGGCTACAGTCCTTGAAGAACTGCTCCATTGTGGGTCATTCCATAGGCTGCAGTCCTTCAGAATCAACTTTGTCCAGCATGAACTCTCCATGGGCTGCAGCTTCTTTAGGAAATCTCCACCTGCTCCAATGTGGGGTCCTCCACTGGATGGAATGTGGGTATCTGCTCTGGTCTGGTTCTCTCCGTGGGCTGCAGGGAAATACTTGGTCCCCTATTGTCTCTTCCACAGGCTGCAGGGGAACCCCTGCTGTGATGCCTGGAGTGCTTCCACCTCCTCACTCTCTGAGCTTGCTTTTTCTCACACTTCTTTCGTCACTCCCCAGTGCTGTGCAGCATTTTGCTTATTCTTATCAACATTTTCCCAGAGATACCACTATCCTGGCTGAAAGGCTCAGCTGTGCCATGCAGTGGGTTTGCTGGAGCCATCTGGAAATCACTGTATCCAGCACAGAGCAGCCCCTGGCCTCTCCTCAAAGAGACCATCCCTGCAGCCCCCACTCCCAACACCTAGACATATGCACACAGTACAGATGTACTTCCAGATAACTGTCAGCCTCTTCAGTTCTTGGGCCCACACAGCTGCAGGTCTTTAAGAAACTTTGGAAGTAAGACATAAGGCAGCAATGTCTCCTCAGGTATTTAAAAAGTTAGTCGTATAGTATGTGGATATTGCTCTTAAGTGCAGCTTTGAAGTGTTTCTTGTGGATTTGAAGCTTAGTCCATAAATCTCTATACTCTTAAAAATTGCTACCTCACTTTGGGAACCAGGTGAAGGTAAAGAAAACACCAGCAGAATCCTAAATTCATCATGAAAAATTATGTCTGCTTTTTGGATCTTAGTCTTTGGATTCCCCAGTGTACAGATAATAAAGTGATGGACATTTCAGAAATCCTAACTGACAGACATACAGTGGATTGGGAAATAAGATTTTCAGTTTGGACTGCTTCACATGTTTGAAGTAATCAGCTTATTCCTTCTGAAAAAAACAAATGTATCACATATGCAAGTGACTTATCCACTGGACCAAAGGCCTGATGCTGTTATCAACAGCAGTACTTTTACAACAATGCAATTCTGAATTCTCAGCTTAGTTTGATTTTCCCCAACCTGAGAAATCCATAAATCTCTAGTTTTTCTACAGAATGTATGATTCTGCTTAGTATTCTCTAAATATAACAGGAAAGTATAAAGATATTTTTTTTCTTTTTGCTCTGCCTTAGACACTCATTGTGAAGTGTTCGGAATGCTTGTTTCAATGCAGTAAGCATCTTTCTGAAGGCTAAAGTCAAAGTCAGTCTGTCATTGCCTCTTTTGACATTTAGAGTATATTAAGACACTTCCTAGGGGCTTTTCTGTACAGGTACAGACACCATTTTGCAGTTTTCTAGCTGCTTAAGGAACCAAAGCAGATTCCTACCTACCTTGTCCTTCCCGCTGCCCTCCCAATGTCGAGATTTAGGCTTTTATGATACTATCTACTTTTTGCCAGGTGATGCAACTTAACTTGCAAAACAAGATATTTACCCCAAAATGACAGCCCAATAAGAACTCCTAAAATTTGAGCTGATAAAAAGATGAGTAGTTGTGGATGTGAATATTTTTTCTCCATAATGACTTTTTAAAATTTAAATTTAAATTTAAAGTGTACACTTTCCGCAAGTATCAGCTATAACTTTTTCATCTGAAAAATGGCTGACAAATTAGCAGTTTTAAGTGTCATATACTTCAAAGCACAAATGACAGTTATTAAAATTTGTAAGAACTTTACAGTGGTCAGAGATCATGTGTATTTCATCTATGCAGTGCTCTGCATAATTTTCATCAGACATTAACAGAAGCATTTCTTCTCTCCACTCAGAGCACATGTTTTCTTACCTAAATTCTGGAAAGTGATCCTGTATGGGCTGCTGTGACATGTTGTAAAGTTCACTGTGGACATGAGGCACAAATTGCACTCATGATATGCTCTGACTTCTTAACGAACTACCAGGAACAGGCTGTGTGCTTGTTAAAGTGTGATGTTTTCTCTTTCTGGCTTAATCAATTTGTGTGCTAATGTTCCTTGCTGACCTGTCAACCCAGCATCTGTCTTGTGCTCTCACTTTCCACTGCAATAATCTAACCTAGAAATACAAAAGCATAAAAGGCTGGCAAAAACCTTAGACGAAGGGAATTTATAATAGATTTTTACACAATGCAAGAGGAAAATAGAAATAGCTGAGAGAGAAAGCCACAAAATACTACAGCAGTAAAAAGCTAGCATGTTTAGTATTCTGCAGTATTAGAACACTGTGGATACTTCCTTTGGTGATTTATACATCTGCTAAGATTAGCTTTGTCTGGTATCATCTGGGTAAAAGATTAAGCATTTTTTAGTCTCAGAGAACTTTCTCTATCATATATTTATTTCTGGAAGGAATAATTTATTGCCTAGTTTGAACTACAGCAAGGTAAATTTTGATATGGGGCCATAGTGCTGCAGCTGTGTTGTATTCAGCCAAAGTTTTATTTCTGAAAATAGTAATTTCTCTTTTGAAAGTTGTAGGAAAAGCACATACTGGTATTTCTCTTAGTAATTTTTTTCCATTGTGTGTAGCATATGACTGATGATACTGTCATGCTTTTTACCTGCCTGGAAGTATTTGGGAGATCATATTGTATGAGCAAGGATACCAACATTTCAAAATCATCAGCAAATCTTCTAAAAGGAAGTTTTTTACTGATTCTTGCAGATTGCATTAGTAACATTCTTATTCTGTGTAATTTCATTATTCTTGTTGGATTTTCCCTAACATATTTCTCAATTATTATCAATTTCAGAATGACTCCTATGACATGAATACATGTGGCCTATTTCCAAGAACTGAAGAAAAATACCTATAGAACTGTTTCTTCCAGCCTTTGCCTTCTCTTGCATTGCCTTTCTTTGCTCTTGTCTTGCTTTCCCCTTCTTCTTCCTCTCCAACTTCTTCTTTAACTTCACTTCATTCCTTCTTTCTTTCTTTCTTCCTTCCTTCCTTTCCTTCCTTCCTTCCAGCTTTTCCGTAACTTTAGTTTCTCTCTAGTAATGGTCTTGTTCTGTTTGGGGTCATCAAGACATTTTTACTCCCAAAATATTTATTTAAAAACAAAAATCCTCTTATATTTAGTTCTGCCAACCCTGGTTTCCACTAAATAAACTTTTTTTTTTTTTTTTTTTTCGAGACAGAATCCACTGCTATAATTCTTAATTGGTATTTAATTTGCCTCCTAGCATCTCATTTCTTTCTATTGTATTTGTGGTTTTATTTGCTCCTTTTATTTATAATTAACATAGGATTGGATTTTAATGAAATTAGCATGCATATACTCTATTTTCTATTAAAATTAATCCTAATTCTTTTTTCTTACAAAAAAGTAAAAGATAAGGCCTGTTGAAAGAGGGTTCAGAGCCATTGTCCTTTAGACATCATTTTAATACACATTTGTGAACCAGCTTGTGAAAATAATTCTTGGGTGAATTAGTAAAGCCACTTTAGAAAAACAAAACCACAAAATGAATTCCTATATTGGAGTACCCTGTTGCACACTGTGGGATAAATAAGTGACGGCATGGTTTTAGCTTATTTCATGAAAAAGAAACTATGACAGGGAAATCAGTCAATTATCAACAAAGAACTCTTTCCCCCCCCCCCCCCCCCCCCCTCAAAATTAAACACTAATTAAAAAAATATAAGGGGTAAAATCTGTCTTTGCAGAACTTCACAAATAAATACAGGGAAAATATGCTAAATGCATAATGTTTATCAATTGTTCTCTAAACCCTTACTGAACATTTATAAAGTGCAATAAAGGCTGAGTAGAGAGAATAAGATGTGAGAGAAGTTATGGCTAAAAAGTTTTGACCCTCTTCTATACAAATAAAAAAGATAGCTGGGGACAAAAAGTTACTGAGCAACCTAGAAAAAGGTTTTGTGAAATCCCACAGCAAGTATTTTTTAAACAAAATAAAGCACTGTATTGTCATAGAGGTCAATACTGCTAAAACCCAGCATTAGTTGTACATAATTTTACTGATGTTGACAGTCATTGTCAAAGGAAATTTTCCTGTTAATGAAAGTTTAGCATTTTATCTGTGAGTATATAATTCATGTAGCCTAAATATCTCCTTTTTAGGTACCCTTATAGCTACAACTGTTGAATAGATAATACATAAAGTGTATTAGGCATTCCAGACTTTATAGAGAAAGAGTTATAATACTATACTCCTCCTAGAAACAGTGAACTGCTCCATGCTCTAATACCAACCTTAGATTAAACAAAATGACCACAGAAACATCACCAAGTGAAAAATTTTCTATCATCTACCAAAGACTTACAGAAAAGCTAATATTGGAAGGGACCTCTGCAAGTCATCTAGACAAAACTCCTGCTTGGAGAATGGTTATGCTGGACTTACTCAAGGTTGCTCAAAGCCATGACTTGTTCAGCTCTGAAAATCTCTTGGGTAACCTGTACTTAGTGATTTTTTTTTTTCTTTTTTTTTCCTTTCTTTTGCTGTTTTAGGTTTTTTTTTCTTACATGCATAACACAATTTCCCTTGTCACAATAATGACCATTGTCTCTTGTCCTTTTACTGTATACCTCTGAGAAGAGTCTGGCTTGGTATATTTCTTTCTGAAATGGACAGCTGCAGTGAGATCTTCTGTTTTCTTTCCCAGTCTGTGTACATCTGTGTCCAGGTGCTTGAGACAGACCACTGACCCTGCTCTCTCATGGTTAGTAAGAGATTCTTTCTTGTAGTTCTCTCCCAGCTGTATTTCCCCCTAATTTCTATTTCTTTGCTTACTCACAGGGTAACTTAATGTCATCATCTACCAATCCAAAGCATAAAGTAGAATCTCACAGTAATCCAAGAAAAAGCCCTACTAGTTTATAGCCAACCGACTATCTATTAAATCTTTGTTTAAGGTTCAAAATATTATTTTAAGTAGCCTATGTGTGTCTATGCCTTTAACTAAAGCACAGAAAACACATTGTTGCCTGAATGTTAACTAAGACAAGATAGGGGAGATGAGAAAATCTATCCATTTTAGTGTAAGAATTCAGAGGAAACAAGCCATTCAAGGAAAAAAAAACAAAAAAAAAAACCCCACCAAAAATAAAAAGGGGGGTGGGGTGGGGGGTGGGGAGGGGGAAGCAGGACAAATTTTGCAGATTAATTGCCTTTTTTGAGGAGGACAGAAATGTCTGAGTAAAGGTTCGTTTATATTTATTCACATATGAAATGTAATGTAATAGAAGAAAAGCTTAGTAATACAATTAATTTGGTAAGCTCCTTGACCTAAAGAAGATATGAAATGGTACCAGAACAACAACAACAAAAAAATCTACACCTTAGACTGAATCTAAGTGACATTCAGGCATCCTTTCACAGGGAGGTATTCTAAAAGTCTGCGCTATTGGTAAAACTACATTAACCTCTTGAGCATTTCCTAAACATGAAGAATAGTGAATGATTCTTGTTTCCTAAAATCAACCTGAAAAAAACTTTTTAAAATATAATTTGTGCAATGAAATGAATAATACTTTAAGAGACAGAGGTGCTGGAAATACAGTCCATAAATTTAATTTCAGCAGTAACAGCCATTTTAATTTACTGCAAGTAATAGTAATCTTAATTCATGTAACCATTTGTTAGGAATGCTGTTTGTGGGTAACAGTAACAGAAATAGCCAAACCAGTCTTTCATATACAGATGTTCAAACCTTTCAAACTTCTTGCTTCATTGCACCCAATTCAACTATAATATTGTTCATAAAGCAGGTCTTTAGCAATTGGAGATTCATTTCCTATTTTAAGACACAAAAATCAGAGATCTCTCAACTGTGTAGTTACTGTCTATTAGTCTTTATACTTCCTTAAATTATGACAAAGTTAAATAGTAACAACTTTGCTCTTTATTGTTGGAAGAACAGTAAAATAACCATTTATGGTATTGAAAGAAAAAAAAAATATTCACATCTAGCATGGAAGAATTCTGTAATTCCAGTTGTCAAAATATGTTATTTTCTTATATTTCAAATGGGAAAAGCCTGCATAAATGAAGAACAAAACCACTTAGTTAAAAAAAAAAAAAAAAAAAAAAAAAAAAAAAAAAAAAGTACAATGAACTTTATTTCTGGTTCCTAATGCAAATAAAGTTCCCCATTTACCCCAGTTTATAGTTTTCTTTGGATCAGAATATTATATTGTTGACATCTACAAAGTAAACAGTTATTCATGAAACACAAATGCTGCAAAATATTGTATATATTGACCTAAATTTTAATGATTATCTGAACACGGTCTTCATGCTTTTCTTCCTTAAATTGTTACAGAAGTTGGTGAAATTGCAACTGTCAGATTATTTTTAGAAGAAAATACGATTCACAATGAAATGTTTCCCTGTCTTTCTTTCACCCAAAATCTTTGGATTGCCTACTAGCAGATCTTGTCCACCTCTGAAGAAGATGAGAAATAAAATAATTCATTAGAACAGATATGACCAAAACTGAAGAAACAGTCTTTATCTTAGAGACCTGTAGAGCACCGCACTATCTACATGCTTTCCCCATGTTTTATTTCAAAGAAGAAGTAGCAGAAAAATGTCTCCAGTGGCATCTATCAAATTTCCTTGATGTCTTTTTAGGTATCAGACAGAAGGCTGATCCAAGAGCAGCACCTATTGTTTTTTGAACCATCATCTTTCATACATATTTCTATAATGGTTAGTCTTCTTGTGACCACATTCTGAAAGATAGGTACAATATGTGGGAACCAGCTTCTTCTCAGATTATGCTGTAAACTTGTTGTGACAGGTTTTCTTCTCTTGTAAAGTCTTCACAGACATACTGTGTTTATCTGCATGTGTGATTAAGTGCCATTCAGAGGTAACATAGCCAGTATTTTCACCAAATTGCAGAAGATGATTTCTCACTTCTTCTAAAGACTACTTGAAAATAATAATTAAAAAATTAAATTATTTAATCCTACTATTGCATTAGCAAAAAAAACCCCACCAAAACCAAAAAACAAAGCACCAAAACCAAACCTCGAGACCAAAAGTCCTTCTTGAAAACTTTTTAACCCATAAAAAATGTAATTTAGATGGCAATGAAAAAAAAGCCTTTTAACCTAATAACAAAGGAAGCATTTTATGTTGAGAGAGAGAACATGAGAACGAGGAATTGATCTTCTGAAGTTTAAGATAAATTGTAGTCTTACCTCTATGGATAATGTTGTCCCTTAATCTTGCTTTCAGTTCTGACTTTATCAGGGAGTCTCACAGAACCTTCCCTTAGATGTGCGGGATCCTATATAGTTACTTCACATCCTGCTATTCCTACATGGAGTCACCATCCTTCTATTTTGAAACCTTCTCAGTTCAGAAGGCTGAATTCAAAAGAGAGTGAGATAAGAAATATAAATAAGATTTATATTGAGCCTAGCAAGTTTTCAGAAGACTATCTTTTCTATGACTAGCTAGGTAAAAACTTGCCTACCTATAATTTCATGAAATATGGAGGGTATGTAGTAGTTACTAGATTTTTTAGGCCACATGATACTGACCCCATGGTATTCGTCATAAACCAAACAAGGCTCCAGTTATCTGTTATGGAGGTCAATAGTGCAAGGGTGAGATCCTGTTCCATTTTCCATACAAGCAATACAATTTTCTACTTTTCCTCTTAAATTTATGGTTTAAATAACAATTTGAGTATAGCAAAGGGGAAGGAGTGTTTTAGATTTTCAAATACTATGTGTCTACTAAGAACTTGAAAAGTGTAAAAGGCAGTCAAAAAATACCACTTTTAATGTTGCTGACTCAATGCTGGGTTTAAGTCATCTTCAATATTTTTAAAGGCTGACACTCACACAACTTCTTCCTTCCCAAAACAAAGGTATTAAAGAAACAATATTTAGAAGGGGTAGGCTGACAGCCTCTAATTTTTGTGAATCATCTTCTGGAAAAAGATGTCTCAGGGTAAAGTTATTCAATTAGGGCTTCATCTGAGTCTGAGCAAAAAGTTATATGTGCAAATTTTATGCATTTTTAATAGACTGATCATTAACTTTTCAAACTTGTTTCATTATTGTACTGCACAAGTACACCTATCATATTTGATAAACACTGAGTCTTGCTTGATGATTTTCCAGTAACTAGATCAAATAAGTCTGGTTTTTTGGCTTTGTTATTTGCCTTGCCCACTGAAAGGGAAAAGGGTGCTCACATGGCTGAAATTGGGGCTCTTGCAACTGCCTTCCTCTTTCCATTAACTGTATGGCATTTTACTGTAAGCATTTTTCTATATATCCACCTAGATGTTTAAATGCAGTCTAATGCAGACCATATGAATATGTCTCCCCAAAATGGATGCAGCCCTGCCAAAGATTAGTTAATGTCGTGCCCATTTTGGGATAATTGCACAGACTGTTTACAGGCCCAACAACATCTTGAGAGGGGGAGGGGGAAATAAATCAAATTTATTTGAAAGTTCTAACTTCATGTCCTTGCAAGTGTGTAAGCCTGGGGCTATTTCCAGAATAAATTTACGCTTTGAGGACTAAATTACATACATTTCTACTGTAACAAAGTAAGAGCAAACTTCAATTCTGGCTGTTGTTGCATTGTGACTAAGCAAAAGGCACTGTGGAATTCCTGCTCCACTTTAATTGATGACTATCATAAAACTAATTTGAACAATTAGAATAAGTGTTTTCAGGATGTGGGCATTAACCTCTCTCTTGCTTTTTCTGGGTTTTGTCTGAGGCTTTTGCCACAGCACCTAACACCAACAATTCTGTAATCTCATTTGGGACTTCTCTTAATGGTCATTATTGCCTTATGCAAATTGCAAGAGTAACATTTTGACTTGGTGAATATGTCTTTAAATGCTTTTACATTACTTGATGCACTATAGCAAGGATTCCAATTTCTGCTTCAGAGTCACTGTAGCAATTCAAGGCACAAAGTCCTGACCTTCAGTTTTAACTGCTTCTACATTTCCTTGCCCTGGTTAACTTTAGTAGTGATGATGGTAAAATTTTCTCCTGATGTTAGCAGCCTGACCATAAAAGAATGTGTCATAACTATCATAGAGCCTGCTTTCATTACCCTATGACTGTTTTCTTGCATAAAGAGGAAACTCGGTTAATTAATAAAAAGTTTAGATGAGCACTGAATTTTTGGAGCTCTGTGATAATTAAACTACCAAAGTCTGAAATTCACCCATCACTGTTGGGGCTTAAGTAGTTTGGTTCACAGCCTGCCAGCTGCCTGTATTAATAAAGCCAAGTCATTAGTTATGTTGTCTATATGAGGGAGTTCCAGTTTAATCCATACCATATTTTCTGCATGAATAGTATTGACTTTGAAAACTGATTATTCAGCTAGGGGTTGGGGGCTGGGGGGGTATTCTTCTGGATGAGATAATAGAAACCCAGCTGACTGGATTTAACCTACTGCAGACAGATTTAGATATTCCTATCTTCACATTTTTCATGTCAACTTTATTTTGAAGTGTCTAATACGTATCTGGAGTGACTTTGGCACTGGGGGTAGAAACCCTGATTGGGTTGAGTATTTTGATCCTAGATGTAGGGATTAAGTGATCAAAGTAACACTATTTAATATCTATTTCTCCAACTTAAAATATTGAACAATATTTCAAAAATTGTGAGAATATGAACACTAGAGTTTCATTTGTCTTCTGTAACTTTCAGCCTTCAGAACTTTTCAGAAATGTCTATAGAGTTAGTTGTATCTATACTTCAGAGTTACTATAGTGGGATATACTTCCCCAAATTATTTGTGAAGTCTTACGAATACAAAATAATTTCCAAACAAGGAAAGTTCTTTAATTCTTTTCTTTTAGACTAACCTTGTCTCAGTTCTAGAAACTGCAAATATTGTGTAAAAGCAACTCTATCTTTATTCTTATATGGAATCTGAACTTATAGCTATCCCATCAAAAATATTTTTTAGCTGTATGATTAAAAATGGCAATATAGTCACTGCAGCAAATAAACATCCTGGCAACAGAGGAACTCAAAAGTGGAAATAGACAGTCTTGGAGAATAGAGAACTTACAAAGAATGAAGGAGCAGGGGGTTATTTACCAATCATCCAAAATCTTTTAATAATTTGTGAGTCTAGGTTGTGGTTTGGATTGCACCCAGTCTCCACTGAAAACACTTTGTATCATTAACAATAGTACCAGCCTATGACATGTAGCTTGGAGAATACCATGTAAGCAGCTTTGTTATTACTTAAACTCTTTTTCTTCTTTTTATTTCTTCTTTTTCTTTTCTTTTCTTTTTCTTTTCTTTTTCTTTTCCTTTTCTTTCTTTTTTTTTTTTTCTTTTTTTTTTTTTTTTTTTTTTTCATGCTGTTGGGTTTTTTGGTCTGTTTTGTTTTGGTAGGGTTTTGTTTGTTTGTTTGTTTGTTTTTTTTTTTGAGGGAAAGGATGACAACCTTGCAAGTACTTTTGGACTCTGTTAGGTTCCCAAGTAAGAAGAAGGATAGCAAGACACAGAGCCAAATTATTTGAATCCTCAGCTTCTAAAATGCCTACTACTCTGTAGGATAGATTGCATTTTTCCTCTTATTCTGTGTCTTCTATGTATGAATGGAAATAAATGACTGAAATGGAGATGGTATCTAGAATCTTAAATAAGATGTGCATCTGATTCTCTCTTTTAACTCCTGCAATACTGTACAGTCTGTTATCATGCTGATGCTTATAATAATATTTGCAAATGGCTTAGTTGCTGTCTCACCTGTTTGTTTTTGCCAGTTGAACAACCAGATAAATACTATGAAGTTTGTGATCCATTGACATTTCTCTTCTGGCTCTTTAACAGCTTCAGATAAAACAGTATCTTTTACTTTCACAAAAATGCTAGTGACTCACACTGTGCTTATAGATAACGCACACCAATATTTACTAAAGGGGTACATGAAGAATTGTCTTTCTACATTTTCTTTTTCAGCCAGCACATTATAATTAGTTTCAGATCCCATGTTACAGTAAATGTACTGCAGATCCAGTCTCAAAGATGTAAAAAACCCCTATCCATTTCCTTCCAGTCAACAGACTTTGGTTTCTCCCAGTTACTCCAGTAGAAATTATCTGCACCACTTCAAGACTGTCTTAATTTTTCATGAACATGAATGACTAGTCTTATGCATGTTTAGATGTTTAAAAACTCCTTTTGAGAGTTTTGTATTTGAGAACACAAAAATTAAAAAATATTTTCACAGGAACTCGTGGGAAAAAAATTATACCAGATCTTTCAACCATCATGGTGATGCCATTTTTTATGTCAGTACAATTTTTTATTTTGTTTGATTGGGATTGCCTATGTTTGACACTGTAATAAGGAAAATTAAAATCAAGTCTTCTATTAAAGGAAGCTCAAGCAGATTTTTTTTTTTTTATTAACCAATTCCTTAGGAAAATGTGGCCTTCACAGAGAAAACATAACAGGATTTGACAAGAATCAAAAGATAGCAAATGTTGCCTATGCATGGATATATTTTTAGAGTGATTTTCCAAACTGTTGATGCAAGCTTCAACTTGCCTGGGAAGGAGAAAAGAAGACTAATTTACTATCTGTTTCTTTAGATGGTATTTAATTTTACACTCTTCACTAAACAAGGTAACTACAGCACCTTGTTTCAACATTAATATTTTTTAAAAATATTAGTGTTCTCCATTTAATAGAAAAAAACTTTTCATTTTGTTTTTCTTTTTTAAATCTAGCTAGCATTTTTCAACATGCATATCAAGAGGGCTCCCATCTACCTGTAATATTTCAAACCCAGAAGACATTGTAAAATTCACTTATTTTTGCTTTAAATAACTACCTATTAGGCATAATAAATTAAATGCAGATTGAACATTAAGTTGATAGCTTTATTTATCAAGGTACAAAAGCAGAGAAGTTTGCTGCAGTGATTGTATGTGTGCATGTATTTCTTCTGTGTGGTACATCCCCTGGAGGGCCCTTGGGAAATTCCATCTTGCTGTGCTACAAATGAAATGTCCTCTTGTAGTATACTACACCATATTCCAGCTGCAGGCATCCTCCCAATGTCCTTCAATGTATAAAGAACTGCAGCAGTGATGTGCCTGAGGGGAAACCTGGGAAGCTCTTTTTAAAATTCCATCACCAAATTAAGTGGAAGCTTGCAGTGATTTTCCATCCTATGATGCAAATTGCAGGTTCATGTGGAATGTGAAATCATCTCTTCCAGAGATGAATTATTTCTAAAGCTTTAATACAATTACCTTTGAAGAGCAAATATTTTGCTTATTGGATAAAACTGAACTGCATCAAAGAACAGGTTAATATATCTCCAGGTTCTCTTACATTGACTTAATTTTCTTGATACTGTAGCTGTTGGATGTTACGGGGGTTTTTTTGGTTTGTTTTTTTTTTTTTTTTTTTGTATCATTCAAATGTATCTAATTTTTTGTCATCTCTCTAATAATTTTTGTGAATAAAATAAGTTTCAATGAAATTGATAGACTGTACATTCTCGTAATACCTTTGAACTTCTAGCACACACATTTTAGCTTAAAAAAAAAGAATTAATTATTTTGCAACATAAGATGACACAGTTGCTACAGGTAAATGAACATTCAGAGCTTTCATTATGTCTTTTATTGAAAAATACATGCCTGGTGGTTTTAGGTTTGGAGGAATTCTTTTGAAAGAAGGGTAACAATGATGACTATTTTTTCTAATCTTTAGTGCACTTAAATTTAAACTTCTCAGGTGGAATGTCATATATTCCATCAGGTTAATGCGGACAGCAGACTGATCTTTATGCTTATTGAAATAACTTGTTTATTTTAGGAAAAAAAGAAGAAAGAAAGAAAAATGATCCACTTAATTCCCAGGATTATAAGGAAAAGGAAACATTAGGTTTTAAGAGTTTTGGACAGTAATAACCATAAGGAAAAAAAGCTTTTACATAAAAATGTCAAAATTACACCTTCCCTGTTTCATAGAACCAATGCGGTCAGAATTAGTTTCTGGAGGTCATCTAACATAACCTCACTGCTCAGAGCAGGATCAACCTGTGTGCAGCTGAGTTTTGAATATCTCCAAGGATGGAGACACCACAATCTCTCTGGGCAACCTGTGCCAATGCTCAGTTACCCACACAGTAAATCCAGTGTTTCTCGTATTTAGCTGGAATTTTCTGTGATTTGGTTTGTGCTCACTGCCTCTTGTACTGTGAGTGGACACCACTGAGAAGAGTTTAGCTCCATTGTCTTTGCAGCACCCTCTCGCATCAGGGAGCTATTTAAACACATAATATCCACCACCACCTCTCCACACCAAACCTTCTCCAGGCAAAACAGTCCCAGCTCTCTCATATAAAAGATGTTCCAAGCTCTTAATTGTCTTTGTGGCACTTCCATGGACCCACCGTAGTATTTCCATGTCTCCCTTCTACTAATGAAGCCATAATTGAACTCCATATTCCAATTGTGTCCCACTAGTGCTGAGTACAGAAAGATGACCTCCCTCAGCCTGCTGGCAATGCTTTTCATAGTGCAGGGCAGAAGGCAGTTGGAAACCTTTTCTGGAGGGGGACATTAGT
This sequence comes from Falco naumanni, assembly GCF_017639655.2. Taxonomy (NCBI): domain Eukaryota; kingdom Metazoa; phylum Chordata; class Aves; order Falconiformes; family Falconidae; genus Falco; species Falco naumanni. The sequence continues at coordinate 49,079,565 of NC_054055.1, forward strand.
GCCTCATGAGCATCTGGGTGTCCACCTGGAGCCCAAGGCCTTCTGTGCAAAGCTGCGTCCCATCCAGTTTGTCCTCAGACTGCACTGGTGCATAGAGTTATTATTCTCCAAGGGCAGGACTGGGTATTTCACACTGTTGAACGTCATGAGATTCCTGTTGGCCCATTTCTTCAGTCTGGCCAGATCCCCCTGAATGGCATCTGTCCATTTGGTGTATCAGTCACTACTCTACGTTCTGTAGTGCCTGAAAACTTGCTAACAGTGCACTTTGGTGTCCTGTCATCTAGGTCGTTAATGGAGATGTTAAACAGTACTGGACACAGTATTGGCTCCTGGAACACTAGTGACTGGCCTCCAGCTGGAGTTCATGCTGCTGATCACAACTGTCTGAGCCCAGGTAAGACATTTTTCAGTCCTCTACATTATCCATTTATCTAACCCATACTTTATCATTTTGTCTACAAGGATTTTGTGTGAGACCATGTCAAAAGCCTTGCTCAAGTGGAGAAAAACAAGTGATGCTCCTCCCATACTAGTTTTGGCTGTGATCAAGTTGATTTTCTTCACACAGACTGCATGGTGTTATGTTTTGGATTTGTAACTGAAACAATGATGAGTAAGCTGTTGGTGAACAGTTCTTGCACAGTGTCAAGGCCTTCTCCATTTCTCATTCTGCCCCCACAGTGAGTGGGCTGGTGGTGCACAAGAAGTTGGGAGGGGACACAGCTGGGACACCTGGCCCCAACTGACCAAAGGCACATTTTATACCATAAAATGTCATGCTCAGCAGTAAAACTGGGAAGGCAGAAGTGGGGGTGATGGTTCCAAAATTACCATTGCTCAGGCACTGTCTGAACATTGGTCTGCTGGTGGTGAGCAATGGCTTTTGCATTGCGTATGGAGGGTGATTTTTTTTGGTTTGAGAGAGAACTCCACAGAAATATGGGATGTTTTCACATAACATTACAGAAAGTTTCAGACTACGTTTGACTAGATTTAAGGGGAAAGCTACAAGTTGAGAAGTGGTGAGTTTGTGCTATGGAGAATAGGGCACTATGGTGTCAGTGTGGGTATTTTTAAACGCAAGTGAGAGTGGAGGCTACGACTGGCGTAACCAGGTTTAAGACAAGGACTGCTGTATTACCATGGCACAAAGATTCACAGAAAGATAAGGCTGGAAGAATTCTAATGAGACTACTTACCCCAATAATGCCCAAGGCAGGATAAAATATAGTTGTGTTAATCCTGCTGGTTTTGCCTTACATATTTTAAAAGACTTCTACTGATGCATATTCCACAGAAATAAACAAATCTTCAGCAGAGCCTTTAGCAGATCTAGTTAGTGTGGGGGTGTAGCAGTTTATCTGGAATAAAATAGTAGGCATTAGTAGTAGAAATGTTGTGATAAATAACTAGCTCCTTGATTACAAACACTGTCCAAGTATTTTTTTATACATAAAATTTAAAGAACTACAAAAAATCTATCTGATATCAATCAATATGCTTCCATTCACTTCAATAGAACTAAGTCAATTTACAGTAGATGAGACTTTGGCTCCAAATTTCAATAGTTCAAACTCACCATGAAACAGAGAGGAGAATTTTAAAGAGGAAAACAATCCACAAAATCAAATTGATCTGCAAATGTGGAATATTTCTCACCATAAATTAATTTGTTAGTAGATACTGGCTTTTATCAAATAACTTCAGAAATCTCATTTTACAGTGAAGGAACTGAAGTGTCAGTCAGTTGTAGTTTGTATGTTTTACCCTTCAGCATCCCCATGTAAATGACTGAAAATAGGTTTTCTAATGGAAATCCCCATAACAATAGCAGAAAAAACAAATTCAACTGCAGTAAAACAGCATAAAGCAGATTTACTAGAATAGCATGTTGGCAGTTCATCATCACAACTGTAGCAACATTTCAAGTAACGAGATGTCTGCTCCCTGGGCACACTGCAATTAGAATGAGTTCAAAACAAATGTGCTCATTAAGCTGAATCTACTCAGAAGCAAGTAAAAAGAGCTATCAAACAGATGACTTCAATGTAGTTAGTTTCCTTTGTTTATCTTTTCCTCTTCTTCCCTCTCTTTCCTTCTGTACTTGTAGGGAAGATAGTTTTAATTTATAGACACCCACTTTAGATGCTAAGCTATGGTCATTTTGTTGAATTTTCCTACATAAGCTTAGTATGGGAATTTTTATTTTTCCTATTAAGTTTCATATTGCTTATTCATTGGACTAGATTATGGAAATAGCATATGAGTTAACTACAAGTATTTTGTGTTTGGTTTTTATGCTAGCTGCCTTTTTGTCAGACATGAGTGATGTTTTCTCCTAGTTGCATGGTAGAATTTTATTACTCTGAGAATGAAAAATGTGTCACAGGCATTTAAAATCTGTTTAGAGGATCTGATTAATCTAATAGGGGAGCAGATGAGCTATCCTTTCTTTCTCTTTCTCTTCCTCTGCTATATTTCCTGACTCACTAGTGGCTTTTATTATGGCAATTTATCTAGATCTAGCAGAGCTGAAGGGGAATATGGAGGAAGAAGTTCCTCTCTGTGTAGTTAATAGTTATGCTATGACATGAATAGTAGTTTAAGGTTATAGAAAGAGTGATGAAACTGATACAGCTTCTAGTAATTGAACTCACTTGAACTGATTCTATTCTCATTGAGAAATGGTGTAAATCAGGAGTAGCTCTGGTTGCACATACAGAACTGGTGAAGGTTTGCTTAAGAGCAGGATCAGATGCTATCCAAATAATAAACCATGAAATGGAACGGGTTTTTTTCACACTTGGAAAGGAATTTGGCCATTTGTTATAAGCCTGTGGAATCTGCAATTATTTAATATTACTAATAGTTAAATCTTTGCCTGGACTAGTTGTTAATGATTGTTGTACTTGCAAAACAATACAGGCACTATCTAACAAGAAATATGAAGTACTAAGTTTCTGAAAAAATAATGCTTGAAACTACATTCATACATCAAAGTGACTGATATTTGAAAGTGACTGATATTGTACTTATTCCTGGATGTCTAAATTGAGACACATTTAGAGATACATTAGACTTGCATTCTGTCAAAATGTCAGGAACCTGGATACCTTCAGTTGACCTTCTCAGAAAAGCTTGAGTGCACATCTTTATAAATGGCCTTTACTTCCAAAATACTATATATGTCATAATTCTCAGTGTTGGGAAAGGGGGGGAAAAAAAAGAAAAAAAATCAAAAAGGGGTTGGATCTGATAAATACTAGTGCACTTTGCACAAACATTAAGTGGAGCTGATGTTCTGAAGTCCCAAATTTCTGTCTTACAAGAAAAAGAGGTTTTTCTCAGCAGCTTCATAACACATATAAATTTTTGCTTAACTTGAACATTCACTGAGACACTACAATTCTGTCACTGCCTGTGCCTAGAGAAGCTTCACAGTAAGCATAAAAGTCAATGTACAGTCAGAAACTTTATATCTCCACAACACACACAATACAAGGTGATCTACTTACACAATGCAGACATTGCTTATGGCCTTGCATTTTTCCTGCACAGTGGGTGACCTTGAGTAGATGACAAAATACTGGGAGATGGGTTAATGTGAATTTCAATAGATCTAAGGAAGGCAGCCTTTGAAACTGTACCTGTACTTTTTACCAGTGTTTTAGCTTGTAGAACATCCAAATCAGTCACAAATTGCCTCTGAGTACCCTCTTAGGGTTATTTACAACAGTTTAGTGATCCTTGATCACACCTTTGAGACATGACTATCTGTGTGTTATTCTTAAGAGAAATATCCCCTCTGTATCCCAGGTCAATGGAAACTATTGCTTACAGCCTTGAGTATAGACATGTACACATCTTTGTATTTAGTGTTTTCTTATGACTCTAGACTGGTTTGTTTTCCAGCAACTGTTTTTTGAATCATTGCTCTAATGAACCAATCCTACATGCACTGTAGAAAAGACTTAGAAATGACATGTGGTTCTGTATTCCACTATTCCACTTAGGGTACAATTTTCTTTAAAGTGTGGATTTGGTTTACCTAACTTATGGGAAACCTGCTCCTTTATGGGATAGAGCTAGGTGTAACTGAACTTTGGATAGTGCAGCACGGAACCTGGAATCCACAGATTTTACAGGCTTACAGTCTTACTATTTGTGAATGCAAAAAGCTAACATCATTGGGTAGTGTTCAAGTCAAACAGGGCACTGGATATACTGAAATAAGAAATAATGAGCCCTGACTGAAGTCTTAAATCCTGTTCCTAGTAATGCCATGACCTTATGTGAAGAATTCCTAGCAATTCATGATTTATGAGATCCTTTACCTGAAGGCATGTAACAACGTTGGTTTGGGGTGGGTTTTTTTTCCTCTCAAAGAATTGGGTAGAACTTAGGTTAAAGTTTTGATTTCTTCACTGACTGCAAGGCTCAACCACAGCTCCTGCTGTGTTAAAGCAGGCGCTAACCTCTGACTACAGACTTTTTTTATAGGAGGGAATTCTCCTCCTGCTGTGGAAGTTATCTTGGTTGGAAGAAAGAAACCTATACTTTCTTGTATTTACATTAATAAATCTTGTATTGATCACAGAACTTGTCCAGCAAGGTTGATTTCTGAATTTTGATCTCTGCTTCAAGGACTGTTTCCCTCTGTAATGCAGTATATTGTGTGTTAGTCACCTAGCCATTAATGGAAAAAACCCTTCAACTTGTAACATACACTTACCCAAAACTCTCAATCCTACCTTCATTCCTCTGAGTACACTGAAGAGGAACTTTAAGTTCAGAAAACATTTCAATTGTTTGCTAAGCTATAAATAGGACATTAAAAAAAAACCAACCCACAAAAAAACCCGCCAACAACTTAACACCAGCTGCATAGAAAGCAGTTAAGTAAAGCACATGTGCATGTGTGTGTATATATGTGTGTAAGGGGGGTGCATGTGTATATTGAAAAAAAAAAAAAAGTTGCTTTTATGTCAAAATTATTAGAATTTTGTGAACAGCTGCAATAAAAAATAAGGAACACTTCTAAAATTATCTTTAGCTTTCCTAGGTCTTTATAGACTTTCTCCATCAATAGCTTTGGTACTACTAAATATAAAATGAAATAATCCAGAATCTGCCCACTCCATCTTACAAGGAACAAAAGCAGCCATACAGCCAACTACACCTCTCATTATTTAATATGTCATTAGGCAATTTTCTCTTCTAGTGTTCAATTCTCTAATAAAGTTGCTTGACTTTTCCCATGTGTCTTTGCATAATTACATATTTCTAATTACGGGCCACATATTTCCTCCTTCATATCTGATCAAAATAGGATAGATAAGCATTATCTAGCCCTGAGTAATCACTGTTCAGAATAAAATTGTAAAGTGGCCTTCTTCCCATTTGGAATGGAACAGTTATTCTCCTAACTTGTCCCACTGCCATTGACAATCTGGAGATGACTGCAAAAAATAAAAACTGTAATACTAACCTTGACCAAATTTCTATATTCAGGTGCCTTTTCCTTCACTGTGCGAGTCAGTCCACCTACCTTAGAGATCTATTGCATTTAAGTTTTTTTGCAGTCTTTTTAAACAATCTTTCCTAAATTGAATGCAGGAATTAACTGCCAACACCTAGGTATATGCGTGTAGAGTATCCAAAGCATCAATCCACACAAGGCAGGCAGATACATCACTCCTGCACACTCCTGTCCTCCTAGACAGCACTGCACTGGGAGACCTATGCTTTTCTGAAGTAGTAGTTGAAGATCAGATGTGGTGTCATATAGCATCTAAAACATCACAGAGGCTCCGTGTGTTGGTTTATTGTCAAATGGATCCTGCCATAAATGTTTCAAATAACTGTTGAAAGTCAAAAAAGAAGGCTTTCAGAGGGTTATATAGACCATCAAAATGTAAGTATTTATAGTAGACTATTGGGACTAGTTAAAATACATATTTACATGTGAGAACATTGGAGTAGGAAAAAGAGACAATGAAAAAGTTAGAATGGGTAGGGTGGAATTACTTAAAATTTGAGGGAACAGGAAGAACTGCCTGTGCTAATATAAGTTTTATTCCGTTCCCCAAAATCCAAGGAATATAAGATATGTGATTCTTGCAAATCCTCTGTTGTCAGAGCAAATCTATGTGTTCTTCATCCTTCCCAAGGCTGACTACCTTGATTAGAAGTCTAGATTTGTAAAGAGTGGGTCAGATTGACCTAACTTCATGCACAGATGTGTTTAGCAGATAGTTAAACACTAAATCAGAGAGGTAATTTGGGATTTTAGAAAACAATTTTCCACACACACCCCATACCTAGTTTGGACTTATTTCTTTACATTTAGGTGAAGCTTCAGTGACTCTAGTCATACGTTTTTTTTATTACTGATTGGTATCACATGCCCAGTGAAATGCAGTAGTACCTTGGAGGCAGGTAACTATGATGGAGGTGTGTGTTAGTATTACAATGAGATTATTTAATATGAGAAAAGTAATTTTGCCACAATGGTTGGCTCAGCAGCAGTCATCTTCTCACATATTCTTCATTTGACAACTGCTATGGAGCTTATCAGCTGTGTGGTACCATCAAGTTCCTATCTCTGCAGGGAGTACAACAGAGCCTGGCTGTGGGGTTTCCACTCCGCTCCACCCTCCATTACTCCTTTCAGCATGTGCTGAGCTGGCAGGGTGTGCTGCTTAGGCAGCCGTGGTAAAGTAGACTCCCTGCATGCCAACCGTCCTGAAAGTGAGAGATGTATTTTACCCTAAAAAGCTTTCTATGATACTATGCTTCTATTAGGTCCCAGTTTTCTCTAATTCCCCTCCACCCCAAGTGGAGGGTGCAGAGAAATTAGAGAATTTTCCCACACTCACCAAAATCCTTATTTCCCTTACTTGTCCCCTAATTACTGGATTGTACAGAGTAGTACTGCAGCTGTATCCAAACTGTACATGCACTGACTGATTTCCAGTACTGTGCTGATCAGCTGATAGACACTCCAAAAGAAAGATAGCTGATCATATGTCACTTTTCTGTCACTGAGGGAGCTTAAAGGGCCAGCACCCACTTTCAAGACAATTTTTCTTCATACTTGGTGGAATTTTGTATCAATTCAAGCCTTCAATGTTAGTTACAATTTGTCAGTGGACTTGAAGATATCAGATGAGTGACTGACAGGCACGCAGTTAAACATCATGTACCAGAATGTCCTATTTCCTTAGGAAACCAAGCTAAAAATATGTCAGTGTCAAGATGATCTTAATTGATTTCAGGAAGAAATTTTTTTTTTCTAGTCCTATGCTTTGCTTGGCTATGCATCTTTAAAAGTGAACCTGTCAGAAAAAGAGAGAAATTTGTTGAACAGCTAACCAACTCAACTCAATAGCAACAACCTGAACAGCTGTTAAAATATCTTTTTTTAGTACATAATGACATGTAGCATTTTTTTAATCTCCAATGTTTCAATATAAAAGTATTACCACTCTGCAGTCCTGTATGTGAAAAGCAGAATATAAAGGTACTATATGGCATAAAAGCTATTATAATATTGAAGCCACACAGCTGCACAAATCAAACTCAGTATAAAAAACATTTAAAAGAAAAAGATAAAAAAATAATTGCCCAAAGAAGGTAATTGGGAGACTTAGCTCTCCCATATATCTGCAGAAAGAATAAAAAGGAAAAAAATCTAACAACAACAACAAAAAAACACCAAAAAAAGAAAAAGAGAAAAGAACATACCCTAACTTGATTTTTAATTTAATTAGATCAGATGCTGTCAAAGCTTAACTTTGTATTTGGAGCACATGCATTTTAACTCTTCTGGGACAAAGACTGTCATGCTGTGATGTTCAGAATAAATCCCCTTGTACACTTCAGCTGTCTTTGCAACAACTTTTTGGGATAATTTTTGGTTTGGTTTGTTACTTTGATAGAGTATCATGGTCAAAGTAATAATTAATATTCTGGATATTTCTCTCTAAATATATCACCATTAAGTTCATGAAGTCACTGAATTACAGTGAAGTAAATCTGTAAGATGTGAATAAGACACAATAGTGCTTCGATAAGTAGTGGTCACTAAAGTACAAATAAGGAAACGGTGAAAACAGTAAGGAAAATAGGGAACTGTTTACCCTTTCAAAATATGTTTTACTTGTTACAACAGCTAGATACCACTTAAGAAAAAAAACACTTTCTTTTTGCTTCTGGAAAATATATTTGTTTAGTTCTGTTGATTTTTATCCCTTACTACAGATAGTCCTCTCTAAGTGAAGAAGTTGTTTTGCATTCAGTAACATTCCTAAAAAGATCCCAATAAAAAAAATAAAAGAAAAAAAACCCCAGCCCTGAATCTATTCTGTTTGCAGATTATATATACTAACTTAACTAAAGTTGAGCTTATCCTTCCAATATCTTATAGCAGAAGGATATTATTCCTCGTTTGAACTGCATTTAATTGTTAATGATGACCTACTACAAGTCACCATTTCTTTTTCTCCATAATCATATGACTATATAAATCACATTAAAACTTTGAAGAAGACAAAGAGTGAAAGTAAGCATAAACCTTCAGAAAAAATTTTCACAATACCCAAGCTGAGGCAAAGAAAAATCTCTTATGCCTTTAGGTAGGTAGCTAAGGTTCAAATCTGTGAATACAGTTAACAGTGTATTTTCTATAGGTTATCTGCCCCCCTGCAATGTCTGAAAAGGAAGTCAGAATGAACAAACTTCCCTTGAAATATATTTTCCTTGCAAAGAGGAGGAATAGAAGTTTTGCAAACAGACGAAAAAATAGCAGAACTGTGACTAATAATCTTGACTACAGAGACCAGGACTTAAAGGAAAGCCTGACTAGTTCACTACAGTCAGCACGGAGGCACAGGGCTAAAGCTGCCACCATGCTCATATTAGAGCTCCTTGGGACACTCCTGGGTATTCCAGCTTGGCCCGTCACTGTCACTGCATCAAGACTTGGGTCTCACCTAAAGCCCATCTGTCATATTTGTCCACTCTGCACAAAAGCCTCCAGAAGCCTGTATGTGGCCAAATGATCTCTGGTCAGGTGTAGAACCACTCGGGGTCCCAGACTGTGGTGTTTAATGCTAAATTTTGTAATCTAAGAAAAAGGTATATAATGTCATCTTGATGCCTTAGTGTATCTTGTCTGGCCTCCAGTTGTCCATTTACAAAATCTAGCACCTCCTGTAAGTTTTTTTATGCCAGACCCACATGGATGTCTTAGGTACTTAGGTCATCTGAAATGGTACTAGACACTTAGCAAATCATTTGGGTCCTAGAACTTACTCTGTTAGTACAGGTTCTTAGACCTTGATTTTGTATTTGGACATCTACTGTAAAGACACGTGAAAGTACACCGCTGAGTCTGAAGATGAACTGTCACCCAGGACTGTGTTCAAATATGATACTTTCTATGGGAGAGTGGTACCTTTCTGGAGAGAAAACTGGAGTCCAAGCAGAATAGATGGCTTCCCTGCACAACCAGGCAGGAAAAAAAATGAGAACATAGGTGACAATATTTTAAAATGTTGATATTTTTACTGAATCTTTCATGAAAAACTGTTTCTTAGTCATCTCTTTGCTAAAAGAAAATCCCTTTCTATTCCACTAAAAACCACAACTAGTTACGAAATGAAGGAAAGAGCTAACCCGTGACTTCAAGCTGAGTTATTTGTACATCTAAAAAAATAGAGAGAATGTTTAGAACTGTACAAGCCAATCAAACAGATCAATGACCCACTTAAGCAGAAAGGAAACCTTACAATGAGGTGATTATAATATAATGTGTTGTGCATAATGTATCACATTTAGGTAGTATAATTTAAAAATATTCCAGCATAGCTTGTTTTGAATAATAAAGCTTAATGTGATTATCTTTCCAGTACTTAGAAACTTCCTACCATAAATAAATAATTTTAAAGAAATATTTGCAAAATTAAAAACAACTAGAAGCTGAATGTTACTCTTGAGTTTTGTGTAGCAACTACAAGCAAGGTATATATTATTGGATGGACATTTTTACAGAAATAATTAGCATTAAAATGAATGTTTTATTCATGACTGCACATACAGGAATGTAAAAACCCAACATGACCTCATTGATTTTTTCGAATGGAGGTAGCAGAGCCTTTCTGCAGGATGCATTTATAACATAAATGATTCATATGTCATTTTCCAGCATAACTGTGAAAAGTTGCTACACTTCAGTGCATTTATTGGAACCTTAGAGAATTTTATCTTCCCTTATGAATATCACTTGTACGTTTATCTGATTTACTCCCTATTCTGGTGTAGTTTCCTTAAGACTTCTGAAAATAAATTGGTTCTGATGGAGAGAATTTAGTAAAATTTAAACAACACTTTTACAACAGAGAATTTTCATAATTAAATTCAGTGCCAGGGTAGCCAGAATCGTTCACTATGTGAGTTAATTATACAGCTTTATGTACATACATAAATTTATCCAGAGTTGTCAGTAATATCATAGAAAATGAAATTAAAATATTTCAGACAGATGGAAAAGGGAAGTTATTTAAAGATAGATTTCACTTGTATTTATAATCTATATATATTCTTAAATTTTTTAAATAAAATTAAATATAGTCCTCTTAAATTGGTCACCTCAAGCTGGCTGTCAGTATTCTAGAAAAGTAAAGCTTCAGTGTCATTTATTACAGTACATTTTGTTCATTGTTATTTTGCCTTTTTTGTTAGGACTATGACATTGCCAAATTTTCATCTTATCAGATTTGTAGTTTCTGTTTCATGTACATACACATAAAATACAAAAGGATGATTTTTTTTGCTCTGAAGTTGTGTTCAGAGTAGAAAAATGAATACAGAAATATAAAAATTTAACTGGCAGGTGATTGTTATTTGGTTTTCTGATGTGGAATCGTAAATAACTTGTAAATATTTTAGAATTCTTTTGCTAGAATAATACACGTACCCTTGAACCAGGAAAGTCTGAGTTGTAATTTGGATTTTTTGAAAATTTTGGACAAGTACTAGTGTCCTTGTAGGTTATCTTCAGATTTTTTGAGCAAATAGTCATTTCACAGAATCACAAAGTAGTTGAGATTAGAAGGGACCTCTGCAAGTCATCTAGTTCACCTCCCCCTGCTCAAGCAAGGTCACCTAGAACTGGTTGCCTAAGGCTGTGTCTAAAGGTTTTTGAAGATCTCAGAAGATGGAGAATCCACAATCTTCCTGGGAAACATGTTCCAGTGCTTAGTCATCCTCACAGTAAAAAAAGTGTTTCCTGATGTTCAGAAGGAACCTCATGTGGTTTTGTTTGTGCTCATTGCCTCTGGTCCTGTCACTGAGCACCACTGAAAAGAGCCTGTCTCCACCTTCTTTGCACCCGCCCTTCAGGTATTTATATACCTTAATAAAATCCTCCCCTGAGCCTTCACCTCTCCAGGCTGACCAATCTCAGCTTTCTCAGCATTTCCTCATATGTGAGGTGCTCCACTCCCTTACTCACCTTTTTTTGTTGAATTCTTTCTAGTATGTTCACATCTCTTTTGTACTGAGGAGCCCAGAACCAGACACAACATTCCAGGTGTTACCTCATCAGTGTTGAATAAATGGGAAGGATCACCTCCCTCATCCTGCTGGCAGTTCTTTGCTTAATGTGGCCCAGGATACCATTAACCTTCTCTGCTGCAACAGCACTTTTCTGGCTAATGCTCAACTTTAAGTCCACCAGGACCCTCTGATCCTTTTCTGTGAAATTGCTTTCCAGCTGGGTGGGTCCCAGCAGGTATCAGTACGTAAGGTTGCTCTTCCCCAGGTGCAGCACTTTGCACGTTCCCTTGTTGAACTTCATGAAGTTCCTGCCAGCCCATTTCTCTAGGCTGTCAGAGTCCCTCTGGATGGCAACACAGTCCTCTGGCATATCATATGTTACTCCCAGCATGGTGTCATCTCCAAACCTGCAAAAGTACACTCTGTCGCATGATCCAGATCATTAATGCTGTGAAGCTGGAAACAACTGTAGTTGACCCCTAGGGCAGGCCACTAGTCACTAGCCCCCAGCTAGTCTTTGCGCTGTTTAACACCATCATCTGGTCCAGCTATTCTTCCAGTTTTCATTTCACCTCACCATCTGCTCACCCAGCCTGTACATCAACAGCATCTCTATAAGGATCTTATAGGAGACTATCAAAGGCTCCACTGAAGCCATACTGGCTATATCTGATGATTTTCTCATCATTTATGTACCTCAAAATTGTTTCCAGGGTTAGCTGCTCCATCATCTTCCAATAGACCGGTGTGACACTGACTGACCTGCAGTTTCCGGGGTCCTCCTTCCTGCCTTTCTTGAAGGTAGGAGTGGCATCTACTTTCCTCCAGTCTCCAGACACTTCTTGAAATTGCCATGCTAAATCAAAAATTGTCAAGGGTAGCCTGGCAGGGAGTTCCCAACACTCATGAATGCATCCTATCAGGGCCCATGTACTTATTATGTATGTCTGGTTTGCTTAAGTGTTCCCTGACCTGGTCCTCTTTAACCAGAAGTAAATTTTCCTTGCTCCAAATTTTCCTCTGGTCTCTGAGGCCTGGGATTGCTGAAGGCCAGTCTTTCTAGTAAAGTCTGAGGCAAAGACTTCCAGTACTTCTGCCTTTTCCATGTCCTGCATAACTGTTGTAGTCAGAGTCCAACTCAGTCAGCCTCACATGGGGCACCAATTGTTGCAGCACAAACTAGTAGGCTGCAACAAGGCTTTACTATTGGTCAAAGTTTACTGCCTGTACTGTATCTCCTTCCTCCAGAGGCTACAGCTACATCCAACACACCCCACCCCTAATCCTCAGGGCTATTTAACCACTTAGCAGGAATGAGCTACACCTGCACATCATCCATGTCAATCAACCCACTGCCGCTGAGGCAAGGCGACAGCTGCATGTTATCAATGGTTATCAACCCACTGACTTCATTCCTCTACATGTGACCAGGTCCCCTCTCTCATTGAGCAATGGACACACATTTTCTCTAGTCTTCCTTTTGTCATCTAAGCACTTACAGAAGTGCTTCTTGTTGTCTTTGGCATCCCTGGCCAGATTCAATTCCAGTTGGGCTTTAGCTTTCCTAACTTAATCTCTGGATGCTTGTGCAATGTTTCTATATCCCCCCAGGTTATATGACCTTGCTTGCACCTTCTGTATGCTTCCTTTTTGTGTTTGAGTTTGGCCAGGAGTTCTTTGCTCATCCACACAGGCCTCGTGGCATTTTTGCCTGAATTCTTGTTCATTGGGTTGGACTGCTATTGAGCTTAAAGGAGGTGATCCTTTAATATTAACCAGCTTCCTTGGGCCTCTCTTCTGTTCGGGGCCTTATACCGTGGGACTCTTCTGAACAAATTTCTGAAGAGGTCAAAATCTGCTGTTCTGAAGTTCGAGGATGTGGGCTTGCTTTTCACCCTCTTCCCTGCCCTCAGGATCCTAAACACCATCTCATGGGCACTGCAGCCAAGGCTGCCTTTGACCTCGTATCCCCAATGGAACTCTGCTTTGTGAGTATGAGGGCCGGCAAAGCACCTCTGTCTATTGGCTCCTCTATCAGCTGGAGATGGAAGATATCATCAGTGCATTCCAGGAACCTCATGGATGATTGTTTATGCCCTGCTGTGTTTTCTCTCCAACAGATAACAGGGTGGTTGAAATCTGAAAATGAGTACTAGTCTGGGTTCTGACTGTTCCTACCTTCCTGTAGAGGGCCTCATCCACTTGTTCTTCATGGTCAGGTGGTCTATAACAGGCACCCCTATAATGTCACTTTTGCCTGTCCCCAAATTCTCTGTCAGCTCCTCTTCCATCCCCAGGCAAAGCTCCATATACCTCAGCTGTTCTCTCACATATAGGGCAGGTCCCCCTCCTTGTCTTCCCTTCTTGTCCCTCCTAAAGAGTCTGCATCCCTTCCTTGCAACACTGCAGTCATGGGAACCATCCTGTCACATCTCCATTATCCCAACAAGATCATAGCCCTGAAATTGCACTCAGATCTTTGACTCATATTTCTCCCCATACTGTGTACGTTAGCATACAAACACTTAAAACAGCCACCCCAACATGTTCTTAGAGAGAGTTTGAGAGATTTATCCACAATGGCTCCTTGTAGGCACCTTGTTGCCCACATGCAGATGCTGGAGGTGACCCCACCCAAACCCCATGTTGCTGACTTTGTGATCTCTTCCCTTCACACCACATCATGTCCTTTGCTTAGCAAACCTGTCCATTGCTCCCTCACAGCACTTCTGCTTCCCATCTTCCTCCCCCTGTAATTCCTAGATTAAAACCCTCCTAATGAAGTCAACCATGCTTTTGGAATTGAAAAGAAAAAATAAACAAAAGTTGACTTTTTTCCCCTCGTTTTCCCTGTAACACTATTTTTATTTATTTGCAGACACCGAAAAAGAAGTCTGATCATTTATTCTATGCCCATAACTGCATGTAGTTCTTCTCTAAATCATATTCTAAATGACATCTTTTTCTGAAAGTATCCTTCACTTGTACTGAGTCTGGCTGGGATAGAGTTAATTTTCTTCATAGTAGGTTGCACATGGTGCTGTTTTGGATCTGTGCTGAAAACGTTGATAACATAGGGATGCTTTAATGGTTGTTGAGCAGTGCTTGCACAGTATCAAGGCCTTTTTTGCTTCTCACACTGCCCCACCAGCAAATAGTCTGGGTATGCGCAAAAATTTGGGAGGAGATACAGCTGGGACAGCTGATCCCAACTGGCCAAAGAGATATTCCACATTATGTGATGTTGTGGCTCAGCAATAATAGCTGGGGAAAGAAGGACAAAGGGGCGATGTTCAGAATTTGTCTTCCAAAATAACTGTTACACATGATGGAGCCCTGCTAAGAACCTGTCTGCTGATGGGAAGTACTGAATGAATTATTTATTTTGCTTTGCTTACATGCATGGCTTTTCTTTACCTATTAAACTGTCTTTATCTCAACCCGTGAGTTTTCTCATTTTCAGCCTTGCAATTCTCTTCCACATCCTGCTGTAGGGGAGTCAGTGAGTGGCTGTGTGGAACTGGGCTGTCTAGTGGGGCCAACCCACAGCAATACTCCTTCAACTGTCTTGAGCAAGCTCCCTCACTGCCTCACTGCCCCACTCCCTATTTATGTTTGTTGAGAAAAGTTCAAGAGAATCTGCAAGAAATGTTAGAATCATTGGTGACAATAAAGAGAGAGAAAATATATTTTTTTAAAAAATATAGAGATTATTATTTTACCCTATTATTTATTCTGCCCAATGCTTTCAGGTTTCATTTTCCTCTAGTTATGAACAACGGCTGAACATTATGTTGGAGGTCCATTGAATAATTAATTTTTATTTAGTTACTGTTTAATTATTTGTTAATTTATTATTTTGTGAATTTTTGACAAACTAATTTTTTTTTCAGGATCTGCAAATAAAAAAGGAACGTGTTTTCTCAAAATATAGTATCCACAGCAGATAAGTCTAGGTTTTAATTAAGGAAAAGGATACCAAGTTCTTTATTTCACATACTGTTCATTTATATTTCTGAGCTTTCCTGACTGAATCTGTCCATCACTGCAATTCTCAACATTTGTTTCCTAAACATGCATATTTCACATCCATTTATCAAGGTTCTAAGAAACCATATATCTGAAAGATGGAACATTCACTTTGCTTAGCATTTCTCAGGAGTTCATTGATCTCTCTCCTTCCTTTCAGATATCAAGTACATATAAAATGTGATCTGTATTCCTGCAGGTGGTGATATATTGATATATCCAGCCATGGTTTTTTGACAGTCTGCATTAGTAATCAAAAAATTATGCCATACATATGATATATGTAAATTATGAGCTATCATAATGTGATTTTGCATTTCTGCTTGCATTTTGCATATGTAGAAAAAAAAAAAAAAAAAAAAAAAGTGGAATATAAGTGGGAAGCAAAGCTCCTTACCCATTTGTGGTTAGTGTGAACGTTTCTTTGCTTTTGTCCAGTACCAAATGTTCTGATGCAAAGACTATAAAAATTAATGAAGTACCAAAGGAGTCTGTAGTCTAGTCTAATAACATAACATAGGATTGTCAACAAACTGTAAACACAACCATTAAAAGTGTAACATTACGTGACTATACTAGATGATATTTACTCCATCTACATTGTTGTTTACCTGCTCCAAAAATCCTGTATCCATACCCTTACCACATGCCCCCGACCTTTACTTTTGTAAAGGTGGTAGAAAATGTGTTTGCTGTTGCAGGACAGTGTCTTTAGAAGTAGCTGCTGCCTTGATGGCCTTGTTTACTGGTCATCTTGATGTATGTTTCCAGAAGGACCATTGTGGAGCATAAACTCGAGTAAGTCTTCATATAGCTTCATTTCAGAGGCAGGAAAAAGCTGCAATATGCTCAGTGAAATTAGTAACCTATTTTTGGGCAGTCTTTTGAAATCAGAAGTTAGACATTTAAAGGCTTTAGAATCCAGAAGCAAAGTAAATCTTTCAGAATCCCCTGTTCAATTTCTCGTGCTATGCAGCACCCATACACCAGGAAAATCATCACCTGATTGGAGGGGTTTTATGCTCTATTTGTATGTACGTGCATGAGCGATAATTTCTACTGGTTACATTTTGCATATGCGTAATGGTGAAAACTAAATCTTTCCAGTTCATTTGGTTCCTCTGTGGGTTGCTGGCTTCTCCCAGTGTCTGTTTCCTTCTGCTTCTGACTGAAATGAGGTACAGCAGAAGTACACCACAGGACTACTTCCTATTCTTTCTTCTGAGGAACTGGCACATCATGCAAAGGCATTTCACATGTTGCTGGAAAAGAACTGTGAAAGGATTTTAAGAATTTTTGTATTTTCTACTATGTGAAGATTTTTTAGGGGAACTTGTGATAATATAGTATATCCTAACTAGAATTAAGCAGAAATCAGATTTTCCATTCTATTGGTAAACTGAGACAGAACACTGAAGTAATACTATTCCAATTAATTACACCTTTTTTGAACAATTTATGATGCTGAACTTCTGTAATTGAAATTTGAGTTTCACCTGACTGCTTAAGCTGACACTCCAAGTTATTTCAGCTTGATACTTATTTTCTTGTAGAGCTGCACGATCTCTGAATAATTAGAGAGAAAATGTGGAAGTTTAAATGTTACAGAATGCTCCAAATCAAGAGATTATAACCAAGAATCTTCAGAATCTGAAACTTATGGATCAAGAAACAAATTAAGGAAAACTGAAAACATCAATTTAATTGTTGAATCATGCTAATGAAATTTAACTAAATACATATTCCAAAGTATTTTAAATTTCACTTCATTATATATATGTATGTAAGTAAGTATACATACATCTCACATACTGCGCAAATTATAATACATTACAAATGTGCAAGTATGATGAAGTTGAAAATGTTTTATTCTTGAGAAAGGGGTTGTAAAATAAATCAAATCAATTGTATATCTTATATCTTCAATGTCAAAACACACACTGCAGATATTATCACGTAGCATCATTTAACTATTAATTATTGTATTATTGAGGTAATTATCACAGTTCCTTAGTATATTAAACAGTAGAATATACCCTTTTGGAAATACAGAGTTACCTTAATCAACTCACAAAATTTTGGCATTCATTTTAATGATATTTCAATTCAAATAATTTCAGGAAGTTGAAGTTATGGTGATTAATAAATATCAGAAGTTAATTTTTCTTTTACAGTAATTGTATCTGAATTGCTAGTATCTGTATTACCGGTTTGTAAACAAGACCAGAGGCTGGTTGTTAATGTGCATGCTGCAGTGAAGGATAGGGGACAGTAGCTAAACATATATTTCTACACAATAGTTATGTGGAAGGAGGTATTTCATGTGCTTCACAAGCGCTTTGTATAAAGACCCTGTGTAAAATTTTTGTACACTTTCTTAGAGCAGGATGATGATGTGTGGAGATCTCTTTTCTCTCAAAAGTGTTCTTTCATTCCATATGATAGCAGTTTTATAAAAACTAGATATGAAGTATAGAGGTTGGTTAAGTTCATCCCTAACATGGCAACTCAGGAGTTCATAATACGTAGAAAACATAAGATTCATTGGGAAGCATGACTCTCCTATTTCCTCATACAATGTTTCCACAGGTCAGAATGAAGTATGCTAGTGGCAAAATTGACTGCCAAAGAGCAGAGCCGGGAGGGTGCCCAGACTCTCTCTTGGGAACAGATTTACCAGGACAGCAGGAAACACCACTCATCCCTTCCACGGTGAGAGTGCAGGCAGCTTTCTGGTTCCAGAACACACAAGATATTACACTGCATAATAACAAAAAGGAGTCATAAAGCCTCTGCAGTGACATATTCTATATTCCCATTTATAATCATAGAATCATAGAATGGTTTGGTTTAGAAGGGACCTTAAGGAACAGCTAGTTCCAACCCCACTGCCATGGGCAAGGACACTTGCCACTAGAACAGGTTGCTGAAAGCCCCATCCAGCCTGGCCTTGAACACTTCCAGGGATGGGGCATCCACAGCTTCTCTGGGCAACCTGTTCCTTATATCCATTTTCCTTAGGCCATATAATGACTTTTTTTTTTTTTCTTTTAATAATTGGATTGTGCATTCCTGATACAATTGTGAAAATAACTGGTTTTCATAGAAGTGAATTGGAGTTCACAGTAATTATATGAAGGCATGTGGCTTTTAACGAGGAGTTGATCTTGGTTCTTCAAATACCTGTTTTGAAACATGTTATTGCTTCATAATAAGCAGCACAGGGCTTTCCTGGGGAAGAGAGTATCGGAGAGGATCAAAGACATATTCATATTCAAACCAAACACTGAAATTGATATTTTTCATACGTTTATAGATTTTATGTATACAGATTTCAGATGATAAGCAAATACAGTAATAAATTGAAAAATATAGATGCAAAAAGTGCTTAATATGAATAATGAGAGGTATGAGCTCATGTTGCTTCAGATCTGTCAGTTCATGCTGTGCATTTGTGCTCATTGAAGTAAAATATAAAAACTAAGCTCTGGATAGCTCTCTCGCTTCCCCAAGGCTAGGAACGGCTAAATTTTTGCTAAAAGAGATATGCCACCTGGGTAATAATTTAAATATATGGACACAGAGTTTCTGTCTTCTATGAGGTGATACCAAAGTCAAATCCATCATTTTGACAGTACATCATGTATGGTAGCTATAGATCTCAGTCCTTTTGTAATTAGCAAGTTTATGAGGATGTAATGGTCCATTATTCTCTACTGAATTGTTTGAAATTTGTCCTGTCTTTAAAAAGGGCGACTTTCAAATTCCCAAGTATATTGGTAGGTATGTCTTACATTAAGCTGTTCTGAAATCTATCAAGGTGATAGTAAAAGTGGAATAAAACACAACTAAGCCCAATCTACAATCTTTACAATAATTCAGGTTTTTAAATCTTGATTTAAGTTATGAAACTTTCCACTCAACAGCTCCTTAAAGTAAATTAACTTGTTCTTTCTCTTTCAAGTATCTTTCTCTTTTTTTTTTTTCCTATTACAAGAACTGAAAAAAACTCTCATATTTCATTGCAATGATTTTACTGTATCTACAAAGTACCCTTGAGTATATATACTAACATAAAACTACAAGGTTTTTAACACAAGAGATCTGATGGTTTGATGTGAAAAGAGATAAACTGAAATTGAAACTGGAGGATAAGTTCTAAAGAAAACGTGAATAAAATTCAAAAATAACACACCCAAAGACTAATTGTAGCCTGTAAACAGAAACTGTGGGGTTCAATTAACGTAGCTGAATACACCTTCACTTACTTAAATAAACTATTAGTATCATTTGGCTATCTACAGCTGGGTATGCTATTCACCTATATATGTGACAGTGCATCTAATTATTTTTTTTTATGTCATAGAGCAAGCTTCCACTGCCTTTGTCATCTTCATTATCATATTCTCATAATTGTTTTTTTGCAGTGCCCACAGACGCTAAAAAGCCTAATATATTTCTATTATTTCATTCATATTGTCCTCAAGCCATATCTAGTTCTTTTTGAACTATTATTGAAAAAAAAAATATGCTGAAATAGATATAAAGTTTGCCTATATGTTAGTTAAAAGCACAAAAAATTTTTTTAAGCTACTCGTACATTTGGTTACAATGTTATTTTATTTTCAACGTATTATAAAATCAGACTGAAAAGAGTATTCAACTAAATCTTTTATTTATGCTATGTTTAATGCTTTTCCCAATGAACAGTAGCTAGCATTTTTGCTGCTTTTAAAATTATGTTTGATTACTTTGTATTAGAATTCATGTTTGTTTACTCAAATCAAGCAGATTATTTCTTCCTAGAAAGTGGCTGTGATTACTAGAAACATATATATACATTGTGTACAGTACACTTCATTTGTTCAGCCTGGAGAAGAGAAGGCTCTGAGGAGACTTTGTTGCAGTCTTTTCATCCTTAAAAGAGACTTAAAAGAAAGATGGAGAAAGATGTCTTATCAGAGTCTGTTGTGACAGGACAAGGGGAAGGAGTTTTACATTGAAAGATTGAAGGTTTATACTGAACGTAAGGAAGACATTTTTCATTATGAGGTTGGTGAGACACTGGAACAGTTTTCTCAAAGAAGCTGGGAATGTCCCCTCATTGGAAGTGTTCAGGGTCAGGCTGGATGGGGCTTTGAGTAATCTGGTCTGGTGGAAGATGTTGCTGCAGGGAGGTTGGACTAGGTGATCTTTAAAGGTCCCTTCCAACCCAAACCATCCTGTGATTCTGTGATTCTACGATT
Source organism: Falco naumanni (assembly GCF_017639655.2). NCBI lineage: Eukaryota > Metazoa > Chordata > Aves > Falconiformes > Falconidae > Falco > Falco naumanni. The sequence continues at coordinate 49,100,402 of NC_054055.1, forward strand.
GCAGTCTCACTTTCTCATATTCTTCAGCTGAATATTTTCATTAAAGTATTTCAACAGATTGGTTCATGAGTTAAATAAACTGGCTGGTTTTATATAGAAGAAATTCTATAACTGGCCATGAGTGAGTAAGGTACGTGCATATATATTATTCTTCTTCAGGAGCAGTACTTGGCATTTCCTGTTGTTGAACTTAATGAGATTCCTGTTGGCCTATGCCTCCAGCCTGCCCAGGTCCCTCTAAATGGCAACACACTCATCTGGCATATCTACACTGAGTTTTGCAGTGCCTGCAAACTTGCTGAGGGTGTACTTTCTCCTGTCACCCAGGTCGTTAATGAAGATGTTAAACAGTGGTGGATGTTGTATTGGTCCCTGGGACACATCACTAGGGACTGGCGTCCAGCTGGACTTGGTGCTGCTGATCACAACCATCTGAGCCTAGCAGTTTTGACAGTTTTCAATCTACTTCATCATCCATTCTTCTATTGTTAAATCACTTATGGATGCTAACAGTATGAAACTTCTTCACATTGATCTCTTAGCTCCAGCCATTTAACACTGGTTACAGACAACAGTACAGTTGCTAGAAACTGGTCTTTGCTTATTGGGAATATAGTTCATTTAAACCTCATTTGCCTGAAGAAAACAGAAATACAATGGAAGCAAGGTTTATATTGACAAGAAAAAATTAAATTCTTTTTATTTTCATTGCTTTACAAAAATGTTTTCCTCAGGATTTAATTTATACTTTTCCCCATTTATTTAACTAGTAATTATTTAAGGTCATCTGACGAAGATTTTCTGTAGATATGAATTTATAAATGAACAGTTTCTTTTCTGACTTTTTTTTTTTTTTTGGATGATAGAAAAAAACCTGAGCCAAGTAAAAGTGCCTAACAGTAATTGCATCTAATTTTAAAATATTGGTGCATCATCTTGTGTATGTGGCTCCCTGCACATTTTGTTCTCATTAAAATGCCCCAGGGAATCCATTTTTAATAAAACTAACTAAATAAAGCCATACTTGAGATTAATCCCTTTTTTTTGAAGAAACATTTAATAGGGATACACATATGATATCTATTCAGTTTGCCCACAATAATATTTGTGATACTCGTTAAGATTATGAAAACAGAAAGGTATGAAACCTAGTTTGCATTTTACATTCCATAAATTAGCACAAAGTATAATGAGCTATGAAACTATCTCAAAGTTTACATCAAGCTTAAAAGACAAGTTTGAATGCTGAGATTCACTGCTGACAGTAAAACAAGCTGAAAATTCGTACAGAAGAAATTATGCACTTAGAATCACAGAATCATAGAATGGTTTGGGTTGGAAGGGACATTAATGATTGTCTGGTTTCAGGCTCTCTGCCATGGGCAGGGACACCTTCTACTAGACCAGGTTGCGAAAAGCTCCATCCCTCCTGGCCTTAAGCACTGCCAGGGATGGGGCATCCACAGCTTCTCTGGGCAACATGTTGCAGTGTCTCACCACCCTCACAGTAAAGAATTTCTTCCTAATAGATAATCTAAATCTACCCTCTTGCAGCTTGAATATGTTACCCTTTGTCCTGTCACTACACTTGTTTATCATGGTGAATTAGATTTCAGTCTCCCAGACATTTATTTAGCCATTTAACATTATTAATAGTTTAAAGTCAATATGATTATAATACCTGAGAGTTCTGACACTGATTTAATTTTTTTGTTAAAGGGTTTTATTTGAAAGTTGTATATATACACAACCCCCCCCCATGTATATACATACACAGACACACAGACACACAGACACACAGAGACACAGACACACACAGAGACACAGACACACAGAGACACACACAGACACAGGCACAGACACACACACACACACACACACACACACACTGTCCTTGACTTCATGGCAACTACAGTTTTCACTGCGTAGCTGTGCTGCTGATGTCTACTCTGCTACTTGTCCGGGACTAGTGCCCATGTCCCAGTGCCTTATCAGGGTAAGACCTGACCATATCAAAAAATTAGGTGTATGGCTGGAATTGCAGTCAGATAAGTGAAATCAGGGGTGTACTGTGGTATGTTTTGAGAAAAGTAAGCACAAATGTAACAAAACCAGTGAGGTACTCTCATTTAATCTCCTGCTCTTATAAAAGTATATTGTACACTTCACAGGACACTGGTCATCTCAGCAAGCTGGCTTCCAGTAATTCAGTGTCAAACCTGGACACAGCAAGCAAATAAACTACAAATATTACCTCCAATGTTAAAATCCACAAGACACTTTGAATGAGTTTTAACTTATCATTAAGGTAACAAATAGTTTGGGAAAGGAAGTTTCCTTGCCTTAGGATGAGGTAGTGATTCACCACCATTCCTCCTGCTTTTTCTGATGGGAGAGAACATCTGTGACAAGTATCTAGGCTGTATTGAACCCTTACTGATTATGTCTTCCTAGACAAGCTAGGCACCTAGTTGCTGGATCAGTGTTACTGTAGTTTGAAGCATAAGTTCCTTTAGATCACCCTCAACCTGACTCCTGTAAAAGAGCAGAGATGCTTTACAATTCATGGTTTTTTACAGATACCCAAAAAATTTAAAACTGGGTTCAGTGTTCACGCAGAATTTTTTTTAAGAGAACTGATAAATCAAGTTTGGCACTTTATTTTAGACTTCAAGGAAATCTTTTCCATTAATAGGTAACATTTAGGAACAACTGTAAAAAAGGAGAAAATACATGAAAAATAGTATGGTATGACTTTACCTCCTTTATATACACAAGAATCCCAACTAGAGGGTGATATTTAAGTACCTTTTTTTGAATTTAGGATTCTTACATTTTAGTAAAGTTGATTGTCAAGACCCCACTTTGTATCCTAGTTAGTAGAGATACAGCATGATAATACAGATAACATGGCAAGACTGAGGATGCCCTTACATTCACAGAAAATCCATTCAGTGTGTGGTTTTGGTTGTGGGGGGGGAGGGCGGGGCAGAGGGTTATTTGTAAAAGTTAAACTGATGTATAGTTGACAGATTATAACAAAGATATAGATGATGTGAAAGTTCTGCAGACCAAGGTCAGAGAAGAAGGAAGAGGCAGTGCAGCAGGTGCTGGAGAAGAGATTCCTCTGCAGCCCCTGCAAAAGACCACAGAGGAGGTATTTCCCTGCTGCCCACAGAGAGACCATGCTGGAGCAGATGTCCACACTACAGCAAATCAAGGATCCCACACTGGAGCAGGTGGATATGCCCTGAAGAAACTGCAGCCTGTGCAAAGCCCATGCTAGAGCAGGTTTATTCTGAAGGACTGCAGCCCATGGAGAGGACTCATGCTGGAGCAAGGGCAAAGTGTGAGGAGAAAGGAGCAGCAGAAGGGAGATGTTATGGACTGACCACAACCCCCATTCCCCACCCTGCCTTGGGCTGGTGAGTTAGGGGCATCAGGAAGGAAAGTATAAAGTCCAGCCTGGGAAAAGAAGGGATGGGGTGGGGAAAATGCTTTGGGGAAAGAAGGGTGTGTGCCTTTTTTTTTAACTATCCTACTCTATTTTAATTGGCAATAAATTAAATTAGTTTTCCCCGAGTTGAATCTGTTTTGCCCTTGATAGTAATTGGTAAGTGATCTCCCTGTCTATCTTCATCCATAAATATTTTAATGGTCTTTTCTTACATTTGTATTGTTGAGGAGGGGGAGTGAGAGCAGCTGGGTGAGTGTCTGGTAGCTGGCCAAGGTCAATCCACCACAGACCTTTATTATAAAAAGGTACTCAGTCTGTCAAATATATTCCCAGACAAATTAATTTCTAAGAACTAGGAAATTCTGCCTGAATTTACTAATTTTTTTTATTTACTTACCTATTTATTTATTTATTTGCATTGCTTTTTCCCACTCTGGATGTTATACAAAATGAAAATCTTGTGGTGTCAGTGAATTCTTGCTATAAGCAGGAGGGTTTATATAGTAAACTCTGTGAATGAGTTGACTCCAGGTAAATGATAAGTAGTTTCAAACAGAAAATTAAATGCTGGTCGCTGCCCCTGGTTAAAGAGTTTTGGGGCTGTAGATGGTTTCAGAAGTTAATGAATTAAAACTACTTAATGCACATCGAGTTCTAATAAATATTTTAGAAGACACTTGTCACAAGAGCATATTTAGCTAGATCCTTAGAAAAAGAAAAAGAAAATAATTTGTAAAGTAATCTGAATTCCATACAATAACATGCCATAGAGAACAATATGTAATGTTGCAATTTTGGATCAGTTCTTAAGAACTGAAGAGCCATCAGCTGAAAGTTGAGTTTAAATACCCAGGAGGTCAATTCCCCATAACTTTTCTTGACAAAACACTCATTATTGTTGCACTTTCTCCTGTCTTTTTGCTCAAAACCTTATACAACAATGAACAGCTAATGTGAGAACTGAGCTGAAGAGTACACAGTGAATCAAGATCATGGCATTCCTCAGCAAATCAAAGAGAAAATGTGATTTGTGAAATCCAGACAGACTATTCAGTGAAAAGAAACCAAAAAGAAATAAACCAGGCAACTTAGTCTACATCCATCCTGCCTTAATTGAGCACCAGTTGATGTACTTAAATTAAGAGCCTAGCTCATTTACACTTCCCTATGCTCACAGAAGAGAGTGAAGTATTTCCACAGAACCAATCCAATTTTAAATTTAAATAACTTCTGTAAAATAATAAGTCTAGAGTGACTCTTTTCCTTAGTTAGCCTTTCTGGATATGTGCTTAAAACCTAAAATAAATAAATAAATATTTTTTTCAATATCTTTAAATATCTCAATGATTGTCATAAAAAATTACTTGAATTATAATTTCCTTAAATTAAAATATGTAGACAAATAACCTCTCTTCCCTTCGGTATATTTTAAATTAGCTCCCTTTTCCTATGAAAACAATATAAAAATGAAAATATAAAATATACTTATTTTCTCCATTTTCAGAATGTATACACATATGCTCTGTTCCTATTCTTGTTCATATAGATGGATTTATATGTCTTTCTGCAAATGGAAAATCAATCTCTGGAGTTTAAAAAGAAGTTGGTTAAAGTGTAAACAACTAATAAAAAAATAAAATAAATCTATTAGTTACCAGCCTAACGGTAAGTAGGTGAAGGATAAGTTGCAGGAATTTCTTTTGATTAAATGACACTTTTAGTAAGTCTTGGACCAGTGTTTACCAGTAGTGAGCAATGATTTGCATGCTAACATAACTCTAAAACATTACCATTGGTTCCTTCTAGATTAAGTGCTTGCAGACATAGGCCATGAAGTTTATTGCTCTTAATCCACTTCTGGGTGTCTATGAATCATTTATTATGCCAAAGCAGTTATTAATTATTTGCATTTGAGAATATTTCTTCTCTGCTTTGCTGAAATCATGCATTGCTATACTTAATTTGTGACCAAGAGTTGCACATGAAGCAACTACCCAGCAGCAGCAGACCTGAGATGGAGCATAGGCAGGTATGCCTTGTGTTCTTGTCTCACTCTGCAGACAAGAATAAGACAAGGATATTTCTGTCTCTCTCATTATCTCCTTAAGACACTATTTGCTCTAGATAATGTGCCAATGAAGGAGTGACAGTGCAAACCAAATACTCTTCTAAACACAGTATCTGCAATTCCCCTTGACTATGCAAACCCACTTCCTGCAAGTAAGCTCTGTAAAACTACAAAAGACTCAGAAGGAAGCTAATACTGGTAAGGCTTGCTGTGGAGCCGAGTCCAAATTTATTTTTCCTCATTGTCCACACTGCTATATATTTAAATTGTAGGACACGAAAATATGATTTATGATTGGGAAGAGACATTTGCAACAAAAATACACTTGCATAAGATCTGGACCACTGATAAAGGGGAAAATAAAAAAGAAGAAGAGAAAAGAGTCAGTTTAAATATCCAGGAGGTCAATTCCCCATAATTTTTTTTTTAGCTGAAACAGTGATTATCACAGCACTTTGCTTCCTGTTTCAAATGTTCTGATAGTATAATTATGCATCATAAAAACTCTTTGCTTTTTGTTTTTAATTAGCATTCTGTTAGTTCTTTCAGAACTGACAATCTTGAGGCCAAGTCTTTGTTTTGAAAGTAGCTAATGTAGTAAACCTTGAAAGATAGCATTTATAGTAGAAATTATCACAGAATTATATGAAGACAATAAGGACACTTTGAAGACTAAAATATCCAGCAACCCATGTTTTCTTCCCATCTTAGCTACTAACCCTTCAAAAGCTTAAGCATGGAATCTGAATGCAAACCAAATTCAATTTTCTTCTTCATAGAAGGGCATTTGTTTTCAACAGAAAGGTTTCTAACACTGACATTCTGAGTTTATTACAAAGGAGAGCTATGGTAAATGTATTATTTATTCTACATAAAGTCATCTTCCTCCATTCAAAATAAAATCTTTCTGCCTCTGAATGACAAATACAAAATTATATGCAGTTTTGTGTATTACATTTTATGTATAACATGCAATAACCATATATGTATCTTATAGACTAATATAGACTAGTTGATCTATTTACAGACTTTTAGAGAATCTTCAAAGCCCAGATGAACCCTTTTCAAATACATTTTTAGCACCTGAAATCAAATATTAATATAATAAGAACGGGTCCTAGGTAAATGGGATCTTTCTTTGGATACCTTCAGAGGCTGCTTCCGCTTCATCTATGTCTCAGCTGGTTCCTCAGTTTCCTCTGAGGAAATACTCCGAGTGTAAGCAGTGATAAGCTATTTTCTTTAAATTCTTTACCAATGATAAAGATACAGAGGCTTTGAAAGATTCAACATGAGTCTTAATAGGGTAAATTCCCACTTAACCTTCTTTTTAGAGTAGAGGAAGGGAGAAAAAACAGGGTGAGAGGAGGCAGTGACACAGAGAGAGGCTGTGTTTTGTTTTTTACTTTCCCTTGCAAATCATCGTATTTATGCTACTAAAATGTTACGCCATAGCACAAAATGCTTTTCACACAATAGAGTGCTCCCTGTGTATCACTGTGTCCTGGTTTCAGCTGAGATAGTTCATTTTCTTAGCAGATGGCACAATGCTGTGTTTTGGATTTAGTATGAGGATAACTTTGATAACTCACTGATGTTTTCAGTTGTTGCTAAGTAATATTTATACTAAGCCAAGGATTTTACAGTTTCTCAGGCCCTGCCAGCGAGAGGGCTGGAGGGGTACAAAACATTTGGAGGGGTCACTGCTGGGGCAGCTGACCCAAACTAGCCAAAGGGATATCCCATAACATAGAATGTGACGATGAGTATATAAACTGGGGGGGAAGTTTGCTGAGGCCTGCCGAGTTGCTGCTCAGGGACTGGCTGGGCATCAGTCAGTGAGTGGTGAGCAAAGATAACAAGGAACTACCAAAAAGATTCTGCAGAAAGAAAAAAGATAATTAATAAAAAGTTATTTGCATATTGGTTTCTTTCTGAGTGCTCCTAAAGACTGGTTGTTTAGGCTTTTCAACACTGAAACCTCAAAACAATTAAGGATTTTATTTTCTTTAGGGTTTCAGTGTACTTTAAAAATCAATAAACTGTGTTCTTCAAACACTCAAATCTTTCTTTGTCTCCTGCATGTTTGCTCAAGTCTAAATACTTCTATGTCACAAACTAACTAGTTAAAAGTCTATATTCTGTTTATTTGTGCTAAGCAGCAGTCTTTGAAAAACTGTAGTAAGAAAAGTAGGCCTGTTTTAAGTTGCATGGAAATCAAAAATGTAGAAATGCATACCTACAAAATTACAATTTTAGTTCTATTCTTAAATATTTTATCAACTAGTACAAGTCACAGCATTTTCCATACAAAAAACAATGTTTCATGCTTGCCTTGATTTAAGAAATAAAACCAAGCTAAGGACTGCAGTCCTTGACTGGGTAAATAGTACTCATAAAAATTAGATCCACTAATTTTAGCATAAAATGAATATTTTTCAGCTGTGATTTCACTAATGGTGGAATATTGTTTGTCACTGTTAACAGAAGCATATGCTTGTCTATTTCATGTATATAGCAATTGTGTGGCACATTTGAATGTACAAGATTCCCTGTGAATAACCTTTGAGCAGTACAGGATTCAAACTGTGAAATATGTCTGTTTTGATAATAATATTTCAGCAAATCCTGGCAATAAAATTAGGCTGTCTCCCCGAAGACACATATAAATTAATATTGTTGATTAAATATAATTGACTATTTTTTTCTTTGAAGTAGAGATCATGAACTTTTTCTTTATGTAACTCTTTTTTTTATGTGACTGAGAAATTTATATATAAACCACTAACCATTACAAATATCTTGTACTTCTAAAAACTTCAGTGTGGATAAGACATTCTTAAATTGTGATATTCATGGAGAAAATTGTAATGTGTGAGGAGGTGTTTCCTTGCTTTTTTTACACAAATACCACCTTTGATTTCCATGGAACTACTGGGATAAATAGTAGATCGAAATTAAACTTTTATTTGCTTTGTTTTATCAAGCTACAATATCACTGTGTGCAGGAAAGCTGTAAATCCAGTTTAAGTCAACATGGAAACTTCAGCCTTGAGTGTAATACAATAATGTCTGAAATGCAAAAGAAATCCATGTTGTGTTTTCATCACTGCCTTTCAGCAGTTCAGTGACGCGTGAGCACACACAATGAGGGTCCACAGCAGAAACCAGATTATGTGGCACATTTGTAAACTGCCTTTTCCCTGTCACTCTCCAGATTGCCTAGGGGTGATCTAAAATTAAGAAAGCCAAAATGAGCAGCCTCTTCAGCAGCCTTCTCTTAACCAGGAAAGCTATGTTGTGAAACAGAATCTATTTGCACACTGGTGTCTTGAATTTTGGCAATTGCACTCCACTACCTTTCATCAGGGTGCTGAAACTTCTAGTACAACTTGGACTATGCCTGGTATTATGTGTGTATTCAATGGTTTCTGGGTCCTGAAAGTCAGAAAATGGTGTTATGTTTAATCCTGTTTTACATGTTGGTCTGGTTTGGAATTCTAAACTAGAGGAGACATATGTAAATAATCACAGAAGCTGTTTCAGAAGGTTAAATCTTTCAGAAAATTAGAAGAAAACAGCTTACTTTGTAAGTGTTCATTAACTGCCAAAACAATTCCTAAATCCCAGGAAACACTTTCAAAGTACCAGACTTTTTTTCTCGTTTCCCAGATTTATATATACAAAATTATTTCAAGGCTTTTTTTCTGGACTAGGAAATGCATAAAAAAGTTAAAGCTCTTATTACAGCTTTTGGTTTCAGTATTCAATCTAGAACAACAAGAAAATATCCTGAAATCATTGATCCTTCATGAAAGGATGTAGCATGGTATCTGACTTCCAAAAACCCTTTTGTAAGCTGTCTTTGTATATTCAGTGTACAATAATATTGTAGGGATAGATGAAGAGTGGGTTGGTAGCAGTAAAACAGAGAAGAGATCGTCAGCAGTCCTACTTGTTGAAGCTTCCAAAGAGAAATAATATAAAGAGATGAAAAAAACAATCCAGAAATAAAGGCATAAAATGTACAAATAATTTTTAGTTCCTATCTGTCCTGTCAACAGCAGAAAAATGTAGGTCACATATACTTGGGCACTGATGTTGTGTCCAGGGTGGAGAAGGGTGGAGAAAGAAACATAAAGAGGTTTGTGTTGTGTTCTAGTCTCCTCAGAAAAACAGCATAAAACAAAAAAGTCGTATTTCTGCAGAGTGGTAAATCGGGATTACCACAGGTCTGTATTCAGCTGCAGGTTTCCAGAAGGACATACCAGCTGTGACTTGTGCCTAATTTGTGAAAGATCCTGGAGCAATTTTTACCTTTTTTAGTAGTAACAGCAGTTATCTAACAACCAGAAGACTGATGATTTTTGCCTAATTAATTTTAGTTTTGCTTATCATTAAATGACTGTGTGGTGTAACACTGTTACGTTACTTTTGATATAGTTCTGTAATTAACTGATAGTGAAACAGCACTCTTCTGTGTAGTGCAAACAGTGACCTCAGGATAATGATGCAGTGTAGAGGAGTACAATCACAGAATGATGGCAGAGACTTCAAAAGCGTGATGTAGGATTAAAACAGAGGCTTCAGGGCTATGAACTAATCAACAATACTCAATTACTGTTCTTTAAAGGAACACAACCTTGGGAACTAAGTAAAATGGGTTTTATGAAGGACAAACAGAAAATAGTCAGGCAACACACATAAAACCTAATGTAAATTCAAGTATAACACAGAACTGCAGATCAGTGAGTAAAAACCAAGGTGTAATGCACACTGTAAAATGTAACAGATTATGCCAAAAGAACTATAGGATGATGAGGAAGAAACTATCACCCTCACTGTCACCATCATACTCCTCCAGGTGAAGATCCTCAAAAGCTAATGACTCACCATAACCTTCTTTCCCTTCTTTTTGAGGAAGAGTACCACTGTCAGTCATAGATGCACTGAAACTGGAAGGGTACTTGAAAGGGTGAGCATAAAAGCAGAAAAGGGGCTACACATAATTTTTCCCATCCTGATCAGGATTTACATTCATGAGTAAACTGGCTTTTCCTTTTCCACAGAAAATTCCATTTTGTTGAACAAGCATTTAGACAAATGAATAGCCTTCCAAAGCTTTGTAAAACCAGCAAAAATATTTTCATTAGAAAATCTCCTGGTGACCTTTATATTTGGGATCTGCACTAAACCTTCAGAATAACCAGGAAGAACTTCATAAAATCTTAGACATTTCCCCACTGCTGTATCTCCAGTGTAGATATTTACTTCCAAGATTTTAATCTGAACTATTTTTATAGTCAATATGAAGAAAGAGGCACATCTAAACTGTCTCATGTCTTACATAGGTCAATTGAATTGTAACTCCATGAAAAATTCCCACTGTTCATTAACAGAAATTGCATCAAGAGATATACATTTCTGCATTGCAGACATCTACAACAAGAGATGACTCTTAACCGGTACATGTGTGCTGTGGACATGTGCAAGGAAAAACGGTCAGATATACTGAATCCTAACAGCCAGCCAGTGGCAGTTGACATGTAGTATCTTATTTTGAAGCGTTGAGAGTTTGTAAGTGCAGAGATAAGCTTCTTTATTCATTTAGCCTAAGTATGTGCACCAAATAGTATCTGAACATTGAATTTACCGGTGTATAGATATGTTAACTGGGTTCTTGGATTCTTAGAGGAGTTCCTTTCTGAGCAAGTTTAGTAACTCTATAAGCCCAAATATCCAGTGTACACATTGGTGAGATGCCAGGGAACAGCATGGAAAAGAATCATTAAGAAATAAATCTCTTAAATTTTTTATAGTGGGGGCATCTACAGTTGAATTACTCATTCTAGGTGCTCTTGAGAAACAATGGAAAGAAATAGGTACATTCGGGCTTCTTCTTATCCTAATGTATATATTTAAAATAGGTTAATTGAATCTTAGCCCAGAAGACACATTTCTTTCCTCTTTAAACTACAAAGGATATCTAAAGTGACCACTGGGAAGTGCAAATTTACATTATAGATGGCTGAAGTTATTTGAGATGAGTCCTGTTACTCTTGACTGCTAATCTTTTCCCAGATCTTATCTACACTTTCTGCCCTGAACAAATAGCATCTTGCTAGGCTGTGCCAGCAGATGATAGGATTTTCCACTTTCTGCCTCTGTCTGTGTGCATTTTTCAAAGGCAAGGATTAGAACCCAACCCTTCCTTTGACCATGCTTTATTACAAGATGAGTTTAATTTAGAACTTTTTAAACTAACACATTCTTAAGGAGGAAAAAACCCATAAAAATACTCTTCATTGTTTTTGCAGAGAAGGAGAGATTGGGAAAACTGAACTGCGGTAAATGATTAAACCAGTTGTAACCAGAGTATTAAAAATTATCTTACTTAAAAAGCTGAAAAGATGTTAAATCATGCCTATAAAACTTTTGGAAGATAAAAATAAAAAAAAAATATGAACAAACATAGCATTAGAGAAAAAATTACATGTTCAAGAAAGCAAACAATACAAAAAATTAGCATTGCCCTTTTAAATATTTTTTTATAACTGTGTAATTATACATCCACAACAGCAACAACAAGTATTCTTATTATAATATAAAAGCACTGAGGTGTAAAGGTCCAGTACAATAAATAAGAATGAGAGTGGACATACTTCTTCAGATGCATGCTTTGCCTGAATTAGTAACATATTTCCAACAGTGGCCATAAATGGATGCCAGGAAAGACAGAGAGCAGGACAAATACCTCTCCTAGGAATATGTCTCTAGAAACATTCCAGACTTGATCTAGCTTCAGCTCAGGTGATTTCTACAGAAATACTACCTACTCAGTAGGTCAGTAAAAGTGGGTAACCATATCTTTTTATTTGTTCTGAACCTGGTTTGTACAATGTTCATTTGATGGCCCATGGTTGTATATTCTGTCTCTTGAGACGGCTTCCAGCCTCTCTGAGATACTCAGGTTACCAAAACTGCTGTGGCAAGAAGAGGCAGGCATTTTAAAAATATAAACATAGTTATTTTGCAGCTGTTGATCTGAAAAGTCTGCCCAACACGACTGATGTGAGGACAGACAGCAGAAGTGTGGAGCAAGTAGGGGCAAGAATGTGTGGTATTGTAGGTGTTTAGATGAGGTGTTATAATTCCAGCAAATGCCAGTATGTCATACTCAGTGCCTGTCAACCTACTTGAAGGACTATGTATTTTTTACTCAGTAAGATGGCAGTTACGTAAGGACCAGAGTTTTTGTAAACCAAAATTCTATGCAATAGCTGCATTAACGTTCTAGGTTCCATTCTGGAAATCTTGCTTCACACACTAAAATGCAGAATCATGAGGTCATTTTATCATACGTTACAATATACACTGCTGAGCTGGATGGTTATAGTTTTGTGGCCACTGTCACTGGCCCAAATGTAGCTATTTGGCTTCCCAGTGTAAAGTAGGAAACTATCATCCTCAAAGATGAACAGTCACTAATGATCTGATGCTCCGGACAGTTAGTTTCACTAATATGGTAGAGCATATTCAAGGTCATGCTTAAAAACAGATTGATGAGGCAGTAATGTAAGCAAGAAACGTTCTGCTTAAGCAGGAAAATTTATTAATATCTGGACCAACAAAACCAGAAAAGGCAGGTAAGATTTAATAACCTAATTATCACTAATTTGGAGGGGATTAGAAATGAAGGATCATAAAATTACCCAATTATTCAGAACTGCCTATTTGTGGCTGGATTATAGTTTGACAAAGTAATTTAATCAATAGTGACTTTGATTTTATTTATATTCATAAATTAATGAAGGATTTTGAAAAATCATCCTCTTAAATTAAAATTTACTATATAGTAAATTAATATTTACTATATTACTATACCCTATAGATGTTTTTCAAAATATCTGCTATTTATTTCATACATTACTTCTGTTCATGGTTGCTGTAAATGAGAAAACTTTGGTCTTTCCAAAAACTTACACTAATTTTCGCATTTGTATTACAGCCTTTTTCAAATGCATTGTATCAGTGTTACTAAAAATATGGCTTTGACTTTATATAACACAATAGAAACAAGTGGTACTTTAAGAATAAAACTGGAAATAATGTCCTACTCTGAGAAGCTTATAGTCTAAATTAGAAAACATAATGAGAAATGGCAGCAGACCATGGAAGGAATGAGGAAGAAAAATGTAAGGAAGCAACTGAAAGGGGAAAGTGCCCCTGGGAATGTTATTTATGAAAACTGAAGTAGTTCTTAATTTTTTTCTTCATTTTACCATTTTTTTCATCTTATTTTGTTATTGTTGTTGCCATCTTTGTAAACAAGTAGACATTCAAATTCAGGACAAAAAGGTCTCATGCCATCACCAGAATATTCCCCCCAGGGCCATGCACCCCATTAATCTAACCAATTAGAATGACTTATTGTAAATATTTAGAAGAATGGAGGTAAAGCTCAAAAATTCCCAGGAAGAGTAAATATTACACAGATTTGGACGTAAAGACAAAAATAGTGCAATAAGGTACAAGAAGGTAGCTAAATTGCTGCCCTTCAGTGGAAATGTATACATTCATGTATACGTACACACCATGTGATGTCATATATCAAGCTGAACTGCTTCAGCCATCTTCATTATTTCTTCCTTTTAAAGAGGATTGACTAATTCAGTTTTTTAAATTAGGATAATGAAATAACAAATTGATCATGGAATATTTATTAGAAACAAAGATGTATATCACAAGGAAAAAGACATAAAATATTCTCATTCTAGAAATAATAATAGGCTCCCTCTTTCTAATTACATCAGATTAACCAGAAAAATTAAAAAAAAAACAACCCTTTTTATAGCTACAATTGTCAGCAAATCTCATCACGTGAAGACACCACTTCCTCTGTTGTTACCATACCGTTTTAACCTTTATTATCATATAGATTTTTCTTATTTCACTCTTACTTTTCCTTTGGATAGCTGTAGAATCCTAGCTGCTAAGAACAGATGAATGGAAGTCAGCACAGAAATACGCATCATATATAAAATTTATACTTTCCTGTTTCAACCTTTCACATCAATTAATTGCTGACTTTCTTGTGATATTTTCTGTTATACTCAAAATTCTGTTATGCATAAAAGGGAAAACACGCCACATATAATATGTAAGGCCAAGAATTTATTGTTGGTCTACTTAAAGTCTTAGCATTCTAATAAAATACAACAAACAGCTCTTATTGTTTCAGTTAAATTGATATAACGTTCATAATCTATTACACAAACACATCCTAGGGACTGTTTTTTCTTGGGGTTTATGACTCTTCCAGAGTTCTGCTGTAACTTGAGGATGACAACTCCAGGCCTCCCAAAGAAGTCTGTGATGAGAGTGGGTCATAACAAGTTATCAGTGTCAAGAGGTCTTTGTCTGGAGGAGTATGATGCTATTTGATTGCTGTTTTCCATCTTTCACCTTGGAATCTACTTAGGGTTATTTTTATAAGTTCTCTTAAAACAATATACTCTTTTCATTGGTATCTAATTTTTCAGCTTTTGTGTTCTTTGATCACTGTAAAGAAGGTCCTACTTGATTCACAAGGTTGTAGGCCTGTAGTGACCAGATCATAGGGTTTTTTGTTTACTGCCTGGCACTTAAGATATTGTCCTTTGTCAGCATCCACTGATACCACACCTTATTCTACATCACACAGTTCATTCTACAGAGAATGATTGTTTGGCTTTGCTATCAGTGGACTACATATCACACAAATGAACAAAAATTAACAAAATCCAAAACTAATTCAAGAAGCAGTTACCTGACTCCTAGGCAATTGCTATCACAGCTGAAAAAAAGGTAAAAGAGCTCAGGCCAAGACAGATCCAGAGGAGTCATAAGGCTCTGTACTGTAAGCCAATACAAAGCCTGTGGATATTTACTAGTGTTAGGACAATCATATTTGGAGGGATACACATCCAGTTAAGCTTCCCCTACTCTTTTGAATGTCCTTCTCTACTCAACTGAAAGATGGAAGCTGAATGGTACCAGAATTACAGATCAAATAAAATTAAAATCCAATAAAAGTTTGCCAGCATGTCAGGAACAGGAATGTAACTGTTCTTACATCTAGGTCATAGTCTGGATTTGACACAAGGACTACTCACAGTTATTTCTGAGCAACATTAGTAAGATGAGTAAAAGGAATAAGAAGAGAAACAAAGAGGAATGAAAACACAAACTCTCATATGTATACCACCACTACTAGTGACATTTCATTGTTAAAAAACTTAATTACTGTATTGTTATGTATATTAGTTTGGCAAGGGAAAACTTTAGCTTCATAGCAGTTCACACCTATGGATACAGTTTTTCATTAGCAACATAATTTGCCTTGCACAGCCTTCCTTGAGGAAGGGTGAATTATTTACAGTTTTTAATGTAATCATTTGGTGAAACTTCTTCCACTTTCTAAACACAAAGTTTGAAATCAGTAAAGATCTGTGGAAAATATAATATTTTTCAGCTGTTTCATCTGCCTCTCCTCAAAAAAACAAACCAGCAAAACAAGTTTTCATGATCATCTTCATGTATATTAATGAAATATTGTTAATTTTCAATGATAACTAGATGGAGACAAAGTACAGAAATCTTATCTGGAACAAGAAGCGTCTTCATGTAAGTTGTGATAGACTGATGGTCTGGAAACATCTCCATGGAAAAGTCCGTATAAAAAGCTAGACGTGAACTCTTTCCAATGTTATTGAAGCTACTGAGCAGGAACTCAGCAAAACCTCTTTGTACCTCCCACTCTCAATGATGAACAGTTACACCAGTAACTTGCAGATCACACTGGCGTGCTAGAGGTCGGGATCCTTCCCTGACTTGACTTCACAGAAACAGTTACCTCTGTACTATTTTCCTTATCAGCATCTGGGAGTGTCTCACAGTCCCAGAGACAGATGGTATGGACAGGTTCATCTTTTAATGCACATCATTAGTGCAGACTATCTTCTTTTGTGAAATCAGGTTTCACCACAAAGAAAACAGCTATCGTTTTTCTTCAAGCTCTGAGTGCAAATTAACACACATACTGCCAATTCCTGGAGTTATGAACTGGAAGGAAACAGGAGGCAAAGCCACATTTTCAGTATGAACAGGACAGTGGGAAATTTCTCTGATTTTCAAAACTGTATGGAAGCTTGACTTCTTAAGATTGTTTTAAGAGTTACCTTCATCTGTGCCTGATAAGCACAGTCTTTGTTATGGATTTGATGTTTGGGTTATTCAAAGGCTCTGAAGGCTGGCTTTAGATACAGTCAGTTGACAGCAATATACTTTAAAATTACTATTAGTGTCTATTTCATAACATATTTTAGATTTGAAAATAATCTTCCTGGAAATTAAAGAAATGAATTATGTTGCACTTCCTTAGTCTCCAAGATTTAATGATTTTAAACTGGATAAGCATGTGACTAGTCATATTACACTTGCATTGATTTTATTTAAAAATTAAGTGAATTGCCAGATTCCAAGCTCTCTAACAATGAAACTATAGACTAGGGTTATTCTAGCTTTTCTTAAAGTAACACCAGTAACACCTAGAAATTCAAAATGCTAGAACAACCAGAAGAGGGTTTTATTTTCACTTTCAAAATAATATTTTCATTTGAAAATATCCTATTCTATTTACAGGGATCATGTTTGTAGAGGAAGGTACTAGAGCATCATGCAAACTCTGTTAATTTACTATGACACATGAATCAGTTTCATGTACAAGAAAGATAAGAATATGCCCTCAGCAATAAGATGAGAGAAGAACAGCCCTTTTATGAACTCAGGAACATCTGGATTAAAGTCTTAAATGGTGTTATCTGAAAAGTTTTGTTGTTTCTTTTTTTTCTTTTCTTTTTTTTTTTTTTTTTATGGATCACCAACCTGACTAGTAATTTTTTTTATTTTTTATATTTTTTGACATTGTTGCCTCTGCTTCTGGCTCCAAATTCCTGGCAACTTTCTTTGTGAACAGCACTGGTTTTCATCAGAGGGATTGGCAAAGAGATGTTGATAATAATTCCTCCCTTTTTCCTTTGAAATTGACAGTTCAATGACAGTTGTCAGAAATAAACCCCATAAATTTAACCATAATTATTAAATTGATAATAAAGAATACCCATATATACATAATATTTACTGTATAGGGGCTTTTTTTGGTTTATTGTCCAGTCATTTGTTAGTAAAACATAACCCATCAAAGAGCTGCCAGCACCCTGGAACTAGGACAAAGGCTTGGAATACAAGAACTGTGTTCAAGTTTAACTTTTCAGTCAGGCAAAACAACACTTAACACACTTACTAAATGCAGTGCCATAATCACTATAATCTAGTGATATAGACACAATGTTTCTAACCAAAATGTGTATTTAGGTCTGTTTTCTGACAAAAGCTATGTCAAAACCATCATGCTTATTCTGTACTAATTTTCAATTTGAACTTCAATAATAATTTTAAAAAAATGACAGCTCTTGCTAGCTTTAGCTGTCCCTTAATTTATAATAGAGGGAAAAGGATATTAGCATGATACTACTGAAGCACACAGAGAAACAATATTGTTTTAATAATAAAGACAGCAAACAGTTCCGTTAATTATTTTTTAATAGAAATTAGAGAGTAAACAGTAATGATTAGTGTCCCTCCACAGTCCATACTGAGGCCAGTACCATTTAAGAACTTCATCATTGCCATAGACAAGTGGGATTGAGCACAACCTTAGTAAGGCGGCAGATGACAGCAAGCAGAGTGGGGCAGTAGATTTGCTAGAGGGAAGGAATGCTATCCAGAGTGGCCTTGACAGGTTTGAGAAGAGGACCCATGAAAACCTCATGAGGTTCAACAAGGCCAAGTACAAGGTCTTGCACCCAGGTTGGGGCAACCCTCAACATCAATACAGTCTGAGGTATGAAGGGATTGAGAGCAGCCCTGCAGAGAAGAACTTGGGGATTCTGGTGGAGGAAAACATTGAACACAGGCCAGAAATGTGTGTTTGCAGCCCAGAGAGACAATTGTATCCTGACTTGCATAACAAGAAGTGTGGCCAGCAAGTCAAGGGAGTTCAAGGGCCAGCAACAACTAAAAACATCAGTGCGGTTATCAACATTGTTCTCACATCATAGCCAAAACACAGCACTTTACTAGCTACTAAGAAGAAAACTCCCTACCAGCTGAAACCAGGACACAGTCAAAATAGTTTTAAGTCTCTTCAGAGATGAAGAAAAAACTTAACAAACGTTATCTTGTTGAAGCCATGTTCAAAGATAATAGTTTGATTATTGAGGTCCAGTGTTGTCTGAGATACTGTAGAGGTATCTCGGTAGACTGGCAGACTGATTCCATACATTACCTCTTAGTGGCCTCACTGATGCTGGATTCTGTAGGAGTTTAGGTGCTGGGACACTTACAGGTCTGTTAGGACAAACAGTGGGGTTTTGTTCTGTACACAGAGGGCAGATTTAGATTCCTCTTAGCCTTGAAGAACATATCTATGGACTTAATTTTTAAATTATTTTTTTTAAACCGATGCTTTCAGGTATATCTGGGTAGGGGAAACTCTGAAACTTAGGCTAAAAGAAGTTAACTACTTTTTCTTTTTACCTATGAGCTAATTCTGTGTCCTGCCATAGGTGTACAGACAGTCAGTAGAAAAGAAGTTTCCATGACCATCTAGATCATATTAAAATCATAACACAAATAGCATTCCTGTCTCCTGAAAATCCATTTGTGTTGGAATTTGCTGCTGAGGATATTAGAAAAGTTAATTTGAAGAGTATTAATGGGTAATAATTAAAATAATTGATATATATTTTATATATTATGCTATAAAAATAATTAATAATTAATTAAAAGAGTACAGTGTTATGTTTAATTTTCTCTAGATTTTGGAACTTAGTAGAAAAACTCTCCATCTTCTGCTTTCCAAGAGTAGAATATAAGTCACTAAAAGTTGTCCTGTTCCTCGGATCTAAATGCACTGAACAAACATGATATAACTATATCAGTCTTGATCCTCATTTCACTCTATACACATATGCACTATTATAATAAATGACTTTTACTTAGCAAGAAATTACTAATTATAGTGTAATGTTAGAAAATGAGTATTTACACAATCAAAGGGGAAAAAAAAATAAGGAAAGCAACAATAAAAGGGCAGACTAAATATTCTTCTAACCAAATACCTATACTTTGGAAACCAATATGTGGGATTCATTCACTTGGCTTCTAGGGAAAAAAAATTACTTTAATTATCTGTTCTCTTAGCCTTGAAATTCAAGGTATTCAACATCATGTAGCTGATAAAAACAAAGACAAATTTGAGAGAAAATTAGACAATTATTTTAGTTTTGAATGCTGAGTAAATGATATTAGAGAGAAAGGCACAAGTGTGGTAATACAGTTATTTAAACTGAAAGATAACCAGAAAAGAGATTCCTACATTGTAGTGTACACATTATTCTCAAAGGGTACTGTTCTTCAAAATATTATCAAGCTATCTTAATAGCAAGAGGACTGGGGAAAAGGAATAATCATTTTATTAAAAGTGAAAGAAAACATTCCTTGAAGATATATCTTTAAAATGGAAGAGTAGAAAAATAACCTTTCTGGTGAAAGTAAAAGGCAAGATTCTTCAAAAGAAACTTCAAAATACTGAGAAACCATTAAGCTAGGTATGGCAGCATCTTCTGCAAAAGTTTGTACTATTTTATTTCAAAAATAAATAGACCGGAATCCATGCTACAGACCAGGTGGCCAGTTGCTACAAGCTGTCATAAGTCCATTGACTTCACAAAAAAATGTTGTATTGAACCAATGGAAGAGCTGGTCTGATGTTAGAGTGGAAAAAAAACCAACAAAACCCTTCCTGCTGCTTTTTGTCCAAAATGTAACAGATGAATGCAGCAATAGATGATGAATACATACATGCATTTTAATTACTTATTATTGTATTTTTACTATGCAATTGTGAATTATGTGGGTTTTGCAACTTAATTAGAGGGCAGGACAGATGGCAAAAGCTTACTCTATTAAAATAACCTCAGCTGCCCACTGACTATGCACTTCAAGCAACAGACATTTCATAATAACAGAGCTAATTGTCCAGCCAAAATACTTAGAATACTCTATGGAAATTTTTAGTACAAAAAGTCATTGAAGCTATGTTGTTTCTGCGTATTTTTATTTCTTCATAATCTCATAATTTCATTTAATCTTTTACCTACAGGATAGATAAGCATTAGATTGTTGACTTTAAAGAAAGCGGGCAGAAGTTTAGCTCCTTGAGTCTGTGCAAAAAGGAGAAATGGATTCCAAGAGAAACCTAACTTTCTTTTCAGAATGAGAAACTTCAAAGAAATTCCACCTCCATTGTATACAGGCACATCATCCAACAAAAATGTCAGTATCTTACATTCCTCACAGCTATGGTGCTGTACTGGAACACTAGACAAAGAAATGTACATCTAACCACAGTCTCCTCTAAGACAGAGTTTAATGTTTCCTCCACTCACCAGACATTTCCTAAGATGTAGTGATAAGAAGGGTATGGGAAAAGCAGAACAATAGGACATGGTGCTTTAAAAAAAGTTAGTATGGTATTACTTTAGTTTCCTGTGGTATTTTGAAACCTTGGTTTGCTTTCCCTGGATATCTGAGACAGCATTTCATGGTTCTGTATGTTTTCTGGCTAGAAGAGTCAATTATATCAATCTAGTATAACCCTCAAAGCAAAGACATAGACTGTCTGAAAGAATCCAAAGGGAACAGTTTATTATTCTACACTGTGCCATGCAGTATCATAAAAATGTGCATTCACTCATGCAGAATTTATGGCTTCATGCAAAAATTGTTTTGCCTTAAATGTTATATGGAGAAACTGAATGCCTTAGATGTCAGGCTGGTTCTGATTTGAAAATTGGTGAATGAACCTATGAAGCCACAGCTCTAGGAATAAAAATACAACAATCAAAAAACCCCAACCAATAAAAAAAAAAAAAAAAAAAGAAAAAAAAAAAGAAAAAAGAAAACCAACATCAAAAAATTCCTACAACACATACACACAGAAAAACCTAATCAACACCAGCACCACCGCAACAGAAAACTGTCTGGTGGTTCATTGGCATACTAAGTAGAAACTGTGGTATAACTGCATCACGTATGGGACAGAGGAATGTTATCTAGCTCTCAAATCTCGGTGAACTCATTAACCATATCACAACATCTTAGTAGGGGATATCTAAATTACATTGATAACACATTGTAATGGGTTCCTTTTGGAAGAAAATCTCTATATATGGCTTAGAAGGAGCTGCAGAATATTCTGATATTCCAGTTGACCGCAAGATACACTGTGACATTCGCCCACCTCAACAGTGCAGGACTTGGTTTTAAACCAGTTTGACCACATTTCACAGCTATTTTTCTAGTATTTCCACATCTTTATGATGCTGTATTTTAACAACACTTGAATTATTAATTACATGAAAGTAATTACAGTAATTCATGAGAACAAGTCTTACAAGGACTGGCTGAGGGAACTGGAATTGTATAGTCTGGAGAAAATGAGGCTCAAGGGAGACCATATCACTTTCTATAACTACCTGAGAAGAGGTTGCAGCAAGATGGGTGTCAATATCTTTCCCCAAGCAGCAACTGACAGGGTGAAATGAAATGGCCTCAAGCTGTGCCAGGGGAGATTTAGATTGGATACTAGGAAAGATTTCCTCACCAAAATGGTTGTCAAGCACTGGAAAAGGCAACCAAGAAGTGGTTGAGTCAACATCCCTGCAGGTGTTTAAGAGATGTGTAGATGTGATGCTTAGGGACATGGTTTAGTGATGGACTTGGCAGTGTTAGGTTTATGATTGGACTTGATGACCCTAAAGGTCTTCTCCAGCCTAGATGATTCTATGATTCTAATTCACCCCAAGAATTTATTCCCTTTACTTCTCCACATCCCCCATAAATATTGAACAAGTGAATAAGCCAAACTTAAAAAAATACTGATCCTTTAATGTGATGACTACCCTTGTAAAATTATATTCAATGTATTCAACGTTTGTGTTGCATCTGATTTTGTTTACAATTTTATGTTTGTGACAAAATTAATACAATTGTTATATTTTTTTAAACACTAAAAAAATACATAATTATGAGAGGAAAAAAATAAATTTAAGCTTTGTGAAAAACTGTAAGTAACACCAACTATGTATGTCTGTATTAGCAATGTTTTAATTATACATTATTATAAATTATAATGTATATATATTTATATATATTTTTTATATATATAATCATAATATACTTATAGTTTTAATTATGTCTGTGTGGAACTACTGCTTAATGATCAGTAAAATGTAGTAGACTAGAATACCACAGAAGATCAGAGTAGAAGTGTATGTACAGTACAGTGCTAGAAACGATAACCTACTAAATACATCAGGGGATACATGCCATAATTATTTGTTGCATGTTACCAGTATATGGAAATGGTAAGAGAAAAGAAAAAAAAAAGTAGTTTTATTTTTCAGTTCTCAGCCTTGAGAGGTGCTGAGAGAAAAAGCTAAAAGTTGTAAAACCACATTCAGATTATCCAACGTAACAAAGAAAGTAATTTTTTAATACTAAACAACTGTTTAATTGGAAGTTACAAACTAAAAAACATTTAAGTGTTTCAAGGACTATAGAACAGATTTTTCATTAACAGCTATGATCTGGGTTACTCCAGAAAAATCCTTTCTGATACAATTTTCCAGAAATTAAGTCTAGGCTGCAATTATTATAATGGTTTACATACTGTATACAATGAAACTTATTGTTCCAGTGGGGGCTAACCCCCCCAGGCTTACTGCAAAAAATATAAGCACAAAGTCTCCAGCTAAAAAAAGAAGATAACAGAGGTCAGTCAGGAGTGATAAAGCCTACAAGTCAATAAATGTCTCATGCTTCTTTACGTTAAGCAGGCAAAAGTTACTTAAGCATTTTCTGCACGTTGAGCACACACTTCAGCTTTTGGAAGGCTTGTGCTGATTTTGCTAACTGACAAATAATATTTTTCAAATACACTTCTGAGAACAATATTCTGCACTTTGTTTTCTAAGGAAAGTGAGGTTGCAAATGCAAATTCAGAACAGCAACATTCATATACCATTCGTCACTCAGCAGTTAAAATCAATTCAAATATGCATTTTGCTAACGTACATTTCCTTACAGAGTAGTAGTAAAAAAGTTACTACTCCCTGCCTAACCCTAACTACCCTCTGTCCCCGCTTTTTTGTATTGGAGAAACGTAGTGTTTTTCCTAGCAGATTTGCTTGTTTTCTTCATCTATTGGAAACATTATTGCCCAGATCCTCTACAAGTACAAACAAGTGTAGTAATGCTAAACTCAGTGGAGTGCTGGGGAAAAAAAACGAACACAGAAACTCCAACAAAGTACATCAAACAAAAAGACAGTACTGCATATGCTAATATCCTGAGGTTGTCCTAAATTAACAGATTCATTATTCCTATCTTTATCTCATTAGCACCTAGTGATGTGAACCAAGACTGGTGTTATGTGAGCTGTGTGAGCAAAATTTGAACATCACTGATCTGCAGGGAAGACTGTGCCACTTTGATTCAGCTCGATGAGCAGTGCAGGATGATCTATGGCTGATAGAGAAACCACAGAAAGACTAGCTGAACAGTCAATGTATACTTGTCCTATCTGCAAAATGGTATTTCTGGGAAAGATGCAGTATCAACTTTAAATATCATTGGTAGAGTTAAACTGATACGCGTATTGCTAGGGTGATTACTTAAAGCAATAGCCTATATTCAGACAGGGATGATACTCTGTGGAATGCTGGCTGTTTAGTCTCTGCATATATGCAGAGTTAACTGTTTCTTAAATGGCTAAGCAAATGCCCTTTTTAGAAACATATATGTACCCCAACCTAACCAAGCAAATTCCTACAGTCCTCTGAGGTAAAACCAGCAAGGTTTCCTTGCAGAATTCAGTCCTCCACAGTAATGCTAACCCTGTGCCTATCACTAATGTTACCAATTTCAAATCATAGAATCATTTATGTCAGAAGAGACCCTTAAGATAATTGAGTCCAACCATAAACCTAACACTTGTAAATGCACCAAATTAAAGAATAAATTGAGATTAAGGTCCACATAAGGCAGATGGAGCATGGCCTGAGACTGACACAAAGGGATGGGTAAAAGCTGTGCATACTGGAAGCTGAAGTTACTATCAGAGGAGCATGCTGCTGAGACAGAGTATTACATAGCATGAAAAGAATCTAGTCAGGGTGAGGATGTTCTTTTGTGGCAAGATAGATGAGTTTTGATCCTAAAATAATTTAAACATGTTGGTTAATAAATCAAATTTTCTCAAAATTCACAGAATTCAGGCACAGTAAGGTTGTCAAAAGCATGTTGGTTCTGCTTGGCATACCACAAGGAAGATGACTAACAGGTGGTGATAAACTCTGAAAACAGCTTCCAGCTGTTACTAACTATGTAAATAGTTCTAGTCTGCAAATCTCAGGACCAGAAGTTTTCACAGGGTTTCCCTCCTGCCCTATGTTTATAGAAAATTTAGATATGCTTACAGTTACATGACAGAAGTTTGGGTTTCTTTTTTCAGCTATGCTGGTTTACTTGCATGGTATTGTTTGTGTGGCTACAAGGAACACTGAAGAATCGACAGTCTCAAAACCATGTGAAATTGTGCAGATATGCAGGTAGGAAGAAAGGTTGGTGTGCAGGTGGAGGACTACAGAGGCAGAGAGAGTGGGATAGAAATATACCTACAACTCTGCTAGTATTGTAACAGCTAAAATCTTATGTTTTTGTCTGAAATCAGAGCTGTTACATGGTTTCTGAGTTACTGTTTTTACTATGAAAAGGTCTTGTGTGTTTTTTTTTAATCTCTAATCTCCTATCTTTAAATAATTCTACTTCTGTTGCTTTTAACTAGTTTTGTACTCTTCACCCTCCTTGACACTTATGCATTTGCTACTCTTTTCTACCTTTAGGATGCTAGTTAAAAGACTGTTGACCTTCATATAAGCATGAAGGAAGGATGTAAGAAGGACTTAAAAATATTTTTTATTTAACTGAAAATTATTCTTATAAGCCAAATTTAAAATTTCTAGTTAAAATTAATATTCAGTCTGGCATGACATAACTACTCCCGAAATTAGTATCTGTCTTTAGGGTATTAGTCTAGCACTAACTCTTTACACAAGTGTGAAGTTGATATACTTAGCTAGCCTATCTCTCTGACATCTGTACAGTATTTGTCCATAACTGCTTATGTACATATGCATGAAGTTTTATTTGGTGCAAATGTGACCATTTTATTTATTTTTTGTGAAGAAATAGTTTATTCTGGGTAAACACCACTGAATCTTATGTGCTAGTGTATGACTTTTTGTGTTGCAATGTTGAATTTTATGCAAAGGATAGTTGGAAAA
Organism: Falco naumanni; assembly: GCF_017639655.2. Classification (NCBI taxonomy): domain Eukaryota; kingdom Metazoa; phylum Chordata; class Aves; order Falconiformes; family Falconidae; genus Falco; species Falco naumanni. The sequence goes on from NC_054055.1 coordinate 49,126,437, forward strand.
CAGAGCATGTATTTTTAAAAAAGGAATAAGCTTACCTTAAAAATAAATCTCTCTGAAGATCTTCTGAATAATAAAAAGCCAGGGGTAGTGGTGTTAATTTTTTGTGTGGATATTAATTTGAGGGGGTATGGGGTGTCTTCCTGATATTCCTATTTACTTTTGTTAAGTGGAGTATGCATATATGATCAGCTTCAGCTTCCCTTAATATCAGTGGAAAAATTGTTTTGTTTCTGTTGAAACCAATATAAATCTCATAGATTTTTCATGCTAAGTGGAGTTAATCCATTTGAGTAGAACATAAAAATATTGTGAAGCAGAATATTATAAATCTTGGGGAAATCAGTGATATGCTAATTTCAGATAGGAGTTGTGAGCACTTTTATGATAAAGGTTAACTGCATTAGTATAGACATGTGAATCTGTTGATACGTAAGATTTCATGCCCACAAGCCACTGGTTAGGTATAAGGATGTCATGACCCACGCCCAACCCAAAAGCACAATTTAGACAGATAATTTTAATAAAATATACAGGTTTTCTATGTTTGTAAAATCTAGCATAAGAAAACACTTGTCTATCAAAAGCAAAAATAATGAATTTTAAAAATCCCAAAACCACAAAGCAGAAGAAAATCTTTCTTGCTAAAATAATTTTTTGCTATGTTGGTTGGTTCACCTGTTATGCGTTTGAGTTGCTAAACATAAACAGATTTATTTCTTACTTTCTTATTCCAAAGTATCACTGCTACTAGAAAATAAGCTCTGCTCTTTCAAGTCACTTTCTAAGGATCTATTGTTTTAGGATGGACAAAATTTGAAGGTTACATGTTGTTGCTATAGTGTGTTCACACACAAATTGATGTTGTTATTATTCCATTCATGCTGCTCAATTTAAGGCATGATTATAATATTTCTCAAATTTTGTCATTTTCATTGCCAGTTCTGCAAAACAGAAGAAAGTCCATGATGAAGCACTCTCCCTCAATTAATTCTTTATTTTATAGCTACCATTCCTGCTCACCCAGGATATAATTATAGTCTTTCTTTCTATTACTTTATTAAAGTATTACATGATTTTACTGTCATTACCTTTTATCTGGGGCATACCAGTCCTATTTGTTTCTTTCTTGTAGTCCATAATTGTAAAAGATTAGCCAGAGCACAATACTGCCAACTTTACTGTATAATATTTTACATTAATCTCTAGCCAGGCTGCTATAATAATTTATAATTCAACTCATAGCATCTGGACAGAGTCCCATGCCCTATATTCTGTCCTTGTATTGATGTTATTATCTACTGTTTGATACAGCTTATGTAAATGAGATGATCCTGATTCCATAAATATTTTTTTGATAAAATGGTTTTGAGTTACCACTGTTTACTGAATTTCCTCCCCCCCCAAAATTATAATCCATTCATTTTGTGGTGTTCTTGCACAGTTTGCTGTCACCATCTGTTTATGGTCCACAGTATCCTGAACTTCTCAAAGTCCTTTTCTTTAATCCTGTCACTTCTTTCTTTCCAGACCTCCTGTTCAGCTTCCTATGATTAATCTTTATTTGGTTTACTGCTGCACCAGATTACTGTAAAGAAAAAGGAGCTTAGATACTGATTATATCAGTTCAGTGAACTTTGCTTTTAAGAGATTTATTAATCTCACCACTATTTTTTTAATTTTTTTTAACCGTTTCCCTTTTCTTTATATTTCCATTCCAAGCCTTTTTGTTTTGGAAAATACTTAGAGATACGGTGCTTGTCATTATTGCTAGGTCAATTGTTTCATTATCCAGCCTAACTAAGGGATAAATCTCAGCCTTCTTTCAGCATTACCCCTTTAAAACAGACATTAGGTAGCCTTTTCTTTTAGTTATTAGTCATTTAGTGATACAGCTATTTCATTTTAAGTCTTAGAATTAGAGGCACTAGAAGCCTGATATAACAGGGAAGAAAGATAATAATCACCTGTGGAAACATCATTCTTATTTAGAATTTGAATCAATTGCACTATTCTATTGTTCATTCTTTGTCATGTATCATATGCATTCACCAAATCTTTCTATTCAAATACTCTTACAGTGCTATGTGACGCACTATTAATTTATATAACAAAACTATCCTACCACACATTTACTGTACAAGGAGGCTCTTGAATGTTTCTTTGCACCCTGTCTCCCTCCCTCTTATGCATTCACCCTTTTTCCCCTCCCATTCCATTCCTTTTTTTTCAGCACTGAACAACAGAAATATCTTCTTCATCAGACAGGTACTCTTTTACCCTAACTCAAGAAAATATATCTATAGTTTCTACTTGCTGACTTCGTTCTCCTTCTGACTCTAGCATGGGATCAGTTATATATAAACTTATGTATGTCATTAGGTTTTACAATCAGCTCTTCCCTTTACTATAGGCACAATTCTTTCCTTCTGTCTAGTTAGCACCACTTTTGACTTGTTACAGCAGAATATGTACATTTATGCATATACTACATATGTATATACCCATATATATATATATACACACACCAGTTAGGAAATGGATCGCTGTGATGGGAGAGTTTAACAGTCTAACAAGTCAAGCCAATATTAAACTTTAAAACAAGGTTAGATTGATATTTGCAGTAGCACGCTTTATGCTGATGGCTATTTCTTCCACGTTATGACTATGTATTACTACATGTACAAAACCGTCATTAACCCTCATACCTTACATTAGCTGTGAGTATGCAATGCCATAGAACTGGTGACATGCAGTTTGCCTTGATGGCTAAAGTCTGTAGTCACTGAGGGCAAGGTTATCAGGCTAGAGATATATTTCATAAGAGAAATCAGGTCTAAAGTGAGCTTGTCTGTCTTCTCCATGGTTTCCCACTCATCCATGGTATTTTATGTTACTTGTCTACCTTCTGAAAGGGAGTTGTCATTTGGTCCCAAGGTGCATGCTGCTTTTTTTTTTTTTTTTTTTTTTTTGGTCATCATTCTGTTTTAGGCAGAACACCCTTGCTCATTGCGATCCATTGGGTTTATCTTGGGTTTTGTTCTTTATTTTCTATCTTAAAAATTCTGTTACTTGGACTGCTATTTATATATTTTCCCATGGATCTTAACTGCAGCAACACAATTCTTTATTTGCCACTTTGGTGATCACATTGTTAACACATCTATGTAAGATGCCTCTACATTGTGTTTAGCTGTGCCATCATGGTGTTATAAAATCCTTCTATGCTGTTAATTAAACTGTTTTAGTATGCTTATATTCATGTTCAAGACAAATTAATAATATTACCTACATTCTCATTAGTGCAACTATAATTTTTAGGTGTCACAGGCCTTTCACTTTGGCTGAGGTCTTGTCTGTCTTCTAAAAATATTCTGAATAAATGAGGTCAATAAGGTCTTTAACTGTAATGCTTTAACCTTTTCTCAGAAAATTGGGGGTTTTTTGCTCTATGTATATATACATGATCTGTAAGTCAACTGGTTAGTCATACAACTTGGTTAATTTTTGGGTTTTTTTCAGTCAAGAAGACTAAAAGATTACATGATTTCCTGTACTTGGCTATCCTTTTCCACCTTATTTAGATATGAGTTCTATTTAGTGGTTTTGCAGTTGCTATTATTGTCATCTTTGGCATCTGTTTGGTTTGTTCTGAAAAAATGATGAAGACAGTTTTAAAAGAATTCATTAAAATTGCTACCATATTTGCTATTGACAGAAAAACTTGACCCAATTGTTAGTCTTGAAAGCGGGAAGTATTATAGAGTTTACATGTGAAGATTTTTGTCACGTTGCATTTTTGGCATTAATGGTGACTTCATCGAAATTGGTATTAGAAACTCTTGTAACAGGAGCTTACACAGCTTTCTTCTGTCCAGTTGCTTATGTATAAACATTTGGATATTTTAGTAATGAGAATAATGAAGATAGATCTTAAACAGACAAATAGACTGATGATCTGTCCAGCCACAGGTGACTTCTAATTGAAGGTTAAGCACTCCAAAATTTAGGCATAAAGGGGGAAAAAAATAGAACTTCACCTAACCAGCAATTTCAATACTTGAAAAACCCTACTAGCTCTCAACTTGTTTCCATTCTGGTATAGAAAATAAGACAGGGAGGATAGAAAGAAAAAATGATGCATCTAATCTAAGAGATGTATTTGCAGATGATACAAAGCTGGGAGAAGTGGTTGATACAGCAGATGGCTGTGGTGCAATTCAGAGTGACCTCAGCAGCCTGGACGGAAATCTTGCAAAGTTTATAAAAAAGATATGTCAAGCCCTGCACGTGGGGGGAAATAACTCCATGCACCAGAACAGGCTAAGGGCTGACCTGATGGAAAGCAGCTTGGCAGAAAAGGCAGTGAGAGCTGACCATGAGCCAGTAAGGCACCCTTGCAGCAAAGAATGCCAGTAGTTTCCTGGGCTGTGTCATGAAGAGCATTGCTAGCTGATCAAGGGAGATGATCCTTCCCCTCTACTCAACACTGATGAGGCTGCAACTGGAGTGCTGGGTCCAGGTCTATGCTTGCCAGTAGCATGGAGACATAGACAATGAGCTGGTCCAAAGGAGGGCTGTGAAAATGATCAAAGGGCTGGTGAATTTGCTCTGTGAGGAAACAGTGGAGGAGTTGGGTCTCCTATAGAAGAAAAGGCTCAGGAGGGACCTTATCACAGTATTTCTGTACTTAAAGGGAGCTAAAAAAGAGCTATATAGAGCTCCCCGAAGGCAGGCATTAGAGAAATGTTTAGGATAAACATGCAGCTTCAGTCTTTCTCTCCAATTCCTTTGTCCACTCCTTCACAAGGAGCCACATGAAGAAGACAAAGGACAATAGGTACAACTTGCCCCGGGAGAGGTTGCATCTCAACATGGGAAGGAGATGTTTTACAGTGAAAACTATCAATCACTGGAAAAACCTCCCCAGGGATATGGTAAGATCACCATCACTAGACTTTTTCAAATTATGATTGGACAGGGAGCTAGATCCTTTGCCATGAAATGTTGGACCAGATGATCTTTTGAGGTCACTTCCAACCTGGGCTGTTCTATGATTCTATGGTAATAGGGCAAGTCTGGTAAAGGACAACAAAGATGGCTAAAGAATGATTGAGGTCAGAAGAGACCTCTATAGACTGTTTAGTCCAACACCCTTGCATTGTCAGCTTAAGTGGGTTATCTAGGATGGTGTCCAGTTGGGTTTTGAATATCTGTGTAGACAGAGACTTAAAAATCCCCCTAGGCAACCTGTTTCAGTGTTTGACCACACTTGCAGCAAAGATACGTTTTCTTTGATTAAGGTACTGGAGATGAGCAGGGGACCGGAACATCTGTCATGAGAAGAGGCTAGGAGAGCTGGGACTGTTCACCCTGAAGAAAAGAAAGCTTAAAGGGAATCTTATCAATATGTATAAATAACCAGTGGGAGGGGTAGTAAAGCAGATGGAGCTAGACTCAGCTCAGTGGTTACAAAGCAATGGTCACAAACTGGAACACAGTGTGGTTGGTTTTTTTCACCATTTGTTCCATCTGCTACTTTGGTTATGTATACCTTTAGAAATTTGTCTTCCCTTTTATAAAATGTTTTACTCATTCATTTTCTGAATGTTTTTGACAATTTTCTTTACATCTTGTATAGCTCATAAAGGTCCTGCATTTACAAGCTTGGGTGTTTTTTTATTATTATTCTTCCAGGAATCTGATAATGATTTGTATTTGTAATTTGGATGGATAACTCATTGTGCTTGCTAAGTGGAGCAGTGACCATAACCTACAGATTCTAATTCTAGATATTCAGAGCTGTCCATTCTATGAAGGGCAAGATTTTTAATATACAGATTGGACATTTCATATCGGGTGTATAGGTTTGGGCTTACTAAAGAAGTTACCTAGTAATTCTTCAGCAAGCACTTTAATTTTAACCACAAATAGGTCAACCTGAGCAACCACTCCCTTGCTTTGAGAAAGAGGAAGTTTAATGTCATGAAAATTCAAAATGTTGCCTGATCTTTATGAAACCTGCGATGTATAAATATGTATGCATTTAAATAGTTATTTTTCTTTCCCATAATTCCTTGACATATAAAGGACTTATGGAGCTAAAAACAAAACAAAAGAAAAAAAAAAAAAAAACCACAAAACTTCTGATGTATGCTAGTATGCCAAACCCCTACATCTCCAAGGCACAAAAATTTCATAAATTTCACCATACCATGATGAAAAGTGTTAGGCAAATACAGAGGAAATTAAGGTTGTAAATTATTTCCTTTTTCATTATGAAACATTTTTATTTTAAGATTGCTACAAAGAACAAGAAAGGCAAAAATAAACAGTTAAAAAATCTGAAATAAAATATATTTATTGGTCATATCAGAGAACAGCATTAATCAAATTACAAGTGAGTTTCATTGCTGTTGTTTATTTCTGTTTCAAAATTCTGTTGTAGTCTGAATGAACTCAGTCTCAAGTCCAGCAGAATATATTTCAGCCTTCTCTGGAAATCTGGAGAGAAAAAGAGTAGTTACAGAGTTATTCCTCTGGAAATGCAGATTTACTTATTTACTTTTTTAATTCTGGTGAGATTTACAGAAAGCCTTGATCTCTCTGCCATTTTTCTTTTCTTCTATTGTCTTGCAACTTGCGATATCACCAGAGGTGTCAATTTTTATTAATATATCAGTGCATAGAAGAGAAAGGAGGAAAAGGTGACTTCTTGCATGCTTGTTCTTCTAACTTTCACAAAGACTTAAGTGGAAAAGTGAGTATTCAGTAAAGTATTTGTAGATGAAGAATGACATAGGCAAGTCAAGAATCACTAGTGTGATTTCATGTAGTGAAACCTGTCAATTCTTACTATGTTAAAATACAGGTGAAAGGTTTTAGCATGCACCTAACTGCTTAATATTTTGCCAGAAGTAGTATCTGTAATATTCAGGGCTCAAATAGCATCCAGTTGAAAAAACATTCAGAGATTAGCGGATTATACCTATGTACAAAATCGATAAACAGCTCCATGAAACTAAACTTCAAATTCAACTGAAGCTGAAATGCTTCACTGTGGTTTTTTCCCTTTCATGAAGATAAATATGTGAGTGCTTCTTCCTGGCTAACTGTGCTGACAAGGATTAGTCTGGGAACTGTATCAAGTAAGTAGCATGCCTCATGTCTTAACCACTAGCAGCTGGAAAGCAGGTGTGCAATCATCTGGTATCCTTTTGCAACACTTCAGGTCAATATTTACTTTCATCAAGGAGGAAAAAAAAAAAAAAAAAAGGCAGTGCTTCATGGTTCATCTGTCCACACAGAAATCCTGTGGGATTTTCTTAATTTTTAAATCTGCTACATATGTATAAGCATCTTTTCCTGCCAAAAATTTTTGGATGTTTAATTAGAAACTTATCAACACTCATTTGGAGGATAGGTGGGATACCAACGTGCACCTAAACTTTCAGTAACTGAATTTTATCCTGGATACTCATTGACTATAACTGGGATCTAGACACCCAAAGCTTAATTCAGCTCTGTAGTTGAATTAAGAGAGTTGAATTGATGCACAAAACTTAGTACACAAAGGCTTAAAGCAAGACACAAGACTGTCTTGCCTTATGACAAAGCTGATCGGTAAAACATAGGATCTGTAGTGCATCCTAACCCTTCTGGGTAAACAGCTAGAAGCCAGACTTCATAATATTGCACATCACAAATGGTATTATATGTATGACTATACCTTGTGACAAGTCTGTAGGTCACAAGTGGAGCACCTCTATTTAGACACTCAAAAGCAGAAATCTACATTCTTGAGCTGAAACCTGCCCTAAGTACTGAACTAGCAAGAGCTCAGTCTGCCAGAACTCCTTTTTCTCATGTTAACACTGTTACATGCTTTTACTAACTTAAGAGAAAAGTGACTCTTTACTCATGTCTGATCTTGATGAGAATTTTATAGACAGTTGATATGGATGTTTATAGGTCCCTAATCATGTTTTGATTACTTTCTGTAAAACTTAGTAGTGCAGCCTAAGGTCATGGTAGTCAGAAGGGTAGCATTAGCCTTGGATCCTACAGAAAGACAGAGTTTAGCACTGCCTATTAGGATGTAAATTAAAATAACCCATCTATGAAAACCTAGCTGCAGGGGTGGCCTCTGTGAGAAGAGGCCAGGGCTGTTCATGCCAGACACAGACAGTTCCAGCCAGCACCAATGGACCTACTGAAGGACACATCTGAATATATGTACCTGCTTAAATTAGTTGTCCATAGACTGGACATCCATATACATGCAAACCTTTGTGGATAATGTACTACCCGCTCAGAGCAGGGAGACAAAACTGAAATGTCACTGTCTTTTGTATAGTAAACTAGAGGCTAAATTTGTCTCAGAAAGTCACCTATCCTTAACCTCTCCTTAGTTTAAACTCAAAAAATCCTTTATCTCGTTAGAGTATTTTACCACTGAATCTAGCTCCCTTTTTCTCTTTGTGTCACCACGTAGGTTAACTCAGGTGGGAGAAGAATATAAAAAGTCTCTAGTCTAACCTTCTGCTCAGAACAGGTTGCCATCCAGTTGTGGCTTGAAAAATCTCAAGGATGGAGATAGTGCAGTCTCTCCGGGAAATCTTCTACACTGCATGACAGTCTTCAAGACCTCAAGGTATGGTCCCTTTGCCCATCCTCACAGGATAAGTACTCCAGCTCTGACCATCCTAATGGACCTCTGCATAACTCAGCCCAATTTGCCTGTTCTATACCAGGGAACACCAAACTGGACACAGTAGTATTGGTGTGATCCATCAAGCATTGAATAAACGGGAGGATAATAGCTTCCCTGGATCTGCTGCCTGTGCTGCTGTTAACACAACCCAGAAGCTGTTGACCATTTCTGCTGCCAGTGTACACTTCTGGCTTGAGTTCAGTTCACTGTCCCCAGGCACTTTTCTGCAGAGCTGCTCCCCAGCTCATCTGTATTGCTGCTTAATTTCCTGAGGTTCCTGTTGGCCTATTCTTCCTGTCTGTTAACATCTCTGTGGGTGGCAGGGGCCCTGCCCTCGTATTGACTGGTTACTCCGCTTTGTTTTCATCAACAAACTTGATGAGAGTGAAATTTGTCTTTTCTACTGGATGCTTGACAAAAATTTTAAGCAAGATATGTTGATGTTTTCCAAAACATTGCTAGAGTTGAGTGTTAGTTTTCTATAATGTTTTGTAAATAGATGGAACTACTTTTTGTAAAGTAGTCTACTTTTGTGTGAAGTGATGTCTAAAATGTGTAAGTATGCACATATGTTTTAATAGAAAATTCCTAATATAATTTAATGAACCATAACATTTTGATTTGAAGCATGAAAACATAAGTAGCTTAATTCAAACTAAGAAAATTAGGAAAAACATGCTAAGCATTTCTAAGAGATGCTCAGAATGTAATGATGCACCATTCAGACAAGCCAGCATTAAAGCAAAAGTCTTTGAAATAAATATCTGGAAAGGAATTTTGGGTCATCTCTAAAGACTTTTTACGTGTTATACAGTTGTTGTAATTTGCTAGCTTTGTGGGCAGTAAGTGCTGGTGAAATGAAGATTGTTTTTAAGGAAACCCAAGAAGAGAGGGAAGGAAACGTAGCGCTATTTTATTCATGCTTTATTTTAATCCAAGAATTAACTGGTGTTCTTATTTGCTACACTCCAGACTCATTCTGAAACTTTGGCAGCCTGAGCTCCTCAGGTATGTAATCACCTCTCACCACATTTAACTGGTAACAGACCATTAAATCACAATAAATTTGGGGAAGAATATTTTTTTTTTCCCCTAGATGGAAATTATGCTTTGCTCAGTAATTTGTCTTTATTTAAATATGATACTTCAGCATCTGTAATTTAGTCTTTGAATACCTGAACATATTTTTGTTGTAGTCAATGCCAATCAACATATTTTTGCTTCATCCTGCTCTTCCTAAGTAATTTATCTAAATTTGTCTAAATAAATATATTTGTCTAAATAGATTTCAGTTCAACACAAAGTTCCTAAATAATTTAAGTCTTTTTGGAGTTCAAATGTAGAATACAAATAATATTTTTTAAAAAAATGCCCTCTGTAAACCAGAAAGTGTGAAATATTTCATTATTTTAATGTAGAAAATAAATGTTGTCTTAAGCTAAAAAAATTTATAGATCAATTCAGTGAGATTGTACGCTTGAGTCTGCCAGAGTTTTTCAAATATATTTTTACTTTTTAGTATATTACATAAAAATAAATGTTACTTGAAGGACTCTTCTCTTCTGAGATATTCCTAGATAAGAAGTAACCTTTATTTCAGCTTGCTGAAACTATTCACCCTCTTGAACTAGTATTTTATATGCTGGCACACAGCAAGACTAATGACTTCAGAGTTTAAACATTTGTTTAGAATCACACAGTTGCTGAGGTTGGAAGGCACCTATAGAGGTCATCTGGTCCAACTACCTGGCTAAAGCAGGACCACTTAGAGCTGGTTTCCCTGGACTGTGTCCGGGTAGCTTTTAAATATCTCCAAGGAGGGGGATTCCACAACCTCCATGGGCAACCTGTGCCAAAGCTCAGTCATCCTTACAGTAAAAAAGTGTTTCCTGACATTGGGATTAAGCCTCCAGTGTTTCAGTTTGTACTATCACATCTTGCCCTTTCACTGGGCACAACTAAAGAGCCTGGGTTCGTCTTCTTTGCACCCTCCCTTCAGATATTTGCACACATTTCTGAGATCCTTCCTGAGTTTTCTCCAGGCTGAGTAGTCCCAGCTTACTCAGCCTTTCATAGGATCATGGCATCATAGAATGATTTGGGTTGGAAGCGACCTTTAAAGATCATGTAGTCCAACCCACCCTGCCATGGGCAGGGACATCTCTCACTAGATGCAATCTGAGATAGGTTGGATGGGTTTTGACCAATTCTTGAATACTGAAAGGAAACACTTTCCTTATATGAGAGATTCTCCTGTTCCTTAGTAAACTTCATGTTCCTTCTTTGGACTCTCTTCAATGTGTCCACGTCTCTCTTGTACTGAGATGCCCGGAACTGGATGCACCACTCCAAGTGTGGCTTTATCAGTGCTGAGCAGGGTGGAAGGATCATCTCCCTCACCCTCCTGGCAGCACTCATCCTAATGCAGCCCAAGATACCATTAGCCTTCTTTGCCACAAGGGGACATTGCTGACCATTGTTGGCTCATGTTCTACTTGGTGTCCCCAGGTCTTTTTGTGCTAGCTGCTTTCCTTCCTGGGTGGAGGACTTTGTACTTCCTCTTGTTGAACTTCATAAGGTTCCTCTCCACCCATTTCTCCAGCCTGTTCAGGTCCCTCTGGATGGCAGCATGACTCTGGCATAGCAGCCACTCTTCCCAGATTTATGTAATTTGTAAACTTGCTGAGGGTACACTCTGCCCCATCACTCAGATCTTTACTGAAGATAAACAGGACTGGACCCACTGTTGATCCCTGTGATACAGCAGTAGCTATAGGCCTCCAGTTAGACTAAAGTACCTCTTCTTGTTCTGCACTACCTCTTCATGGACATTTAACCAAGTAAGTAAATAATCATTTTGCTGGATATCTGGGTTAAGTACAGGGTGTAAATCTTGTAATCTACATGAGCTATGATATTATTAGATGTATTAATCCAAACAACTACAGACATAAAGTCATATTCTACACATCACAATTCTTTAGTCATTTCACTATGATTACAGCAGATATTTGAGGTTGAATTTGACCAACTACGTACTGCTTGTATATTGGTCACTGTAAGCTGCCCTTGAAACCAATGGGAAGATATATAATTTTTATACTACATTAAAACTGTTTTTAAGGTAGTCTTACATAACAAGTAAGATAATTGTGCTTTGGAAATATTATTTTCCCTTCAGTGACTATAATTAACATCTGGTTCATCAGATACAGATATCAACATTACACCTGCCTAAAGCCAGGTGAGATGAATCTTGTTCCAGCTAAGAAATCAATGAAAATGTTAATGTAGTTTTTGCTTGTGACCCTCTGGTCCTACAGTAGGAATTGCTAGAAAGAAATTAATTAAGAAGTTAAGAAATAAATACATACATATAAGCATAACTTACAAATTGAGTAGATATTAATTCTACAGCTGTTGCTATAATTTTTTTAAGCCTTCTGCAGCAAGTATAACTCTTTTGTGTTCTCTCCCATCGATTTCATTCAGTATTTAAAGGAAAAAAAGTTACTTCCTACAAAATCTCTTGAAACATTCTGTAAGACAGGCCTGCAAAAACAACTCCTAGATGTTAAGAACATTTTATTTCAACATTTTCGTCTATAGCTTCAATGCACAATGGTCAAAGGTGGCAGTTGGCAAGAAATCAGCGCATGTAGCTATGATACATCTTTAGTACAAGAGCAAGTGTTTCAGTAACAAAAGGAAAAGTAATATCTGGGAATATAATGGTTTTATATGTCAGGCTGCTAATACCACCTTTTCCTAGTATAAAATAATTGGAAACCTATCTGAATTGTCATTGATACCTCAGGACAGTTGTGATTATGTAGTTTTGATACCTATATAAGAGGTTGTACAAATTAACAATGATGATAATTTTACGTAAGCTACAGCTAACATTTTTAAATGTGAACTAAAGAACTGTGCTTTATGCATGTTTCCAGAAACAAAACAAACTGGGGTAAGCATAGATTTTTACAGTCAGATTTGAGTGCAAAATGTTTTGTTTTTCTGATAATGGGAGCCTTAAACTCTTATCCACTAATTCCTAATAAAACACATCTAACTTCTTGAGTGAGAACAATTTAATACTAGAGATACTTAATTTTGTTTTTAAAATTTTCTATTACAGTTCTTAAATAACTTGAGCCTATATTTTTGCCATTTTCAAACACCTAACTTAACATTTTACCATGCAGTCACTGAAACAGAATTCGACTGCAAGACACATTTCAGTTCTAAATGGACATTTGTTACAAATGTCAAATAACCCTTTGAAATGCAGCAAATATACTCTTGATCTGATGTCTGCTATAAGATACAAAGTAGAATGTATCCAAAATGAGTGTTAATCTTTTCTTTGATGCTATCCTCACAAACACAGTGCATCAAGTAATTTTCTGACACTGTGAATGCTTTAGTTCCAAAGCATGGTTAAAGTATCCAGTTTCTCTGGATATACTGGTTTTTTTTTTTTATTTTTCTGATCAACTTAGAAGCTTTGATAGATGTAAGGGTAAGGAAAATACAGTATTTTCTGCACAAACATGTTCTATTTATTTTTTGATACAGCAAGTGAAGATGGAATGCCCACTTGAGAAGAAGATCAAGATTCAGTATGAGATTGAGTTTTCAAAAGAGTAAATACCATTTGCCTCTAGAAGACAAAGGGTAAGCAGAAAAATATAGCACATTTAGCTATGTCTGAAGTATTTCTCAGAAGCTAGGAAACTCTAATCTAATTTGGATCAAGCTGGTCAGATGAATCCAGCCTCTGATTTCCTCACATAGTCAACCAGTCTCAAATGCAGAACAGGACTGATGGTGATGAATCATTCCATCATTTAGTATGAGAGACTTTGAGGTCTCTTCCTTCCAAAAAAAAAAAAATGCATCCCGACTTTAATTTGGATTACTTTCCTTTTGTGCTAACATGACTACATGTTTTTGTGCTAAATGACTATGCGTGACAACGTACTTTTTTATGGTTACAGATATTCCTCTGTGTTCTTTAGTTAAGGCTTGGCCAATGTACTGACATTTAAGCATTGCAGTTAATGAGAATACTATTTAAAATGTGACAAAGCTGTATGAAACTGTAGAAAGCAGAATATGCCTTAGACTTATAAATATATGAGAGACCTCATCTTGAAAGTGCCAGGGAAAGAATCTGACTGGCAGTTTCAGAGTAGAAAATACTGGACACATTATGCTCCACTTTTTTTCTTTTTATTTCACTATTCTTATGAGAGGTAGGACTTCAAATAGTCACTGAACAGTTTTAGAACCTCCATGATAAACAGCTTCCAAAATAGTTTCACTTTATTTTCGGAGTAATGTATGTTGAACATAGTGCCTTGGATGCTCCATAGCAACAGAAAGTTTCAAGTAAGAAAGCAGGATGCTATTAAAGACTGGTTTTGAGGGTATTTTTCTACAGGCACATTTATTTTACAAACTGTTTTAGTTGTTTTATATGTTTGTTTACATTGCTAAGCTTTCCTTGTAAGCTTTTGATTACTTCACTAACATGATTTTATATTACATTCTTCAGTTATGAAAAGTGAGTTTGTTTCTACATTTCTATGATATCAGAGAAGTTTTCTATCTTTCTGCTAATTCTTTTCATTCACCCCTTCACCATGAAGCAGGCAACTCGCACTTTCCACAGAGCAGCAGCACTGCTCCTCTCCAGCCTGGGAGCTGTCTGTCCAACACAGCTGGTTAGCACAAGGACCACCTGGGTCTGGCACATGAGACCTGGAGGCAAGATGGGTTTTTTGCCACTATGGGGAAACACAGGCCTCTGCTCAGCTGCAAGTCCATACCGTAAACCCATAGGGACTGTGTGGTCTGACTGGGAGTGGTGCCTCATGGTTGCTCTAAGGAGCAACTTACACCCTTGCAACTGCACTTTTCACACCAAGGCAGACTCTACCAGGCATCTTTTATGGTTGTATGGTAGGTATAAGGGATGATCAGAAGCAATGATTGTCATTACAGCAGCTAGGCAATGTGGAAAGAAGACCTAGGGCATTATGTAATCAAGAGTTTGCAGGTAGTTGGTAGAAGTTTCTTGAGATAAACAATATTGCCCCCAAAATGGAACTAAAGTATATTTGCCTGCCATTACTTTTGCTGCTTTGCTTATTCTACTCCCACTGTCAAAATAACGCATTGAAATGCATTTAAAATTCCTTTAATGAAACCTTTCTCTCCCCTCTTAACATAAATGCCTTATAGATTGTAAGCTCTTCAGGGCAGGGGCTATGTAATTTTCTTTTGTGTGACTGGAGCTTTTAACACCATGAGCGCCCTTTGGAAATACTGACTTTCATAAGTAATAATAATGCTGCCCAAATCCTTAAAATTTAGCTTTACTGGAAAGTTTCCACCGCAAGGAAAATGACAGGTGAAACTTCCTTTGATGAATAACACCAACACAGAAAACCGTCAGAATAATTGTAATAGCTAAGTTCTTCTGGCTGCTGTGTAGTGTAATGAAGTCAGTGCCTGCTGTAGCCAGACGAATCGAGTGGTGCTTCATAGTATGCAGCTATGCAGCTGGACTTCTTAGATTACTCACAGTGCTACTCCCATCATGGCCATTAAGAACAGCACATTCAGAAAATAAATAAATACACAATATGCTAATGTAATTTTAGGATGATTTAGAAGCAGCAGGCAAAATGTGCTCAATTCTGCTTTTGTACTAAGCACAGGAACTCTTCATGCTGGCCAGAATGCAGTGATCTATCAATCTTTATACTTCAGATATCCAAGGTCAAAATAAGAATCTTATCAGAATCTTGTTTTCTCCTTTTCTGATCTTTGTGCTCAAGGCCCAGAGGTAGAAAACTTTTTGATGATGTTCTTAGTACAAGTGGAACAATATTTCAAGTGCAGCAGGAAGACTTTACTCACTGTAGCACAGCCAGAGGCTTCAGGCATATTCAGAATAAATGAACCCATTCTACAGACTTCTTAGGACACAGTTCCCACTAACCAAGGCAAACGCCCCAGTCTGTGATAGTGAAGCTTAGAGTCAGATGCAGATTTCATATCTGCTTGTACTTGCTACTGTTTGGGTCTAGGATTCTCAGTAATACAGTAGTAAAGATAACAGGCAGAATATGGTGTCAAGCAATGAGCATACTTAGCTACAATGTAAATATGTGTGTATTGAGCAAGAATCCTCAAAAACAGAGAAGGAAGAAGAGGGGATATTCAGAGTTATGGTATCTGTCTTCTCAAGTAACAGTTGTGCATGATAGAGCCCTGCTTTCCTGGAGATGCTGAACAGCTGCTTGCTGAGGCAAAGCAGTGAATGAATTCCTTAATTTGCTTTGCTTGTGCATACAGTTTTTACTTTACGCATTAAGCTGATTTTATATCAACTCATGAGTTTTCTGACTTTTGTTCTTCTGATTCTTTCCCCCATCCTGCTATGGGGGGAGGGAGCAAATGACTGTGTGGGGCTGAGCAGCCTGCTGGAGTTAAACCGTGAAAGGTATCTATGCTCATACATGTACACATACACACACTGTGTTTTGCTCTTCTAATGGATTTGGTATTGTCAACTGGTGTTTTCCAATAAGCAATTTATTTTCAGGTGTGTGTATATATATATATATATGGGTATTCAAAGACCAGATAATAAGCATTACTTTTGATGTCTGGGGAAAACTTATTTCTCAGAAAAAAACTGAGTGATTTATTAAATTATTCCCTCTGTGGTATTCAGGGTAATGGTTTTGTGTCTGTCTCCTGCTTCAAAAATATACATGAAGCTTTAGGAAAACTTATATATACTTAGGAAAAAAAATAAATATCTTTCATTATCAATAGGTAATTTAGTAGAACTAAACCCAGAAAACGAGTAAATTCTCAGAAGAAAAGCAGTGAAGCTTTAAGGGAAAGACTCTTAAGTAAGAACAAATATTAATTCAAAACATCTAGGTTTCCACACATAAAATCTTCAATGACTTTTAGACCAACCCAATCTCCAACCTGACCATCCGTATGCATTCAATACACCATGTGCATACAAGGTTTTTATTCCTGGCTGTCCAAATGCAACCGCATATCTGAAAGACTTTTACCTTTACTGATGTTTTATTTACTGAGAAACAGTAAACTGGGGAAAAAAATCTTTCAGCAATATGGTCAATAAGGTTACACACCTTTTTTTTATTTTGGTTGGGTTGGGTTTTTTGTTGTTAATGCTCAAAGTATATCTAATGATCCTGGCCAAAGGGCAGACAATTTGGTGTACGCGGAAAAATATTGGAAGGATAAGGATAAACAAATTAATATTTCAGGAGCTCAGGAAAACTTAACGATCTGGCTATGGATGTGTTGGGGCTTGAAACTAAACTTTGGGACTGATTGTCACCTAATATTTACTCCCTTTAGGTAGAATTAATGTAGCTCATACTTGCTGGTTTGGTACTTATCTGCCTACAAAGAGATATTTAGAAGTATCTAGCAATGTCTCCCACAGGAAACCTGAGCTTTTCTGAAGCAGCAACAGTGGTTAGAAAAGATACCCCATAGAAAAACCAATAAATGCCTGCCTTCTAGTAATCAATCTCACCCCAAAATCACATGCCCAAAATAAAATTAACTAAATCTCCCTTAC
Source organism: Falco naumanni (assembly GCF_017639655.2). Taxonomy (NCBI): domain Eukaryota; kingdom Metazoa; phylum Chordata; class Aves; order Falconiformes; family Falconidae; genus Falco; species Falco naumanni. The sequence continues at coordinate 49,143,794 of NC_054055.1, forward strand.
TGTCTTTCTGGTATATGACATCTTGATGTGTTGAGATTTTATTTAGATTCCATGTGTTTGGATAGACTATCCTGTTAACTGTTAATTTTATCTTTTAGTCTAGAGTAAACCTTCAGTAAACCTAAATAATAAACAGACTCACTTTGTTACTACATAGTCAGTACAAAATGTACTTTTTCAGACAATGATAAACTCACAACTCTGTTAGCTAAAAAGGATTAGGTTTCGGTGTTCTGCATCAGTAAACTGTTTTTCACTTGAAAGATTCCCCAATGAAGAAAAGAATTTGTATGAAGGAATTATTGACATTCTGATACATACTTACTGTTTAATTAACTTGTATTTTTTTTTTTTTAACATTTCTTATGTTACATGTGGATATGTGGCTTTATCAAAAGTCAAGTGAATTGTAAAAATTTCCATTGAAACTGGTGGGGTTTGGATGAAGTAATATTCCCCTGCTGAGAAGATTTCTATTAGGTATTTATTCCCTTTTGGTACCAGAGCTGTGTAAGCAAATGTATTCACATAGGGTTTAAGTGTCAGCTAAAATGTAACAAAACGTGAAAAGAAAATGTCATGTATGCTTTAACATTTATGGCAATTCATTAGACATCCAGGAGACTGGATGATTTAGCTCTCCTCTCTGCATTTTCACTTGCATTTGTCCTCTTTTTGACTTTAAATAGTTATATATATTTGGTAATTGTTTGGGTTTTCCCTTCTGTGGGCCTAAGTTTTGCTTTTGGGGTTTTTCTTAGATGTGATGTGTGTTTGCAAGAAAAAAAAGGCATATGAAATTACACTATCCATCAGCCTGTCCACCTGTCACTATGACTTGCGAGTCCATCAGCCACTTGCAGATAAAATTCACAAGAGGGCTGCAAGCTTAAAAGATATGGCATTTCTACAAGTTTTGTAATACTAGTAGCTGAAAGCTGGTGTTTACGATGCATCCAGTGAAAAAGTAGTTTTATCTCTGCTTCTTACCAGATAGGCAGCAGTCAGATGGCCAGACAGCACCTGCTTCTTGCTTATAGGCTGGTAGAGAAATCTCTCCAAACCATTTAAAGTACATATTGCCATTTGTTCAGAAAGGGGATATAAAAAGAAGAAATATTTTGTGTTTTCTCAGTTTTGTTAAAATTGGGATAATTCTTGACATCTAAGCCAGTATCATGGGCCTGTTATACATCCTGTACAGCTTACTGTTACTGATCCTGTAAGCATACTCTTAAATTTAGGTAAAGATAATCCCATTAATATGGTTTATGTGGAGCTTCCTGTGCTGAGTTCTGTAAAATGATATAGATCTGAACCTTTGTAGCTTCTTACTTAGGATCTAAAGAGAAAATGTCAGTGCAGTGTAAAACACTCCTCTTGGTTCTAATAGTAGGATTGTTACTTTAGTCAATTTTATTTCACATAGCTACAAAATGAGAACTGGCTCTCTTCCTGTGTTCACATTTGCAGCTACAGGATCTCTTAAAATTAACAAACTCAAGTAGTCCTAAACCACTTTCAAATACCTAGAACAACTAAATTCCTTCTGCAGATACTCTTCAGAGCTCATACTTGGAAGCACTGTCCATATTGAAAATAATTAATGTTTTGATGGGAATAGAAGGAAGAAGAGACCATTGAATGGGAAAATTCAATGAAGGATATGCTTGCTTGTGCTTGTGTCAATTATCCTCTCTAGCTAGCTGATAATGCATTCTGAGACAGAAGCTTCCTTTCCTGATGCTCTTACGGCTTTCCTGTCTAATGAATTCGAGTTTCACTTAGTATCTATGATTAGCAAAATGCCAGATATACATAGATATCCCTTGCTGATCTGCAGGAGGTGTTTTACTTGGCACAATCTTGAACTGCTGCTGCATTTCATTATATGCTTTCTCTCTCCAGCCATTCCTTCTGGACCACCAGTCCCCTCTGTACCTGTCAGTTTGGGCCTGAGCTCCATGTGCCTTACTTGGTCATAGTGACTTCGTCTTGCCGGTGCTGAATAAAAGCACATCAATAAATGTATCTCCAGAGTTCATTCAACTCTGTCATTGACTTGTGAATTTTCATCACCAACAACCCATTTCTGAATGTTGCCTGTGTTTCAGTGGGGTCAGGGTGGTTTTTAGATCCAGAGTTGGAAGTAGGTGAGTGCAGTGATAAGAGTTATAAGAAGCTGAAAAGTGTCAAGAGAAAGTGACAGGACATATGGGTCACCACGGAGAAGGTGACAGGGACCATTAGCAGTTTGTGGAAGGAGAGGCAGAGGGTGTAATCTGAATAAACCGAGCAACTGTTACTGTTATGGGAATAGTTACCATTTCCTTTGGGCACCGCAAAGTAACGGACACAATGTTTGTCCCAGACCCTGAGAAATGAGTGTTTGGGAAGTAACAAGCTAAGAGCTCATAGTGCTTTGTCCCAGCTTTCCAGAAGCTAGTCTTCATTAGGTGTGCAGTTTATTTGAAAATAATTTTCCCAGAGAATTGTGAAACATCTGGAATAACACTACTCTCTGCAACATGTTTGAGGTTGTTTTCTTTGACTTTGCCTCTGTAATTTACATTGCATCTCCATTATGTACAGCAATAAACAGATGACAAAGTTCATATCTGCCTATAAACTTCTGAAAATAATAGCTCTAAACAACTGCATTGCAAACATATCTGAGAAGAAAATGACAGAACTTGAACAACACGGGTGTTATTCATGCCTTTAGTGTGCTGCTGCTCAGATGCACCGTATTACAGCAGCAATGATCAGCATATAAAACCTTGCACAGGATGGAGTTAGGATATTCTCAGGTGGAGTGCAACCCCATTCAGAAATGCAAAACAAAACCCATGCTCCATCTGATGTCCAGTAAAACCCTTAGAATACAACTGAAGTGGAGCTTGTATGTTATACATGCAAGTGTTTTGGCTCTCTGTAGCAGACTAAATTTTACCCATGGTGAATCACTGACAGCCTATTGTCCTTCATAGTGCAGTAACTAATAATTTCTTCATAGTGTTTCCACTTGTAAATTGAATTGTCTTTCACTCACAAAGATAAATAGCAAATAATAGTCAAGTTGTGTTTCTACATAAAGAATACACATTTTTACTTGGCTATTTTCTGCTTTATTTTATGGCTGTAAAGAAAAGCTATTTTATATATTAAGCACTCATGCTAATATTGTATATTTTCATTTATTCTGATGATGATTTTGACTGCTTTTTTACTTTGCTTCCTACTGAAAGTATTTTTTTAAGAAAAGGGGGAAAAGAATAAAAATAAAGCATCTACAGTTCTGGCTCTGGAGATTTTGACAACCTTGACAAATCACAATGAGAAAAAATATATTACACTCACGCTGAAGTTTGTGCAAGGAATAAAGAAGAAAATTAAATAGGGAATAAGACTTTATTTCTTTACTTTTTCACTTGTTTTCATAAAACAGAGTATTAAGTACTATATAAAACAATGAGTGCAAAAACTTTTACTCAGTGCTTATCTACATGTGACTAAATTCTGTCTTTGATTTTTCCACCCATTTTTGTACTTTTTGGTTTTAGCTAATGTTCCATTAAACATTAATGGTCTGTAAACAGAAGCAGAAACCTTTAAAAGACCAATTCAACCTGAAATTATTCTACTGTTTCCAGTAACATAATCACACTGAACAATTTGAAATAGATTGATTTGGAAAAAAAATGGTGTGTGTGTGTGTGTAGGGGATAGAAACAGCTGATCAGTGAAGCTCAACTCAGACCTATTGGGGTATTGTTATTCTCATATTGAATACCCATCCCTCATTTTGAGCATCAAAATGGATCTTTTTTTTATTCCCCTAGCATAACTAATACCTTTTACTACAGCTAAAGATATCAAAATTTTCTTGACTTTTCAAAAGAACCATATCATGAAGAAGAATGTGCATTTGTATCTGACCAAACATTGTGCAAGGCTGTTATAGGGAAGCTGTCTGTAACATTTGCTTCAGCACAATTTTGACCATACCCTGTCTTATTTTCTACTCAAAGATCTAAAGAGCTGTTCTTCATATTCATCTTTGCTTTGATCTTTTATGTATTTTCTTCTATTCCCATATTACTTTTAATTGCTATTTAAAATATTATTATTAATATTCTTACTATTAAAAATAATAAATAAGAAATCAAGAGCGCAGGGTTGGACTGGGATTCTCAGAAATTATATATAATCATGCAGAAGGTATTCAGCACTCATTTCAGTTGCTTATACAGAAATATCTACTGTGGGTTTAGGCACCCCTGCGTAACCCACCTGGAATTCAAGCCCTGCTGTGAATGAGCATGATACACCTAGTAAGCTCTATTTGGTATCTGCACACTTCACTTCAGATAATTCCTGACATTTTGAATGAAAAAAAGATGCCTGTGTTTAGACAAACGTGAAAGCTTACCTTTAAATCCATATGAACTGAACCTTCTCCAAGATGGTGTAAGTTTTTCCTCAGCAAGACCTTGAAGTAAAAACTTGCACTTTGCATAGTCTGTGCAGATAAGAAACATCCAGAGAAAAATAAATCAGATGTGGTCCGTAACCACTTAAGCTCCCTGCTGCTTTTGAGATATTTCACTTGTAATATTTTCAACAGTAGGTCAAAGGATGTCCTCATTATTTTTACCTTGGTTGTTGAAAAGTGTAAGCTATACAATAATTTAAACATTGTTCTGTCTTTTCTGCTTACAATATTGTTTAATGTCCATCAGCATAAAACCTCTCTTGATACGAAAAAAAAATACTCCTCACATCTTTTTTTTGTATCATTACATACAAGCAATGAAAGATACAGCTAAAAAGGATAGTTAAAACTCTCCAGCATCTGATTACAACTGATAAACAGAAAATTGAGTAATTTATGATCATTTCTGAATTATATAGACTACTAACTATATTTTCTTTTTTTGGGGAAGCAAATGGTTTACATCAGAATGAACCAAGTGATGAAACAATGTCATTAAGTAATGAATGTATAAGTAAAATTTGAAGTAGAGACACAAATGCAACATCCTAAGACGTTGTATAATAATGCAAATTACAAGTTTCTTTTCCAGAAGTGAAGACTTCAAATGAAATGGTGATGTTTCAATGAAAAGTAAGTGCATCATCTTTTCAACAGAACAAAAAAGTAATCTACAGGCTTAAACCACTTCAAAAATTATTTGCAGTGTTGTGGTGGGTTGAACTTGGCTGGCCTCCAGGTGTCCTTCAAGCCACTTTATCACTTCCCTTTCTAAATAGGGCAGGGGGAGGAAAATATGACAACAAAGCTCATGGGGCCAAGATATGAGCAGGGAGGTCACTTACCAGTTACTGTCACAGGCAAAACAGACTCAACTTGGGGAAATTAATTTATTGTCAATTAAACAGATTAAGATAATAATAAATAAGAAGAAATCTAAACCCCACCTTTCACTCATCCCTCCCTTCTTCCCAGGCTCAACTTCACTCCCAACTCTTCTGCCTCCTCCCCCTGAGCAATGCAGGGGGATGGGAAATGGCATTTGTGGTCAATTAATAACACTTCACCTCTGCCGTTCCTTCCTTTGATCCAGAATGGGATTCCACCCACGGGAGACTATCCTTCATGAACTGCTCCAATGTGGCTCCTTGCTATGATCTGAAGTTCTTCATAAACTGCACCAGCATGGGTCCTTTCCACAGGGTACAGCCCTTCAGGAAAAGACTACACAAGTGTGGGTCCTCCACAGGGTTACAGGCTTGTAAGGAAACCTTCTCCTGTGTGGACTCATGTCCATGAGCTGAAGATCCTTCCAGGAATCTGATCCAACCTGGGCTCTCCATGGGCTGCAGTTTTCTTCAGGGCACATCCACTTGCCCTCATGAGGGTTCCTCCACAGGCTGCAGATGGATATCTGTTCCACTGTTAGCCTCCATGGGCTACCAGGTGACAACATACATCACCATGGTCTTCTTCACCACAGGTTGCAGGGGAATCTCTGCTCTGGCACCTGGGACACATTATCCCTCTCATTCTTCACTGACCTTGGTGTCTGCAGGGTTGCTTATCTCACATTTTCTCATTCCTCTCTCCCAGATGTTGCTGCACAGCTTTTTTTTTACACTTTCTTAAATACTTTATCACAGAGGCACAACCACCATCACTGATAGGCTCAGCCTTGGCCAGCAGCGGGTCCATCTGGGAGCCAGCTGGCGTTGGCTCTATCGGGCACAGGGGAAGCTTCTAGCAGCTTCTCACAGAAGACACCCCTGCAGACCCCCACTACCAAAACCTTGCCATGTGAACCCAATACAAATATATTCTGCTTTAATTTTAGTTTTAGTTTTCCACAAAACACATAAAACCCCCCTGTAGTTTCAAGTTCCAAAAAGTGAAAGCAGACCTGAGGTAGAGGAAACAGTATTAGTGACAGTACTATTGCTGACATACAAATCTGTGATATTTATATTTTTTTATATATATATCACATTTATGTGAAAGTCTAGGAATTAGAACAGGTGTGAAGAGCTAACTAATGCTGTTATGCATTAACTTTTCTGTGCATGGACTAATGTGGTCATACAAGACAGGGTCTGTTTAGTGGATAGTCTCTTTAACCTGCAAATTCCTTAAGTACCACAAGGTCGTATAAAAGATGGAGACAGTCTCTCCCTAATTTTGCTCCACCTTACCCTTGGTTCTTAAGATAGGTTTATCCCACAATTCAAACAAAAAATCAAAGTACATTCAAAAGAGAGCTGCAACAGGCTTTCCCCTCCTTGATTTCCTGACACTGCACATGAGAAATGTTCAGTGAGGCTGTTATTTTTCATGGGAGAAAATACAGATAAAAATATTTAACCGGTGCAAGTGAAAATAAATATCAGTCATCAAGAAAATAATAACAGTTTCTAAGAAACAATCATGATTGTTTTTCATGGTACCATATAAAGAACTAATTTCCTATTGAAATAATTTTGACCAATAAAACCACTAAACTCAAAACATTAAAAAAATAGCAAAACCTCCTCAATAATTCCTTTCTTTTCAAAGAATAAAACAATTGCTACTATCATTAAACACAAAATAGTGCTAAATGTGTTCCCTCCAGTTGCTCACTAGACTAACAGACACAACAATTGATATGCTTCCATCTTAATGACAGTACTTGCATTCCTTTTAATTTTACATTCATACCTTTTTCTTATTCCAAGTAGCTACTGAAACATTCCAGTGTCTGCATACTTATGGCTTACATATGACATGGATTTAGTGTGCTATTTGGAGCTAAAAACCTGTTTCCTATTTCTTTCAGTGGGTACTTTGGTGATGGTTTAAAAATAAATATATTTTGGTAGATATGCTTCAGTTTAGGCTATATATCTGCTAACTCTACTTAAATGTGATTAGCTGCTTTGACTTAAAAGGTCATGGCAGATCCTAATAGAGAATCTGAATATGAGTGCTTTGGCAGATATAGTGACAAGTATGTTATCAACTGTGCTGAGTTGCAATCATGAAATTACAGTGGTTTGGAAACATTTAAAATACAGTGAGAGACTTTTTTGTGTGAAATAATAACTGAGGAAAGATTTTGTGACGATTTCAAACTGCATTGCTAGGGAGACACATTGCTAGATACCCGTGATTAGCTGCCTCACAGGTATTGTAAATCCCCAGCACCTTGCCTGGTGGTGCCAAGGTATATGTCTGTGGAAATTCTCGGATACCTACATTTTTGCTATTAAGGCTGCCCTTTCCTGATAGCATGAAAAGCTTAGCAAAATTCTGGTCTATGGGTCACTTTAGGGTCTCAAGCTATAATAGAAAATAAAAGACCTTTTCTCTCTTTTTTTCCCTCCGCTATAGACTAATACTTAACAGCATGAGCTGAGCTGAGTATGCATAATGAAAAAAAAAAGGTTTAAAATTATGTTTAGTTTCCAGAAAAGTGGCTAATCACTACTCACAGGTTTGTAATTCTTCTTCTTTTTGGAGATTGCCCACTTAATGGACAAGTGTAAGTAACTATTTGTTGGAGCAGACATGAGAGGTAATAAAGAAATACTTACGTGATAATTAGATCAGTCCCTTCACTAAGAAATGTTTCTTTTAGGTAATTATTACACTAGAAGTGGTTTTGGTTCTGCTGCTGGTTAGAGAATTAGTGGCCTTTCTCTGTCTTTTGAAATATATTGCAATTTATTTGTAAATGTACTGTAAAAATATTATCTGGCTCAACCAGTGTACTTAAGTTGTAAAAACAAACCGAAACCAAAGCAAACCAAAGCAAAGAAAAATTATTTTGTACTAACTAAAACATAAAACTTCAGGGTCATATGTGCTCAGAAAGAGAAATATTACACAAAACACAGGGTTAGCTATTGAAAACAATTAATAACTTAATTCAACAACAATGTACATTAAAAGGCTTATTTAGAAGAGCAATCAGACTGACTTTTAAAATAATCTCCCAATATACCATATCAGGGAATGTTTTACTCTGCCATAGGACTTCATAAGATCACCTCTTCTATTACAGAAGCTTTTCTCAGTGTCGTTGAATGTTAGCAGACTGTAAGTTATAAAAGATTGTTTATGATCATCCACATAAATTATTATACAGAAGATTTATTACTGAGCATAATTTTGCAATTTGAGTAGAGTACTGCTTTCAATGTGTAAAGAAAAAAAGTTTCATTTGCTATGCTAGATCTTACTGTAGCAGAAACCTTGTCATACAAATGTAATAAAAGGAAAACATATAAAAAGATAATCAAAGCTTTTATGTGAGATGAAATATCTATGTAAAGTAAAATTGAATTAGAGTGCTTAAATATGTTTCCTTTGTTAAATATTTCAGTGATCAATATTGTTCATGGGATTTAGGAGACACAATGTGTAGGCAGCCAGTATAATCCCTGTGTGAAGTATGAATACATTATTTTCTTTTCTAATTGCGAATTATAATAATTGTAATAAACTATTATTTTTCAATTTGAAAACCACTTCAGTAACAGTGACTTAATATCAGATTTAGCACTGGGTAAAGATATAGTCAACATACATATATAATTTTTTTTATATAAATAAAATATATTCTATTAAAAAATTAAAAATGTATCAATATTGTTATATACATAAAATAAGCATAGAAAAAGTGAAAAAATAAAAAGGAAAAAAAATGATTGACAATATTGAAAAGCAAAGAAATCAGAACTTAGGTGTCATAACTACTATTTCCTGTGCAGCCCATGAGAATTTGGAAGGTTAATTTGACTCTGCTGATCAGAAAATATGGATCTTGGAAAAGGTCTGCTAAAAACACAGAAGTGTCTTTGTATCTTGTTGAGAATGAACCTTTTGCTCTTAGTGAAATTTCATTCCTCTCTGTACTATACCGATTTACTCTTTTACTGTATTTACCACTTACACTTGATAACTATTTCCTGATCACTGAAATACTTTCCTCTTCCCATTAGGCCAAGTTTTAGATGCCATCACCTTTTTTTCACTTATTTTTCTGGATGCATTTTTGTTCTGGAACAGCATTATTTATTCATTTATGAAACTTCAGAGAAGTAGGCAAAACAGAGTCTTGCAGCCATAAAATAAGTGGCAACTATTAAATAAGATATTAAAATATTTACTTTAAACCCAGGCATAGATGTACTGAAATAATGTAATGGAAACAGTCCATAAGCATTTTGTAACATTGTAACACTTCTAATAACATGTTATGCAAGAATGTATTAATATTTTATGAGAAAGTTAAGCAGACAGAGAAATAAAATATGTATTCACAAAGGGACAAATGAAGACTTGTGGTATAGTTATTCAAATAGGAGTACAGGAGAATGTGCAAGTAGTAAGATCTATTGGATCAGTGCAAAGGGTGTAGAAGAGCCAGGAGAGGTGGCTGTTAGTACCAGAGCTGACAAGGTGCCTGGTGAAACCAGAACAAATCCTGCTCCCTGTAAAAACATCAAATAAGTCAGGTGTGTATGCATTCACCACCCTTTATTTTGGAGGGAGAGGTGACAAACATAACATACCATTGACGGCTGAGGACAATCAGGGGATGAAAGAAGGACGTCAAATAATTCCAGGTTCCCTCCTCAAATTACTCTGAAGTCTTGCCACCTTGAAGTCAGCAGCTAGCAGCCATCGTGACCGTAGCCATCAGCACTGACTGCACAGGATGAATACAAGAAAGGCAGAAAAAGAAGGCTGAATAAGCACTCTGCAAGGTGCCAGAGTCACCCTTATCACAATTGAAAAACTTGCCATTTAAAATTGTGAACATGAAGGTTTTAATCTTATAGGTAAGATATATTTATTTATGACTTTCTCATTTAACTTGGCAATCATTGTCCTTATCACTGGAATGTGCTGAGATCCATTTTATTATTACTGTCTGTACAACCTGCAGTTTATGATCTGGTTCAAGTTCCTCATGTTGCAACAAAATTTGAAAAAATGTGTAAGGGGGCACGAGACTGCATCCTGGTGTATAGGTAGATGTATAGGAGTCACCATTATTTGTAACAGATCACAAGCTTTGTGTTTAGCTAACAAAACAGACCTTGAGATTTTTCAGGACTTTCCTAGATTTTGTTGGCCTGCCTTAAGCTTTATTTTAGTTTATATAAACATCATAGAAACTGTCCAACAGGGCCGCTGTTACCCAATCTGATTTAGTTTCTACCTAGCTTTGTAGAATTGTGCAAGGTAATGATTAGTGGCACATGCCATGGTGAGTTGATCATGGTAGGCAGCTCAGCCCCACACAGCCACTCGCTCATTCCCCCACAGCGGGATGGGGGAGAGAGTCAGAAGGGTAAAAGTGAGAAAACCTATAGGTTGAGATTAAGGCAGTTTTAATAGGTGAAGCAAAATGAGCTGCTATGAAGATAATTAGCCAAACCAGCCAAACCCTGTACACACACGTATATATATACACACACACGCTTTACTAAATAATATTATAACAAGTAGTTCTTCTGCATTAAAGCAGCCACCTGTGAGTCTAGAATAAGAATGCAATGTAGCAGAATACTTGAGTTGACAGCAAGGGCCTTGAAAGCACAAACAGCGGAGAATAGACCTCTAGGCTATAAAAAGTCATAGGTAGTCAATTGCTGGTGATTAAAGCAGTATAACCTTGACAGCTGTTTAAAGACAGTATTAGGGATATAAAGGGAATAAAACCCAAGTTTCCAACTCATGTAAAACACCTGGTACTTAGTAAATTATGTTGCAAGATGGAATTACAGAGCAGTGAAAAAAAAAACCAAGGTGTACACCACAAAATATCATCCTGCTCCTTCTTTTACACCACTGTGCACTTTAATCAGACAAGTAACATGAGTGGCTGATGGGAGTTGCTCTCCTGGCTACTTTTTGAGAGAATTTTGTCCAGGTTGAACAAAGTGTTGTTTCATGTGCAGATCAATCAAAAAATAATACTCTCATTTGAGAGAGGTAAACCAAAATAAAATACAAAGAATTCATAGCACATTTCTTGTTTGATGAAACTTTTATAGACCTGAAGTTATGAACCTAATTCACCTGTGCACAAAAAATATTTAAAATCTTCCTTAGATTAATTTTCTGTCTCAAAGTATATGAAACAATTTAATGTTATTTATTTCAATCTGAAAGTAATCTTCAAAGTATGCTCTGAGTTACAACTATAACATGATATCTTAGGTTCAAGTTGGAAAGGACAGAAGAAAGGTACAAATTTCTTAAAAAATGTCTATGAAAAGTGATCTTCAAAGAGGGAAAATATTTCTCCAGCAGCTATACCAACATTGGTAGCAGATTAACAGTACTGAAGAATTACAAAGGTAAGATTCAAAAGCAAAATCATCTGAAGTAAAGCAACACAATTAAGTGAGATTCAGATATGTTTAAAAAAATTACAGGTGCTAATAAATATGTAACAGAAGATGCCCATTGACCTGGGAAGGGGAGGGGAGGGGAGAAGCTGGTGGATGTTGTGATTCTGGGCAGACAAATAAAACTTATGCAGTAAACACTTGAAATCAACAGTATAAATTTAACACTTTTAATGTATGCTGATATCTGAATGCCTGTGGTATCTGAAGATGATAGATAGATAGATGATAGATACAGATGATGAACAGAAAACTGGGAATGTTTCAATATGCAAAGTAGATGTCTAGAGACCAGAAATTGTATCAAACTTCCCTGCCAATATTCATTCAAGGACTTCCTGTTCTTTTCTAGAACAGTAATTTCATATAAGAGTCATGCTGAAAAGAACAAAAGGACATCTCACCAATATACACCAAAAAATTCAAAGAAAATGGACAAAAAGGTATTATGACAGCAAAAGCATGTTTAAAACATTCAAAAATCGACTTCAAAGGGCTGATACAGCAAACCACGTGAAATATCTTTAAAATATTTATATTGTAATGTTTATAGACTTTTCTGGATTATAAATTATTGATTTCACTGACCATTCTAGCTTCATAATATATTATGGATACCCTGACTATGTGAGGCCACTTTATTCCTTAGAAGACACTGCACTAATAAAGAACATATAGATTAATACTCAACCTTTAGATCTCAAATACCTTATATATAATACAAAATCTTCTGAGGTGTTGGACTAAACATTGTAAGCTGAAGTCCTGCTGAAAACAGAGTATAAATGTTTCATAAGTGTTTTTTCTTAGTGTTGTATCAGTAGCATAATCATTGCACACAAATTGTATTATTTGCTATCTTTTACAGATTTTTCTCCTGCATGTGCAATAAAAAAGAAAAATTGTTTATATCATGTTTGAATATAGCTATTGATTATGATGTACAGTAAGATATACCAATTTAGGCATCTATTTTACCCCAGATTTTACATTGCTAATGGATGAACTTGCCTTTGGAAAGAAGTTGCTAAATTTCTACTAAGAATAAATGATCAAAACCAGGCATAAAATCATGGAATCATATCATAGAATGGTTGTGTTTGGAGGGGACATTAAGGATCAGCTAGTTCCAACGCCCCTGCCATGGGCAAGGACACCTTCCACTAGATAAGCTTGCTCAAAGCCTTGTCTAACCTGGCTCTGAGCACTTCCAGGCAGGGGGCACGCACAACTCCGGGCAACCTGTTCCAGTGTCTCACTATGCTCATGGTAAAAGGTGTCTTCCTAAAACCTAACCTAAAGGTACCCTCTCTCAGTTTAAAACCATTACCCCCTGTCCTATCACTGCACTCCCTGTCAAAGAGTCCCTCCCCATCTTTTCTGTAGGCCCCCTTTCATACTGGAAGGCCTCTTCCAGGTCTCCCAAGAGCCTTTTCTTCTTGAGGCTGAACAACCCCAACTCTCTCAGCCTATCCTTATAGGGAAGGTGCTCCAAACCTCTGATCATCTTCATGGCCCACCTCTGGACTCGCTCCAACAGGTCCATGCCATTCGTATCCTTGGGTCCCCAGAGCTAAACACAGTACTCCAGGTGGGGTTGCATGAAAGCAGAGTAGAGGGGGAGAATCATCTCCCTTGACCTACTGGGGCCACGATTCTTCTGATGTAGCCCAGCATACTACTGATTTTCTGGGATGCTAGCTTACCTTGCTGGTTCATACTCAGGTTTTCATCCACCAATACACCAAGTCCTTCTCTGCAGGGCTGCTGTCAATCCACCCATTGCCCAGCCTGTATCCATGTCTGGGATTGCCCTGACACAGGTGCAGGACTGTACACTCAGCCCTGTTGAAATTCATGAGTTTTGCATAGACCCAAAACTTAAGCCTGTCAAGGTCCCTCTTTACACAATTCCTTATCCAAGGAGTGATCCACCTGTCAGATCAATGTGTCTCCATTTTAGAGACAATGTTGTTGTGTAGGGTAGTATCAAATGCTGTACTTCTAGTACTGTTGCTTTATAGGAAACTGTCTAATCTCTTTTTTTATAATTTAGTTGTACTTATAAGGCTGCAACAAGATCTTTTACCATACAAGTCCCTCTGCTGCCTTCTCCTCATCTCACCCAGGGTGTATGTTCTCTTTTCTCTTGCTTCTTCCTCTGTCCCTTCCTCGGCTGCTCTCTCTCCTTTTGGCTCTCAACCACTTAACAGAACCAGCCACAGCTGCACCTTATCTACATCGGCCAACCCGCAGCCCCTGAAGCCAGCCCACAGTTGTATGTTATCAATGCTAATCAGCCCACTGCCTTCATTCCTCTGCACTTAATGAGACAAACATGATTTGAGAAAGGTGTCTCAATCTTAAGCTGCATGTTCCTTCTTGTTACTATCTGTGAAATAGCTTTTATCTGAAGAAAAAGATTTTTTTTAAAAATAAGTTTCTTTACTTCTCTACATCAATTTTAAAGTAAATTTCTCTGCAACTATACTTTCATCCTTAAACTTTTTCTTATAAATGGAATTTTAATAAAGGAGCAACTGAACAGCAATGCTGTAAAAAACACTCATTATAAGAGTGTGAAAAATGTTTTAAGCAGTAAAACCATTGTTCATAATGCCTTTTTTTTTTTTATGATAACAGAAGTGATCGAAAAATTGTTTGGTGATAAATAAACCACTCTCTAAAGTCTTCAGTGAAATAAGAAGTGAAAGAAATTTAAGCTGATGTCCTTTGCAGACAGTACTGGCAGCTGAAACTCCAGGAACGTTAATTAAAAACACACACAACCAATCTATTTTTTTCATATTTTAGGAGATTATGAAGAAAGGTGAAAGTATTGATTTACCATTAAATAAAATGTTTATTTTGACTTTGAATTCTTTTTGCAGTAAAACTGTAGATGCATTTGTAGATAGGGTTTAAATGAAGCTTCATCTATAACTCATTGCTAAATTTCTCTGTAATCTTTTGCTTAAATAAGATTTTCTAAAGTCCCCAATATAACAGCAGAGGGCGGGAATTTCTAGCTTTTATGCAAACTGAAATCATACTTGCTACTATAAATTAATATTAATAGTTCAAAACATATCATGTGTTTAAAGGCAAATTTCAGACGTATGAAGTCTTGTTGCTTTTTGGTCAGAATATGTCACATTGTGTCATGGCATAAAGTGTTGTGAATGGTATTACTGTAACAAGCCATGACAAACCAAGGAGACATGCTAAAATACATGAAGTATTTTTAAGACTATTTTGCAATCACTGGAATCACAACTATCCAGTTTGAATTAGACATCAAATAGATGAATGTAATTTTAGCTGAATTTGTTCCTAACTGTCAAGTTAAATCTCCTTTCTTTACACAGAATTATCTTGTATGTATATGCAGCTATAGGTATATAAATACACATGTATGTGTATATATTTTGGTGTGTGTAACTTGCGATACGTAACCTTTTGTAGTGAATCTAAGAGTGCTGGCAGGGTGTCTTGACTGTCAGTGCATCAGTGTTAAAAAAACACAGCTAATGAGTTAATTCTAATGGGTACAGTAATATCCATAGCAGTCCTTCTATGTGAAGGTCTATCTAACCCCATGCTGGAAGTATCTTCCTGTGGTCTTCCTACCCCATTCTTTCCTTTTTCGGACAAGGACAGAAGAACCTATTTAAAAGCTTCAATTCAACCACAAATAAGTTACACTAGCTATACTTCTCTGAAGGGAATATTTGAAAGAGAATGACTGTCACACTCAGAATAACTTACCCCAAAAGAGTGGTCAGGTTTCCTGATCACTGATCTTATAAGATCCTGATCTATGATCTTAAGCAGAATTGGCATAAGAAAGTCTTTTAGGATAAACTTTCATGGGCATTTAATGATATATTCATTTCTTCAGAACAAGAAACAAAGATTATGAAAGTCTTTCAAAATTTAACTTCTCTGGAGGACATTACATCACAAATGGGAGTTTTTTATCTACCTCCTCTCAAATGACATTTGAGCCTCTTACAAGAAAGGGACTGTTTATCAGGGAGTACAGTGATAGGACAGGGGGTAATGGTTTTAAACTGAGAGAGGGTACATTTCGGTTAGGTTTTAGGAAGACACCTTTTACCATGAGCATAGTGAGACACTGGAACAGGTTGCCCGGAGTTGTGCATGCCCCCTGCCTGGAAGTGCTCAGAGCCAGGTTGGACAAGGCTTTGAGCAAGCTGATCTAGTGGAACATGTCCTTGCCCGTGGCAGAGGGTTTGGAACTAGATGATCCTTAATCTTCCCTCCAAACCAAACCATTCTATGATTCTATAAATAGACAATAGTTGAAACATACTGTAGTGGGTTTGATTCTGAGTAGTGTTGTTTACATTTGTTTTATTTGCAAGTTATACCTCATGCGAAAATGCAACTTGTATGAGATCAGATAAAAACTAAGACCCTATATTTAAGGGCAGAAATTTTCTGTTGATATATATGCATACAGTGATTCAATTTAGTTCTTGGTCTTACAGTCAGATCTCTTGGAATTTGACTTTAGCTGGTGAAGAAAAGCATTCAGTTATCAAATATAAACAGCAGATGATGTTGTGTCACCAGTGGGCAAATTCCTTCTTGGACATAAACAGTGACTAGTACAGCGCACAGTGTCTCAGGAATCAGGCACACACTGATTCTTGTGTAAGAAGTTCTCTACATAAAATTTGTGGGTTTTGTCACACCAGCATCATGCACTGTGCTTCAGTGCCTATAAGAAAGCCTCAGGGATTCACTAACCTTTATGGGAAAAGTCTTAGTAACTTAGTGCCTCTTCTGGGGCTTTTTTTAGCTTCCTGTAAAATTTAATGGAGGATAGTACTGCTATAAAATTCTACAGAGGTGAAATCTTATAGAAGAAAGGCAATTCTCATTCAGTTCCCTATATATAACTCCCACAAAATTATCCTAAAATGTTATTTTCCTATACGCTGTGTTATACTTTCTGTTAGCACATATTCTAACTTGCTTTAAAATTTATGAAAGTATAATTGATATTTTAATACTAAGGAACAGTATATTAATGTCAAAAGTAACGTAATTCTTCTTCATAAAATTATTTTAAATGTTATAAGGAAAAATACAATAAATATGCTTGTATTTTAAATATCTTCATATATCCTGACATGTAGTATTAAAACTATAACAAATTGTAAACCTACTTTAAAGTGTAATTTCCAACTCATTTATATTGTGGAGTTTATGGTTTACTTAATTTGTGTATTATATGTCTGAGGTATACATAATATATTATATTTTATTCAATTATACGAATAATCATTACTTTATGGGCTTCTTTATGCATTGTAATGATTTCTGAAACTCTAAAAAGTATTACTGATGATGCTATTTAAAAAGCAATATGTAAATATGACACATTTCATAGACTCACTATCATTTTGGTACATTTTTTTTTCTAAAATTTTTAATGAAAAATTGTTACCCCAGCTGGTAGCCAGTATTTGCTTTTTTTAAGTACAGTATTATTAACCTGAATCTGCACTTTTTGAGATAATTTTTATTAGGAAACCTATTGGATTGTTTTTCTAACTTATTATTAAAGAATTATTAATAATTTATTATTATTTTCAATAAACCACATGAATGTAACTTGTCAGGTACCATCATGGGACTTCACATGTTCATAAGAGAATCATGCTTGTCTCATGCACGCCTATAAAGATAGCTTTATTTTCTAGCATAAATTCAAGAGAATTAAGGAAAAAACCCAAAACCCTCAGAAATAGCTACAACAGCGTGCTCCTTATAATAAATTTATTCAAGCACTACCAATAGTAGGTTGTTCTAAAATGCTTTCAGAGCTTCAGGTTAAATTACAATATGCATGCTGTGTTGCATACTAGGCTATTCATGTCAAGGTCATTCTGTGTAAAGCTGGAGAACAAGATGTCAAAGGGATTGTGTTTGCTATGGGGCAGGTTCTTCATGTTGTTCAGTCCCTAAGTCGTGATTCCTTATGTACATCCTACTTACACCAATACTGCATAACCTGAAAAGATATGGACGACATTATCCTAGGTACTTGCATTTCTTTTCAAAATCAATCCAGGGTAGGAAAGAAGCTGTTTTCCTTTGCAGTAGCAGTATGTTTAGGGAATTGTTGCCTAGAACATTGGCCCTGTAGCTCAAGTCTGTCATTGATGATGAAAGAGTAGAAAGGCAGCTTTCTGAAGTTTATCTGATAAGCTTGGCAGTAAAGCCTGGAGTTCCTTACCTTAAGCAATATGAGAAATAAAAGTTATTTGGAAAAAATGGGTACATCCTTGAGCAAAGTGCCAGTCCCCAAAAGAAAAAAAAACAAACCCCAAACCCCCCCCCCCAAAACCAAAACCAAAACACAGAAGACCAAATTCAGGAAAGATCTTAAAGTTTGTCCATTTTAATGCTGGCCACACTTGAGCTGACAGACAGCAATGAGATCAAACCAAGAAGAGAATCTTGAAGGCTGATTTCAGAGATGCTTTATTAGGATACAAATGTTTGTGTAAGTTAGTTTGGTTTTCCTTTTTTTTTTTTTTTTTTTTCCTTTAAAATTTCTGTGTTCTTACAGACTGGTGTTCATCATGGAAAACGTCTAAATTTGTAGTTTGGCCCTGCTGCATCTCTGGTCACATGATGTTGGTGGTTGGACTAGTCATCTGGCAAAGTCAACAGAGGAAATTAAGACATGGGATGTAGAATCTATACCAAAGAATGCGCCAAAAATATTTACCATTCCTGTTTGAAAGGCTCATAAAAATCAATGTTTTAAATTCAGCTATCATCTTTCTGATTCCCTTTTGTAGCGGGTACGCCTGAGAGTATCAACAAAAGACGGTAGCAGAAGCCTTGAAGGTATACAGGGGTGGACATCAAAGGCCCCAAGGATACAGAAATGTTTTATTACTGAACACTAAAGAAACGCAGCTTTGGGAGCTGGGTAGAACCAGTTTCAGAACTTGTATATTTATAAAGCTCTGTAAGAATCTATTTCTGCTTCCCATGACTGAATACAGGCTTAGATATCTTTCTTTACATCGCACCTTACATTGCAGTGAGGCACCTATCTTCAGAATTCAGCAAGAAGAATGGATCAGCAGGATATCCCATACTGTTACCTTATCATTAAACAAAAATGTATCACTATGTTTGTATGCTTGCATTCGAGGTATGGTGGGCAATTTGAATGCAATTCTTGCTTCTCTGTCCCTAGAAGGAGAGTATAGATGCATGCCTACAATAGTAATACATGGATGGAAGAAAGGAAATACACAGGCAGTGGAAAAAGAAACTTATATTCTGTGAATAATATAGGGATGTTGCCTGGATTTGTAGGGGTGGGATCCAGAAAGCTGAGGGAGAGATGGAACTGAATTTGGCAGGGTATGCAAAGAATAATAGCAGAGGCTTCTACAGGTGTATTGGACAGAAAAGGAGGATATAAAACAAAAATGTACCCTCCTGACAAATAAGACAGGAGAACTAATGACAACCTAAGTGGAGAAAGCTGAAGTACTCAACAACTTTTTTGGTTCAGTTTTGACTGGTGATCGCTTTCCTCCCATCTCTCAAGTCTATGAATCTCATGGTACAGACTTGGGGGTGAAGTCCCTTCCATCGTAAGCTTTGAGGCCTCCTGAAGAACCTGAACATACTCAAGTCCATGGGACCTGACAAGATGAGTCTCAGGACCTGAGGGAATTGGCTGATGTAGTTACCAAGCCACTCTTCATTATACTTCAAAAACAATGGCCTTTGAATACTTTAAGGGTGCTTAAAAAATTTGGAAAGACTTTGTACCAGGTTTGGTAGTGACAGGACAAAGGGGAAACAGTTTTAAACTGAAAGATGGTAGATTTAGATTGGACATATGTAGTGGAACAAAGACAGTGGGTTGATTGACATTGATAATATGCAGCTGTGGCCTTGCTTTGACGATGTGCAGCTGTGATCCTACAGCAAAGTGGTTAAATAGCTCTGAGGAGTATGAGAGAAAAACCCTGATGAAGCAGAGACAAGGAGCAGTGTGGTCTGGCCTCTGGAAGATGGAGAAACAGTATGGATAGTAGATTTTGACCTTTGGTAAAGCTTTTGGCTGCTTACTATTTTTTTCTGTTATTTCCTAACTGCTGTAACTCAATCGCAACAGACATAAGGAAGAAATTTTTTTACAAGGGTGGTGAGACGCTGGAACAGGTTGCCCATAGAAGTTGTGGATGCCCTCTTTCTGGAAATGTTCAAGGTTTTATTGGACAGAGCTTTGAGCAACCTAATGGTGGAAGGTGTCTGCTTATGGCAGGGGAGTTGAACTAGATGATCCTCAAAGGTCCCTTCCAACACAAACTATTCCCTGATTCTATGTTGTGTCTATTGGCTAATGGTGAGAAAGTGTTTTGAGTTCCTTAAGTGAAAGACTCTAAGTCCAAAGTTCTATAAATAATGCAATGTACATTTTTATAGCTGCTTATCCTCCTGATAAAGCACAGCATACTGCATAGTACACTCAGTCTTGTTTCTTTCACCATTGAGTTGCATAGACTTGTAGCTGGAAACTCAGAAATAACGCTACAACACACAGCAGTAATAGACAAAAGTTACCATTTTCAGCTAGCTTGAGCTGAAGCTGCTATCGAATTCTTTAATGTTGGCTGTTCTACTGCTCAAGAAAAAATGAAAACCAACAGATTAAATTTCATTACAAAAAGAGACACTCCCAAAAGATATTAAGGCATAGATTACAGATAGCATATATTTTTAGAATAAACAAACTAAAACCCCTGAAGACACAAGCACCTTTTACATGGAACAGTGTCTTTTTTGGTTGTGTGATTTCTCATATATTGTACAGAAAATGTAGCATAACAAAATTGTCAGTTTGGTTGCAATATTTTTTTTTATTAGTATTCTATTTTATTTAAAGGGCTATGCTGTCCTGGAAACTTAAGTTTTATTCCTACAAGCCCTCAAATTATCTATGTGGAATTTGTATAAAATCTGAACCTGAATGTATTGTAAATAATCCTTCTATGCCATGTATAAGATTCTTACTTAAAAAAATAAAACCAACAAAACCAAACCAGATCCATCTCCACTGAATAAAAAAAAATATTCTCTCTAAAATGTAGTTTTCTAGAAGCAGAATTATAAAAAGGAGAATAGACTTGGAAGATTGTAAAATTACAATAAGACCACACAGATGTGCAGTTGTGTAACTGGCATACTAAATTTTATGAGCAGAGTTTGCAGATCATTTTGTTGGATTTGAGTCAGAGATAGCCATTTCAGTGCATTCAAGAGACAGAAAGAGAAATCTCCATCAACCCAAAGGCTAGCAGGAAATTTTCTTCAGGGAAAATGTATCCACTTCTCATGTCTCCCATTTGAATATTTAGTTTAATGCAGATCATGTATTTGGCTTCTGACTATACTTTTCTTTCCCAGCATAATTTTTGCAACAAATTTGCCCTGCAGCATTAACTACCCTTGATAATTTTCTCTCTTACTGTGTGATTACTTGCTTAGCATAATGACTTTCCTACTTTTTTAAATTAGTGTGGTGTCACAGGAATTACTGGCTAAAAAGTTGACTTTAATGTAATAGAATATCAGTAATGACAAAAACATATAGAAAGTTAATGCAAATACATTTCAGATGTCCTTAGTAACCTTTCAGAATTTCCATGTTTTATTTTGCACAGTTAAATTCTGAAAAGGTATTTAAAACATTCAGAGCTATAATCTGAACACAGCTGAGCAAAATTTCCTAACAAAATACTTTTCTCATTAGAAAGACTTGTACAAAAAAGACAATGTCTCATTAAAAAAACATTTTAAAATTATTACAAATTAACAATCTGTGTTGTTCTAATACTATCCTGACTTACCATTATAAGAGATCAAATTATGATCACCATCACATATAAACTGTATACTAACATACATTATATTTCAGTAACATAAGTCCTTCTTATAGTCTTCATTATTCTTATATTATAAATTATAATTCATGCAATTTAAAAATATAATTATTTTATATATCCAGAATATATTTTTATTTCAATAAAATTCTGAAATTAGTTCACTTTTATTTTTTCGTGAATTCTGAAGAATTTACTTGTTATTCAAATGCAGGATGCATTTTTCTTTTTAACTGGGACTTCGGATGACCAAATTTCCAACTGCTGACCTATTTTGTGACTTAGCATCACAATAATATTGGACATTGCTCTACCACTGCTTGCTTTGGTTTTATTTATGTGCTAGAACTGTGGAAGAATGCTGGAGCATGGATGATTTTTGAATCAATAATTACAGTTGACAATGAAGAAGCTTTACAGTCAGGTTTTTACTGCTCTTTTTTACATTTTTTTAAAAATCTTATTTTACAATATTTTTTTAAATACAGTTAAAATGAACCAACATATTTATATTCCCTTATTTCCTATTGTTTCATGTTAAAAATTATGCTATGCAAAAACTACTGCAGGACAGAAAGACAAAGCCTTTTCTTTTAAAAGCTTTACGTGGTTAAATTGTATTATCCTAGATTGTTTTGAGTGATTCTCCATACAAGTGCAGAGACTAACCGAGAAACAAATGAATCTATGAATATTTTTATTTTGTTCTCGTTAGCAGAAAATATTTTCTACAACATATGCTACATAAGAACAGAAAGAATGCTTCTCATAAACAAGCCACTGAAAATTCTATTCTTTTGCATAATAAAACTGGATTAATTCTGTTCTGCTTAGTCTCCAAGCCCAGGGAAATGCAGTCACATGTGGCTGACTCGTTAATAAACTATATTTAACTGTACTGAAGAGGTCATATAAATGCTATGTTAAAATATCATCAGTTTTTCACCATTTAATGCCATATTATGCATATAAATGCTGATGCACTCACGTGTTTTCCTAATATAAGGAAGATTTCAAACACATTTATATACATTAGTCAAAATATTTCCGTTTTAAAGTAGTTACTGTAGTTCAGCTGTAATGAAAATATCACTAACTTTCAAGTACAGGGAATGTTTAAAATAGTAATTATAAGGAGCCTTGAAAGAAATTTGAAACAGCCTGGATCTCAAAGAAGAATAAAATCCACTCTTAAAATACCTAAGCTGAACAAACTTTTAACACTTAGCAAGGATAATGAAGTTCTCAGTGTATATACTATCTACTTTATTAATTATGCAAATTTTGTGGTTTCTTTCCAAAAAGCCATTAAACTGGAATGCAATTAAAACCAGAACAGCTCACAACAACTGTAAATATTTCTCAAAGTATGATGTTAATAACATTGGCATGAGTTAACCATTATGTGGGGTATATTTGTACATTTTTCACATACAGCTTTGACACTGCACTTCATTTCTGATCTACAAGACCCCTACTATTCAGTACTTGTATCCCTGCCAATTAATAAGTGGTAACCGTGTCATGTTTGTGAACAGATTAAAATAACTATTCAGGTATTAAGCAAATATCATCTAACATTTTAAATAGTAAAGACATAGTGTTCCAGGTTTCTGCTCCCTTCTTTATCAGCAAACAGACCTAGTTGAATGCTGTTCATTATCTTTTCCTTGCATCTGGGTGATTTATACAAATGCATTCCTGTATTTTCCACTTCTTCCTTCCTGCTAAGTAATTTCAAGATTTTTATTTAATTTTTCATTATATAAATCTTAGTGTTGAAACACGAGTGCTTTAAGGCTTTAATACACCTCATGAAAATTCTTCAATTATTTTCCAAAGTGTAACATATGAAAATCTCCAATACACCCTGCGGCTGGATCTACATTTCAGTACATCCTGCTCTAGGCAGATTGGACTCACTGGCCTCATTTCATTTGAGAAGAAAATATGCTCCAATTATGTCCATGAAGAGACTGACTCAAGCATATATTTTTTCTTCCTCCCTCTGGAAGGCAATCTGCATGTGCAGTGGAGTGGAGAGCTAACACAGTTCCCCACAACATGGAGCCGAGACTGAGGCAAAATACACTTCATGCAAGAACTGAAGGATGCACTGCAAGGCATGCTCATCTCATAGATACAGACCTTCACTTACCGTATACTGGATAGTTGCATGGCACCATCCTGCTACTTTTTTTCATGTGCCAGGTCCTCATGGATTAATACTTTTCTAATAAATTAATTGTGCTTGGGTGATGAGGTAAAGAGACACAAAATGAAAAGAACTCACAAACCCCTTAAAACAGTAGGAAAAAAAATTCTTCCTGTGGTTGAATTCTCTTGCTTTCCAAAGCATGGAAATACCTATTAAGTTGCCTCTGATCAATGCTAATACTCAAAAAATGCTTTGGAATTTTCTGAGAAAACCAGTGAGCACAAGCCACACTCTTTTAGGGATCATTCCAACAGTTTAGCAAGATAGTTGATTGGGTTCCAGTGCATGGAAACTTTCCCTGTTTTAATATAATTTTCTAATAGAAACATAGCTACTATATATTTTTATCGTTATTATATTTAAGGATAATTCTGGTTTGTCTAAACTTTCTCCTTAAGCTGCTCTATGGCATGCTCAAGACCTTTTTTAAGAATGAGGCAATTAGTCGGAAACAGTGAGGTCAGTAAGGGATGTAAAATAACCTACATAAATTAACAAGATTGCTTATACTTCAGTTGGTCAGGCAGTTCGTTAACCTACCACCCAGGCCCAGTGAGACAGAATGCTCAGAAGGTGTCCACCACAGTCAGGTGGAGAGGCACAGAGAGGAGGTAGAGCACAAGTGGGCAACTACACATCAGATAGACTCTCCTCCTTCCTGCTATCTCTTTCTGAGCAATTCATAGTCTATCGATAGCAGTTTAACTTCACAGTTTTTTTAAAAAAACAGAAGAATAAACAGACTGTTCCTTGGGTATCTCGCTGTTTTCTTCACAGTTTTAAGTAAATAGAGAAATTTAGTTTACCAAATTAAAATAATGTATCTAATAGTTCACACAAGTACAAATAGGATCATCTATATATGAATATAATTCCAGTAGATTGCGATACATTCAGCTGAGATATCACAGTCCTTTGGCAATTGAGTCTTGAAAGAATTAATCCCTGAAGGAATTATAAACATTTTCAATTTATTTGTAGACAGAGAGTTTAGGACACACAGACAACTTATGGACAGCTGCTATTTTTAGAAATGTTTATTAATTACTGTGGCAGTTAGGCTGAGTTAGGCTTGGATAGCACGGCTGCTAGCATAAGCCTGTGAACTCTAATCGACCTTTTAAGTAGGCAATATATAATCAAGCTCTTGTTCTGAATGACTGAATGAACCTTGAACAGTTTATATGATCTCAGGCAAATGGGCAGCCAAACTGTACAAAAAACCTATCATCGAGAATAACCACACGTCCAGAAGCATCTTCTTTTGACTACTGTAAGCAGCAATACCAAGTCAGAAAGCAACCATGCATTTCAAACACCTAATACCAAGGTGGTAGTCTCTATCTAATCCTGGGAACTAGAGAGACACTGGGGGACTGATGATTCTACACCAAGCATATCTGGGCACCCTGTACTAACTCCCTAACTCTCCTGCTGGACTGCCTGATTTCTTCCATAGCACAGGAAAGCTGTGTAAGGAACCAGTATGCTAACCCATATAAATTCCCTCCCAGATTGTGCCATCTTTCCCATTGAACAAGGAAGTCACGTAATTTCTAAAACTGCATACATCTGTGATTAAAGTGATTTGGTGTCCACATCCATTTTTTTCTCTGCACATTCATTTGGTTTTGGACCACAGCAATTGCATCATTACAGAATGAATGATTAACAAGACATATTTCTGATAAGAGAAAAAACATAAGCCTTCTTTTTATATTCCTTTCACATGCAGCAGCGAAGTCAAAGTATTAAAGGAAGAAATAATAAATTAAGAAAACATGGTCTCAACGTCTAGAATACCTACTGTAGAGCTGCTGGAAAATCATCTGGTAGAAACTACCACTGGAAGCAAGACCAACTTCAGTGTCACATCAGATTGATCAGGGCCTGTCCACTTGAGTCCAAAACAGATCCAGGGATGGAAATACCTCAGCCTATTTAAGCAACTCCCAATGCTTTATCACCTTCATCCTGAAAAGTTTTCTTTTGTTATGAGCTGCCAGAATTCCCCTTGTCTCAACCTGTGACTGCTGCCTCTTGTTCTTTTGCTGTGTACTGCTGTGAAAACTCTAACTCCATTTTCTGTATAATCAGATGTTAGAGCCCTGAAGAATGAAATTTTATCTTTCCTTAGATTTCTGACCCCGTAGCTCCTCTCCTCCAGGATAAACAAACCTCAGCCTCTGCATGTTTTTTGTTCTGTATTTATTCAGTTCAGCTGCTAGCTGAACTTATGCATATACAGAAACAAATGAGAAATTGAATCAGAGATGCCACAGTTATCAGAAGAGAGCACTGGGGGCATCTGGTTCAGACCACTCAAATTAAGGCCAACTTCAAAGTCAGATCCAATTATTTCTTTATTTTTATTTATTTATTTAAGTAAAATCCAGTCTTCAATATATCACGGACTATGAACTGTCAGCTGGCTATTCCTATGTATAGCACTATCATTTCAGTTAAACTGTCATTTAATTTCTCAGTATGGTAGTGGCTTTGAGAACAGGAAAAAAGGATGAGCTGCTAAACTTAAAGCCCTACCTAGAAAATTATTTATTAAAATGAGGTTTGACTGCATAATTATTGAAATTAAATCCTCTTTCATGCAGAGGTAAACAAGAAAACCCTCAAGTTTCCTTCTGAACTGACATGGAGAAAGCCTTCTTGACCCCTTATTTAGCTACTTGTCCCTAATGTTAGCTTCCACCTATCTTTACCTTGCTGAGCATCCCAAGTTTAGGTTTCCTGTACAAGAAGAGAAAGTGATTATTTCTAGAGAACTAAAATCTCTAGTTAAGATCGTCTATGATCAGGCTATGCCTGAACTGAAAGATGCTAACCTCCTTCTATGGACTTCATAAATATCCCAGGTGATGAAGCTAAGTAATTTAGGTACCTATAATATGAAGAACGAATCCTGTACTGCAGTCTTAGAAGGCTTTTCATCATACTGTGTAGAAAGATCACATTTCTACAACTATTTCAAAATATGTATCCCAAAACTGTGATAACTGTCACTTTTTATACTGTCTGAAAATTCCTGTGGTTGATTACCTATGATGATCTGGTTACTCAATAACTTTTAAAAGAATAGACCTAACTCCAGAAAATATTTAAAGTTTTACTTAAAACATATGTTTAAAGCTAATATGTAATGAAAACAATCATTACTTAAGATGACTATTTAACTATCAAGAGAAGAAAATAACCTAAAATAAATATAATGTCAAACCTTAAGTACTTGTTAGTTTCAGTACACAACTGAATATTTGAAAAGTAGTCTGATGAAAATTCTTTCTTGTCCAACTACATTATTAAATAACTTTTCAGACAGATGGCTTCATAAAGGAGCTTATTGTTGAATTCTATTTTTAGTGTATTGTCACTCTAGTATATCTAGCTTGCTCAAACTAATAATACTCTGCTGTTCTTCACTTTACCGATGTAAGAATCATGCAAAAGGATTCTAAAATGTACAGACAAAAGATCTAAAGGTTTCTCAACCCAACCCAACTCCCCTGATTTTTTAAGTTAAACTTTGCATCTTAATTCCTTACACAGACTGTGTCATAATTTCTAGGAGGATTTCAAATGACTTCTCAAATGTTTTTTCTTCTGGAGAGAAGGGGAAAAAGGGGAAAGGCTTATTCCATAGGGATTCTGTGTAATATGGAATTAGGGATTAAGGTCTTTTTAAAAACCTAACATAAAAAACTGATACACTGCCCCATTATTCTGAAATAGAGGTACTGAAAAATAATGTTAAAAAGGTAGTTTTAATACATACAAATAAATTGCCTGTAGAAACAAGAATTTCCTCTTTTCATGCAGTCACTTAAATTATTAATTATCTGAAAAACAGCCTGTTTAATCTTGCTACTATTTGGTAAAGCTTTACTGAGGAAAGGTAATGGTATGCACTACTGTGAGAAATGGTATCTGATCCAATGAGCCTTAACTTCTGTTGTATAGAAACTTAATCTAGT
This sequence comes from Falco naumanni, assembly GCF_017639655.2. Classification (NCBI taxonomy): domain Eukaryota; kingdom Metazoa; phylum Chordata; class Aves; order Falconiformes; family Falconidae; genus Falco; species Falco naumanni. Next base: position 49,171,852 of record NC_054055.1, read on the forward strand.
CACAAAATTTTATGCAGCCGCAGAGCAATACAGAGGAAATCAGGAGTTTGATCCCAGAGAGCTCCTTCCACTGGGGGGAATGAAACCTCATTTGGATGACTATCAAGCATTGTGGTCATATTAAAAAGCTATATTTAAGAATGTACTACTGCTTTCCCTCCTCTACTTTGGACTTGGCAATGGATTTGCACTTTAATGTTCAAATACTATCTTGTAATGATATCTTTGCTAAGGTTTCCACCCTTCTAATAAACATTTTGTCTCTTACCAGGCAACAGATAGTACATACAAAACAGTCAATATTTATACACAAAGTCAAAAATTTTATGTACATATTTATGTACAGTCAATATTATGTGATTTCAATGATGCTATATTAAGCAGTAGCATCAAATAATTTTGCTTGTTGAACATCCCCTACATTCAGGATGCCTCATAAATATCAATAACAATAATAGCCAGCATTTCTAGGAAAGTATTAAGCTACTATCAATATATAAGTCACTTTCAGTAGTTCAGGTTATGCATCATGTGGCCAGCTCTGCAAATTCGTTAGTGTGAGTATAAGCAGGAAGAGGTTTCACAGATTTAGAAGTATTAATAAACATTGTAGAATACAATTTTTTAAAAATTCCTAGGTTGTTGGGGTTTTTAACTCAACTATCTGTGTAGACAGAGAAGACACTTGATCACCTTTAGGACAATGTATGACCTACAACAGTGTTTTTTGTTCTATTTTGGCTGGTTTTACAATTTTACAAGGTGGTCCTTGTAAGTACGCTTGTAAAATATTCTGTTTGGTCCCCATTTATCGCCCCCCCCTCCCCCCCCCCCGCCCCCCTTCCCCCAGCTTTTATTCCTGAGCATGACATCATATAGTATGGGATATCCGTTTGGTCAGTTGAGGTCAGCTTTCCTGGCTGTGCCTTCCTCCAGCTTCTTGTGCACCCCCAACCTAGTTGGTAGCAGGTGAGAAAGAAAAAGGACCTTGACTCTGTAATCACTGGTCATCTATAGCTGTATTATCAACACTGTTTTTATCATAAATCCAAACCACAGCACCATACAAGCTACTACAAGGAAATTTAATTTTATCCCAGCCAAAATTAGTACAAACTTCACCCCTTATTCCATACCAATTTTGTCATGCTCAGGTCGCCCACTATCCAATATATCCTCATTAACCCACAACCCTCTTCCTTTCCTTTGATACATACACAGATATTACTCTCTCAGTCTACAGACCAACCCTGTAAAATATCCATTAATGTCCACAAAGTGTCCACTGAGCTCATTTAGTCCATGACTTTGAGCTCCATCTGTTATGGTGGTCATTCAGAACTGGAGAGGTGGTGTGTGGAGTTACTAGGCACCAAAGGCAGCTCAGGTCAGGTCACTGCTGTACTGCTTCACTGCTTCCCATCTATGCACAGCACTTTGTCTATGTCAGGAAAAACATTTGCACTCATAATTTACTTCCTTTAAATCTTTCTTACACCAAAAGAGACAGTCTTTGTGCTATCCTTTCTAGGATATGTTCTATCAGACAGCTACATAGGTAGCTCTTCAAAACTACACACTTAAAGGTGTAAAGTTTTAATCTAATCTTCTCATATTCTTCAAAACTCTGTGAAATTATTTATCCTTTCTTATCTCACCAATCTTATTTCCTTCAATACTCTTAGTATAACTCATTTTTAAACTGCAAGTGTTTATGTTTTTCAATTTTATAAAAAAGTATTTTATTTTTCTGTTTATTGTCTTTAAGAAAACAGTCATCCTTTCTCCATAAAAGTGTGTGTTACAGAGAATATTGCCAAGTCTTTAAAGCACTTCTATTCACATAGCTTCTAGGAAAAATAATTGATTTAGGAAAGTGAAATCACCCAAAGACAAAGAAAAAAAAATATTTCTAATCATAATCAGGAATAATGTCCTTTAAAATGTTTTATTCCTAAAATATATAGCTTATAGGTTGTTGTTAGTTGCACTCATATGCACTTAAAACAGAAAGATATATAGAATTCAATCAATCTTATTGATCTTTTGGGAAAAGCTTTAATCCTTTTTTTTCTTCCTGTGTAACCAGTGCTCATCTTCAAAATTAAATTAATCACATTTTATCTTTAGCAATCTTGGCAACAACATTTAATTCCTGATATTAATTAATTCTGCAATCAATATGATTTTAATTCACACAGGCATTTAATTATTGGATATCTGACAGGTTGCACATGATTGTGTATCTTATGTATCTGTGAGTATATAAGCGTGTGTATAAAGTGTACATATTAAGATTATGTAGTGTAAAAACAATAATGAGAGGAATTAAAAAAAAAAAAAAAAATCAACCTGAACGTAAAGCTGCAGAAATAATTTCTAGACGGGACTAGTTTAAAGTAGGTTTTGACTACATCTGGGAAACCGTAAAACCTCCCTACTTCAAAAAAGTTGTTTCACTCTAACCAGAGTTGAAGTCAAAGCCTACAGATTTTCCCTAAATCTTCAAAATTGCAGGCTGATCTCTTTGTAAGCTTTCAAAAAAAAACAAAAAACCAGAAAAAAAGAAAAAAATCCCCACGTTGTTATCTATTTGCAGAAATCTCCCATGGCTACAGTGCAACCCACAGCCCCCAAGAACTGGAGAGTGGGGGACTCGTGTACTCCCCACAATGTGGGGCCTGATCATGACTGGAGCATGCATATATTTTCTGAAAACTGAGTACACTTATATTCTCTCTTTTGGATTTATCTTTAAAACCAACTAAGGACATAGAAATCACTAGTATTTATTACATATAAGACAAAAGTAATGAGTAGTAGAAAAAGCAAAACAAACAAAGGAAGCAATAGCCTTACCTTTAGAGCTGGATTACTCATGTGTAAATTAAGCACATACATAAATGAGAGTTTTCAGGTCTAGGGCCCTAGGCTATCATTTGTGATGTCTGATTTGTAAGAAAATTATTTTCTTCATTGTGCCAATTACTTTCTGCTCAACTTGCAATAGCTTCCAAATAGATCATTAGCCAAATAACAATTACCTTGGGCAACGAATACCCCTTAATAATGCCCAAACTATTTGGCTGATGGAAGCAGTGCTACTTGTTAAATTAAACTGCAGCTCAAAAAAGAGGGTTTTAACAAGAGACTTACAATTTTAAGTAATTTCAAATGCAATTTTTTCAAGTGTAATTTTTGGTTCCAGGCATGTTATGATTTCAGTATTAGCAAAACGAAATTTGCATTAGCATTGAATCATTTGTTTTAGAAAAATCTTATATCCTCTAAACTGAATGTACCAGCTGCTGGCTACCTGCAGTTTTATTTTATTAAGACCATTAATTATAAGCCAAAGTAAGTGCTAGAAATTCATAATCTTAAATCTAAAAAAGAATAATCAATAGAACTTCTGACTATACACCTACCAAATTAATCTAAATTTATTAATATTTTACCATTCAATTACAGGTACTTATACACAATAATGCTACAAAATCAAAATAATGATAAATTCTACTAAAGAATGAGTACCAAAAATTAAAGTCAAAGCTTATAGCTTAATGTAAATATTATAGATAAACAGATTTTTTTCTGTAGTCTTTGTTAAGAGCAGGACCAATTCATTCTGTATTAAAACTACAGATAGTTTTCTGCTGAGTACATTGAAGACTAAATTTCTCATAAACAGAGCCAGAAGTACACAACTACATCACTTTCGTTCCTTTATTTTATTATTCAAACATAGTAAGGAATGTGGATTTACATCTAAGGAGCCACTGCCAGTAGACCCTCTGAACCACTGACCTTAGGGACCATAGGAGTGATGGCAGAGCAATTCCCTTTGATCTGAGAAAATGGACTCTCAACACACAAACTGGTCATCTGGTAATTCAAAATTAAGAAGGAAGATACATCTGCTAACCTATACCTCAGACATTTGAGTTCTTTGAGAGATGTTCTAGAAAATAAATCCCTAAACTCTTAGATTTGTCCAGGCTAATCTGGAATCCAGGGAAATGTTCCTTCTAAAATTAATATCAGCCTGATTCTCTGAGCATCTCCCAGTCCTCCTGCCCTGGCAGATTACGGTATGACATTATGAAGTGGCACCCTCAAGCAGGGGAAATAAACATGTGCATTCTCCTGAGGACCTGTCAGCCTGCAATATTTTCAGTACAAGGCATTAACAGAAGCCTCTGCTCATCCATACCCCTCAGGCTTGTGCAGGGTGTGCTTGTCTCACAGAGAGGAAAGGAGGCAGGTTGTGAATCATGTTTATGAAGACCACAGTTCCTTGGGAAGACAGGCTGCACTATCTGACTGTAGCATGTTGAAGCTCAGATTTCATTTATTCATCTCCTGAGGGAAACTGATACTTCAGACTTACTGTAATGCTATTTTGAATACATTTCTTAAAAACTGTGCAATTACCCAATATAATATTTGAAACTTGAGTAGAATCTGGTCCAAAAATGGTCTCAGAAGAAGGTTTCTTGGTTCTTTTTTGCTGTTCTGTTGATTTCCAAAAGGTCAAGCATTCAAATTTGTTGATTAAAAAAATACCAGTCACAGATTTAATTTATGTCTTATCTCCTGTTTATCAGTTCACACAGAGGAAAACAACCAACTCTTGCTTTTGGTTATTCTGATGGTTCAGGTGTCAGAAGACATTTGCGAAAAAAGAGCAGATGACAGTGTAAGTGAAGACTAAATAATAATTCTGTTTCCTCAATAGAGAAGTTTCTTATTAAAATTCTTTATATAGTTTTGGATGAAAGTTGAACAAATAACCTTCAAAAGATGAATCAAAATGGAGACAGACATGTTCTGAGGTAGTTTTTAGTATGAGCAGTTAAATTTGGCAAGTTGCAATTGACTGAAAACACAATGTCACCACTGTAAACATATATCCTTACTATAAAATGATGTATTTATAAAAAAATGTCCAAAACGATAATTTTCAAATGAACACTTCTTGTCCCTAATGATTTTTTTGTTAAGAATTGTAACTAACAACTTTCTGGCGTAAAGGTTATGATATTCTGAATGTAATTGAAAAAATTAGTGGAGTGAATAGATTAATGGTGTGATGCAAGTTGGATGCAAGTTGGATGCAAAAATCTATTGTACTACAGATATATCTTTGTGCCAAGTTTAGTCCAATCCAGTAAATATAGAACTTATGATGAATATCACTACTGAATTAATCAGCCTTTTCATCAAAAATGTGGTTGCATCTGAATAATTACATTTCAAGCGGTGCTGTGTGATGCTTCCTCAGTGCTTTTCACAAGCGCTTTCCACTCCTCTCTACCTTTTACCAGAAGTAATATATGTCTACATAAAGAAATAGCTAAAATAAATAACATGCACACATACATTATCTTTGTTTATTTTTATTGGGTGTAATCAATTGATTATTAGAACGGTATAACATGTTTTTCACATAGTAAAGGAACCAGAGAAGAAAATTTGTGGAGATACTTTGTGATCACAAATCTAAATTGATATTTCGATAGAAATAACACTTGTTACATTGAATATCTGTCTGTTGACTCACTTTAATATTATTCTGAACAGGACCAGAGTGTAATATTGTTCATTAAAAATGGTGTTCTGAATTTTTCTTGACTTGTTTGATAGTTTGTTGTCAAATATCTTCTGACACCAGCTGCACTACCCTTCTGCCAATACCATGTTCAGTCATAGCTTGCTGAAATGTGAGCATCTCCTTCCATATTGCTTGCAGAAAACCATAAGGAGCTGGGAGTTACCATGTTATCTAAAGCAGATGTCTGGTGGCACCCTGCCTGTCAGGGATGGTAGCTCTTGTGTTCTGCTGAGATTGAATATCCAGTCATTTCTTCATGTTTCCCCTTCTACCATCTTTCCATCACATGTTTTTCTCTCATCTACCCTTACCTGTTCCCTTGAAATATATTCTACATAATTCAGATTTTTAAAAGGTCAGTGATCCTATGTTTTAGGTGATACATCACAAATGTTCTGGATCTTCCCTTTTGATCCATGCAAGTCTAATGGAGCACCACTGTCTTGCACTCATGTTCTCTAAATTCCTTTGTTGCAAAGTACACCTCGGAATTAGAAAAGAATTGTGATTCTGAGGGAAAAATTGCACAGTAGAATTGTATTTCTGCTTAGTGCCATGAAAGGAAATTGTGGAAGTTCCATCATGTTCTGAAGACTTGCCTCTCATGTACGTGGATAAATGTCTGGCACAAACTTAACACTCACTATGACCTGCAGCACAGATCTGTCTATAAAGCCTGTATTATCTGCCTGGATCCTTCTGGCCTCATCACTTTCATTTTCTGTCTCCTCTCCTTGAACTACAAATTTATAAAGCTGTCTTTATGTTTGTCCAGTTTCATGAAGCTCATGGTTTGGGCCATCATCTGGCCTCTTGCCATGTGTTTTGAGGTTAACAGCAGAGGATAACATACTACAGAAACACGCTTTCTGGACCGTTGCTGAGAAATGTGTCTTCTTGCAGCATGTCACCCCAGATTGCAGCGTACTTCCAGCTGTATTATTTCTTCTTAGCTATTTCATTTCAACAGTTGATCAGTAGATACCTAATCTGCTGAAAAACTACAAGGACCTAGAATGGGAAGTGGGCAGTGGCCTAATGCTATAATGCAGATGATAAGGGGAGAAAAGATACGTGGCAGGCAATGAATATTACACTTGGCATGTGAACTGTCACCAGCTTCAGAAACACAACAGGCAAGCCTCGGGCTGTCTGTAACTGGGTCTGGTACATAAGCACAAAGCATACTTAAAACACAGACATTATTAGATCTTCTGCCAAAAAGTCCTGTATGCCCCACCTCTTCCGAAATCATCTAATGTAGCATAATCTTGCTGTCTATGTGATTTGAGATCATGGCCTAGAAATTTCCTTCTTATGGTAATCAGGGAAGGGATGAAGTTTGAACAGAATGTAGCAGTTCCCTCAAGATAAAGCTGGGATGCAGGTGGTACAGGAGGTGTGGAGCACAAACCTTTCTGAGCAGTCAGTGCCGTCTAGAGATAGATGAGTATCTACAACAGTACAATAAGAATCACAAGTTGCATATCTAAAAAGACTTCAGCTTTTTTAGCTCCATATTTAGCAGAAATCTGATAACCTCAAATGTACTATGTGAATTTTTACAAAACATCCTTTCTGTCTTTGAGATACATGTGGAATTGATAAACAAATAAGATAAAAATGTATATGGGCTGAGGAGAGGGACTTAATGGGTGTGGGCAGCAAATAGCTGCCTCATGATACTACATACCACCTTAAACAAGACTGCTACTTCTTTTCTGAATATTTTTAAATTTTTGCAGCTGATTTCTATAATTTGGAAAAATTAGTTTGACTCCTAGCTGTTTCTGTCAGCATAGATAATAAATACTGAAATATGTCTGCAGGGTTATAACACAAGAGCTCATTCAATATGTGTCAATGAACAAAACTTGGAGCAAGAATTAATTCAGCCAATATAATTATTTCCAGCTTTGAAATTCACATTTACAATTCACTTAAATTCCTAAAGAGATTGCACCTTAATTAGTAATTGTTTTACTATGTACCTCAGACTTTTAAATGCTGCATAATCTGAAGTGTTTACTTTGTGTAAATATGCAGTATAGGTTGTATGTCAACTGACTATTGTAAAAATTTAATAGAACAGCCAGTAGCAAAAGAACATTTTGTAATTAGAAATGGAAAGAAGAAACATTTCTATCACAAAAATATAATTTAATGTAGATTACATTTTGTTTTTTCTTCAGGTTTCAGTTTTCATTTGCTGTCTAGAAAGCTAGGTAATATTTATAAGATGCACAATCATCTTGCTTTCAGAAGATGCGTAAGAAAGAAATACAACAATTAGTCATGCAGTTGACATCTTGATGGCTATACAATAAGGACTCCCCCCCAAAAAAAAGAAAAAAAAAAGATCATATCAGTGATACCTAGTAGAAAATTTCACAAGCTGTGTTGATATTTGTACTATTTTATCTAAATAAGAAAGAATTAAGAGTAAGATACTTAAATATATCTCTAAATATACCTTAAATATATTTGTAATATTTGTACTGCTATTTGAGTAATTATGGATAATTATTATATACTTATTATTATTATTATCTACTTAAAATTATGGATAGTGCTTCACCTAAAACATAGCAGGGCTAAAAATTCATTTTGTGCTTTCATAGTTAGTTCAGTGAGTACCCTATAGCTTTTGTTTTTTTTAAAAAAACTAACCAAGATCTTTATAGTTAAAAAATGAATCATACAATTACTTAGAAGTTCATTTACCATGAAGTTAATGAATCAATTAGAAATTTAGATATCTATGGATATTATTTGGGTAAAGCTAGCTACACCAAGACATACAACTTCAAAATAATGTGACAGGAGTTTGTTGTAAATATTATAAGCTTTTGCGGACTATTTTCAGAATGTCAATGTATGGAGGATTTTTTCTTTTTTCTTTTTTTTTCATTTTTTTTCTATTTTTTCTCTTGTTTTTTCTTTTCTTTTTTTTCTTTATAAAAGGTCTAGCTATGAGGCAAAATGAAAGAAAACTGCGTAATGAATAGATATAGGCTGTCTATTGGGAGGAAAAATCAGCTCTGTTATGTTCAACAAGATCGATTTCATGAAAACATATTGGACTACATATACACATTTGTCAAAGATTATGTTTGAATTCTTATTGCTTTTGAAAGGAAATTTTATTTTCAACTATGTACTGTTAATGTCAGATTAGAAACAAAATAAATCTTTTGTTTGTTTGTTTGTTTTTTTCTTGTGACACTGCCTTTATTATGCTATTGTTTCCTATGCTCTTTATTGGTGCCTGAATTCAGGGATGTTAATTGAAATTAGGTAAGAAAGAAACTGATTTTGAAAGGGAATTGCTTGAGGAATAAAACTAAATTCTGAAAGACATACATAATGCTATAACTTCAGGTTTATCAAGACTTCAACCAACCCTGATGTGCTTCACTAAGATGATGTGTGCTTAGTTTTCCTGTTCTGACATTGTACATTAAGCAACAATAATTTATTTGTTTGGTTTTTTTTATTTCAGAGTGCCTAAGAAGCAGAGGATTAATACAGACATTTAAGTCATGTAGAAAAGAAAGCACTGAGAAATAGAAGAATAAGAAAAAATTGAAATGTGTGATGTTAAAGGACTACCTCTTGAATAATGATGGATAAGAAATCTTACTCATCCCCTACCCCACCCACCCACCCATCCCCTGTAGCATAAAATGTGCTAAATTATAAAAAGAAATCTGATTTAGCACAGCCTTGATGAAACCATGCCTGTTTAATTTTTGTTTCAGTAAGCAAGAGACTAACCATTAGTCTGGTAACTGAGACACTTAACCGGCTTATGACAGAAGTGAATTTAAATCCTCATGCTGTTGTTCATCAACATTCCAAATTTGTGTGCTGATAACTGGGTCCTGTTAAGGGTAGCTCCCTGATTTTCATAAGTAAAAGGAAAAAAAAAATCAATTTTGAACAGGAAGTATTTATAACTGAATTGACACATTCAAATAATGTTCATAGGAGGTTTCTCAAACCTGTCAGCTCTTGTAATATGTCAGAATTTGAGGGAAAAATAATGTACTTAAATTACTCATTTTCCAAATTGGCAAGTATTATAAGTAACAGAAAAATGATAAAGATTGGATTTCTATGTTCACTTCAGTTTCAAAGACAAACACATTATTTATTGTTCACTCAGCTTTAGCAGTTACTCTTAGGCAGATCACTTGAGCTCTCTTTTCTTGTTCCTTTCCTGCCTCAGTGGATACCTATGTAGGGTCAGTCTGGATCACACCATGCTTTTCTCCACAGCCCTTTTTATACCAGTCACCCACTCATGTCAGATTGTTCTTGGATTTCCTTCTAGGGCAGGACAACATCCCTGCCCAGACGAAACAGAGGAGTGTTTTTTGTAAATGGGTAGATTTAAAGAATATTCAATCAGTAATGACAGAACTGTACCAGATATCATATCTCATTTCCTATGCCTAGCTTAGACCTCCAGCATTATTTAGCACAGATTTGTGGAAAACACAGATTTAGTGTCATGCTATAAAAGCATAAATATGGTGGGCTTTCAAGGCAACTATCTCGCTCTCTTCATAGTGTTAGAAGGAAATATTAATTCTTAAAGAACCACAGCAATTGTTAAAAGGCTGACCAAATAAAGCTCAGAGTTGCTCCCAGTTTTTTCTAGGGGCAGAAAAGAGTGGTCACCACAAGACACCTACAGAACTGCGAGGAGATAACTTTACAATGAAGCATTTGAATTCAGCACTAAATATTTTCTCTTAAAATTAACAAAGCTGTAAAAGGTTTTCCATTGTGGTTCTCAACAAGAATGCAAACAGTGATATGGTATGCAGGATATAAGGGCATAAAATGTGTTAGGCAGGCTACTCTCTAGACAAAGATCTGCTGGAAAATAATCAAGTCCAAATCACTGCAAAACACTGGGGTTTGTGGAACCCACTAGTCAGCCCGCTCAGACCTCAAACATGAGCAGTACAGACACAAGCTATGAGACACTAACTAAACCAGAAATAAGAACCGGTCCATGCACTGGCCCACAGAAATAGCTGTAAGCAAACAGCTGACTGAAATCCAGCCAAAATTCTCAGATGAGTATTCAGCTCACCCTGCAGTAGATATCCACCTTTAATTTACTTTTAGATTCTATTACTTGTATCAATTGTAAGTTCCACTTGTCTAAACATAAGTATATAACCATTTGAATATATTTGAGGTATCCAAGACACATGCACATGGCCAACAGATACAACATGGGACATACTGTAGAACAGTGCTCTAGTGGACTTGCACCTGGAGATCAGGGTATATCATGAGACATGTCAAATTTCACCAGAAAGTAGTGTGGAAGAATTGAATCACGCACTAGGTCTTTAATGACCATAATGAATGAACTAATCCTGAAAAACAGCAACAGTTGGAAGCAAGAATATACCTTTCTTTATGATTTTATGTGATGGAAAAATCTGTTAACTTGAGCCATGTATTGCAATAGAAGCTGTGATGACTAAAACTAGTCTAAGTGATACAGATATGCTGAAAGGACCAAGTGCTTTAAAGTTGGAGTAGAGAGAGACTAGGAAACAATTTTAATTTCTTATAAAAGCTATGTACATTTTTGCAGAAAGAAGTGGGGAGATTAATGTGGCCAAGTGGGTGAGTTATAGACATGATGATAGTGGAACATACGTTGACATCACCAGTAAAGGCAATGAAAAGAAAATAAAGGTAATAGTTATAAATATATTTAAAGAAATAATCAAATATGTGTAAAAGCTATACTAAAGTACATGTATCTGATTTTTCAGTGAGGAAATTATAGCTGTGAAAAATAAAGCAAAGCACACCATTACTTTTCAAGTTCAGATTAACTAGTTTTATTTTTAAGTTAAACAAAATCAATGTAAGATACTTGCAAGTAATCAGTATGAACTAGAGATAAGACTAAATTCCTTAGAAGATTTCTACAGATATTGGACTTTTCTTAAATCTCATCCTAATTTGTGACAAAATTTAAATCCATGTGCAGTGTCAGCATTTCTTTCCAGTAACGTTCTTTTTCTAGGATGAAAATTGCTTGTTCTTTTTTTCATGAACTTAATTTAAGCATCCATACATATAGTAAAATCAAAATCATACAGTACAATAAGCATGAAATGTTAAGAAGTCATGAAGACAGCATTCCACATATCCATGTTATCCCTTAATGTTCAAATATCTGAAAATATCAACACATAAAAAATACTAACATGGAAATATATTTATGTTAAAAACCATACTGTAAACACAGCCCATTTCTTTACTTAATTGTATTAAAATTTATGGGGGGGGGAGTGGGGCAAGTCATCAAATCAAAGGTGACATTTATAAATTTCTGACTTTTCAGAGTTGAATACAAAAACAAGTTTTAGGCAATTAGGCTCTTCAGCCATAACACAGGTACACAAAAAAGAAGAAGAGGTAGTATGAAATGGGATCAGCTAGCATGCTGAATAAAGCCCCCCAAAGCCAGGCACTAGGGAAATGTTTCAGATGAGCAAGCATGTGTCTTTCTCATCCCTTTGCCCACTTCTCCACAAGCCACACGGAGGTGGTGAGGGGCAATGGTACAAGTTGCAGTAGAAAAGGTTTCAACTGAACATAGGAAATTTTTTTTACAGTGAGATCAGTCACTGTAACAACCTCCCCAGAGACATGGTTGAGTTCCCATTACTAGAAGTTTTCAA